>NC_053456.1:22146022-22463448 GCF_015227805.2 Hirundo rustica | reverse complement strand
ATCCCTTGGCCTCTCAGGAAAGAGCTGTCCCCCAGTGGCTGCCAGGACGGGCAGTGGGGCGCGTGTGGCACCGCATGCCATGACCAAGGCAGGTGTGATTTGCCCGGACAGGGCTGGAAATCATGTGAAGGACAAAGCTGCCTCTCTCAGGACTGCAATACACACAGCCAAAACAAGAAAAGTATATTTGGAATAAAATGGACTGGAATATACACAGCCAGAACAAGAAAAGTATATTTGGAATAAAATGGCAGGAGTTTGCAGATGCAGAAAATGAGAACAGCCCTTGTGAGGCAACAGCTAAATTATCCGTGTGTCAGACACCCACACGGCTCAGCCCGGCAGGAGATCAGCAAACCTCTGCTGTTTTGGCATGTGACTCCCCAGCCACCTTCCTGTGAAGTCAGCACACACAAACATCCTGTTTCTGAAGAGTTTATGCGCAAGCCATGAGCAAATCCCGTCCTTGAGACTCTCAGTAGAAGCACAGCATCACGCTTACGACGCGAGATGCCAAAATTCAACACGGAACACGTGGCTCTGCACGCAGGGGGGAAGAGATGCAAGCACAACTGCTTCTGGACACTAGTGTGTGTATTCATAAACCTGCTCAGCTCCCTCCCAGGGACTCTGCATTTAACTCCAGTGGCGGGTCCTTGTGCTCCGGCTGCTGACAGTCTTGCTCATTGCTACAGTGTCCCGGCAATTGCTAACTCATCACTCATGTGGCATTCACAAGGTTCCCCACCCAACTACTCGCAGTTGCTTTTAACTTTGCTCTGACGGTCTACAGCTGTAGCATATCAGCACGTGGTTTTAAACAAAAGAAAACGAAAATTACCCTATTGCTCTTCTTTCTTTTTTTTTTTTTTTTTTTTTTTTTTTTTTTTTTTTTTTTTTTTTTTTTAAGGGAAAATCAGCCAATGCTTTCTACAACAGCAACAAGGATAATTTTGGTTTTAGTAATGTAAATCATGCAGTGACAGAGGTGAGGAGGAAGGACCCAAAGCGCTGAAGCGTGGCTGAGCAGGCAGCCCACAAAGGCTCAGCTGTAAACACCTACTCGAGCCCTGATATGCACGGGAGTCTTACATGAACAACTGAAAAGAACAGGAAATAACATTATGTTTCATTCGTGTGTGCGGAGCAGCACACAGGTCTACAACGAAGAGATAGTGATTCCCTCTCATCAGCTTTTAAAAAGTACTAAATTGTAACCAAGGCAGCAGATTTGTTACCATCTGAAATTTATCATTTCTCTATAGCAACCAGTTCCCTTCTGCCTGGCTGTTGCTGCCAGATGTTCATTTCACTGCAATTTAGCCATACACACAAGACACTGGCTTGCACTGCCCTTGCTCTGTTTTCCTCATTAGCAATTCTCTTTGCTTCCTGATCATGATTTCATTAGCAGTAAGTCATGCCAGGTGAAGTTGTACAAAGAAGTTTTTATTAAGTGTGCTGGTGGGCTGTGCTGCCTGCTGAAGATTTACAGAGGGACAGCCTCTGTGTTCCAGGGTGTGATGCTAAACCTTTGCACTACACAGGAATAAGGACCTTGTTGAGAGCCTTTCTCCACTGCCCCTTGAGCAGCCGTCACTCATCTCCTCCATCTAAGACAGTAAACCCGGCTCCCTCAGCCACATGTTGGGTAGCAACACGGACATACTCCACCCTTGTAAAGCTACTGCAACATCCTCCAACATATTTCCTCTTTGCCCTTGTCTCTCCCCAATCCCTTTTCACAGCTTTTTTTTGTTCTCTGTTTTTAATGCTGTGCTTTAAAGGGATCTCACCTCTACAGGAGAAGGCCACCAATCACAACCCACAACTTTGAGACACTTCTGCATGAATAAACTGAGCTCCCACACCATTTCAAGGAAGCCAGCAGCTTCTATTCTTCATCTTCCTGCACTAGAACGTGCTAACCTGTAAAACTGAACACAACTGAGAATTTAGGTATAACACAGTTACAAGCCTGAACAGAGAAAGGCAAAATCTTCATTTTTAATGAAAATCTTAAAAAAACTTGACTGAAAGAACAGTGTTGCCCTATACTTCTAGAAGCAACAGTACTAAGAAGGTAAATTTGCCTTGCGGCTTACCCACTTATCAAAGTATTGCATTCAGCACACTCACATCTTTCTTTCTAACATTAGCCAGATTTACTTTCCTTAATAACCAGCTTTTATGGCCTCATCTCTAGATGTATTTACCCAGCTGCTATGTATTTGCTAGGTGAGCATGTGTGTCACTTCATGTTTCAGAAGGGTTTTTAAGCCTTGCCTCTGGGCAGTCAGGATTTCCTGCTCTGCGGCGGCAGGAACAGAGCGAGACAGGAAACACTGCTGCTGCCACGGCTGTGAGGGAGTAAGGTCAGCGGCTGGCTCTGTACTCTCATTACTACCACAGCCTCAGGACTGAGTCTAGTCAAGAGCTGAACTTACCAAACTGCCCTTTCATGTTTTCAGTATCTGCCAACTTAATTTGAGTACAAAACATTAGTGATATTCCTTGTCTTTAAAATACTTCCAGTGTTGTGTTGTGAGCCAGCATTGACTGATGCAATGGCAGTGCTGGATATCCACACACTCAGTGTCCCTGTCACTCGTGGGAATAGAGCCAAGCTCTTCCAGCAGCCTGAAACGGGAGCAGTTGTATCGTAACTCTGTCTGGAGACCATCCATTTTATATTTTGCTATACAGAAGCATTGTGGGAAGTCAGTCACACTCAGACAAGCCACACGATATTGAACAGCAGAGTTGGGACAATAATTTTGCCTTCTTCATAATTTAAAAACAGAGTTTTAAAATATCATTTTTAAACAAAACCTTATTTCACTTATTTCCTAATTTGATCTCAAGTTTTAGAAGTATCAATTTAAACTTTACATGATTAGAGTCCCATCATCGATTTTGTCCACTGTCTTTTAGCACACACACAAATCCACTGCTGTGGTCAACACTTCTGTTTTATCCTTTAAAAGGCTGCTACGATACTTTACAGTTCTACAACAAATTCATTGCTGTAAAAGCTGCTATGGTCCCCATTTTGGGGGGAGGCAATACTACTACATTGTTACTATCAGGAAGGTGGGAACGGGCAGAGTGCTGCTCAGATACGAATGTTATACTGGAAATTATGAATGGTCAATTGAAATTTAGATTTATTCTGAATCAAAATGAAAGATTCATAAAGTTTCCCATAAAAAGACCAATGCTTTGTATTTTCCAAAGTGCAAAATCAAATTAATAAATGAAACATTTCACAGCATTTCAGTAAAGGCACATATTACTGCAATTTGTATTGTTAAATAGTGCAAATAACAGTCCAATTTAAAATATCATAGCCCCATTTTTGAAATTGAATATTTAATTTCAAACTAACAGCGCTAGTATTTTTCAGAGACAGCAAACATCTTTGAACAGTATTTTTGACCACCTCTGCCCTTTGAGCAAAGCAGACCTTAAAGCCGACACTGAAAAAAGCAGCCACCTGCCAATTCTGGTCTCCATAGAGAGCCTGAGGAAAGACATCAATTTATGTTAAAGGTAATGTGGAATTCAAAGTCAGTGTTGGGACTATAAAACCATAAACAGTGAGCCTGTAGTATTTACACAGCTGCGTGTTCAGATCCAACTTTTCATAAAATTTATGTATTTCAAACAAAGAGAACACTGATGGGGTCTGGCTGTCATCCTGAGACAAGTATATCATCATCTAAAATCTCTTTCAGATTGAGACTCACTGGATCCAAGAAAAAATACCATATTTTAATGTTGTTAATAGAAGGAAAACACAAATAAAATGCTTGATGACGAGGTAGTCTCCTTCCTGTGAGCAAGCACACACACAAAAAATTGGATCATACTGAGCAATTGTCATAGCTCTACATGGTGAACCATGTCATTAGTCCTTCTGTCCCCTGCATACTATGACTTTTGCAGGTTTTGTGCAACGTGTTAAGACTGAATAACTGTGCTAACACAAGACAGTGCAACATTTCTTTAAAGCAACATGTGATTTCAGCCAGTTTCATTTAAAAGGCACAAAGTCTTTATAGCAATGACGCAGGTAACTGAGAAATATTGCTTCTGCTCACATGTGATACACTGCTGCACACAGAACTTTTAACAGATTCCTGGACCTGTAACAAGGAGGTTTTACATGAGAGATGAACACAGCAGCAGGAAATGATACACCTATTGCAACAGCTTAACACAAAAGGGCTTTGAAATATGGGAAAGATAAGTAAGACAAGATCCGCTTCTGTATTATATTCAAAGAACTTTTAAATAGCAGCTGAACATGGTCCTCATCCTGCCCTCACCAAAGAGGTGAAATTCTGAAACAAATAGTCTGCTGGTGTTGTGCCTTTCCTTCTCTGAAATTCTCCCTTTCCTGTTTGCTTTACATGGGACACAAGAGCAGAGTTCCTATTAGCATACATTTATAAATTTGGTCTTTTTTCTCCCAGCAGGTGCCAAAGCTTTCCCAATAGTTTTCCTTAGGTAAGAGTTCATCACCAAATTAAAATGAAGCAACATGACAAGTTAGTAGAATATAGTTCTTTAGTTTCATCACAAAAAACACATACTGGTTTAGGCCAATTTTCTTTTTATTAATAATATATGGTTCTGTAATCTCTTAACATTACAACTGAAGCTTTACAGTTAATCTCACACTAAAATGACAAACACTGTTTGGCTTTATTTGCAGAAAATTAACTTACAACCTTGATAAACATACATTTCCAAGACTGAGAAGCAATTTGTGTTTTCTGGATTTCAGTGCTAATGTATCCCTGCCTTTGAAATTGGTTTCAGTTAATTAACATTGCTACGGAAGAAGTATTTGGCCTGGCCTCTGTTCACAGCTGTAAGGCAAAGATGACATCTCTAACTTAACCATTATGCTGTAAGTCAAATCAAGACACGGGTTTTTTTGACTGTAAGATTTAGATCCTGGATCAGCTTTTAAGAGATTTGCTTCTTTTCCCTCCAAACTTTTATAAAGGTCTCTCTAATATAAACATATTTTACAGTCAAGCCACAGTCACTCTTTGCACCTTTCCTCCTTCAAAGGGAGCAGAAGCTGTGTAATTGGGAGCCATTACAAGCTTAATTAAAACTGCTTGTAACTTAAATATGGTCAAAATAGTCAAGCAAATGCAAAAGTTATGTTATGCATCAGCACTTCTAATCTGCATGGATCAAACTCCATCTCTGAACAGGCTGCAGCTGTGGGAAGTGAAGTCTGTAGAAAGAAAGTAGAGCATACAGAAGGAAGAGAGGTGGAAGACTAGTATTGGAGAAAGTTAGATTTCATTTAAATGGTGAATGATCTCTATCTAGGTCTTCTGAACTTACATATTTTTCTATTTTCATTAGCAATGTGAAATTAAAGACAGTAATACATATGTTTCAACTGCAGTTTCAACTAAGCTCTGACCAGTTCATAAGACAGTATTTAGGAAAACAGCAATATTCATTACACTTGGAGTTAATCTTTTCCTCAGAGCTATCCAGTGACAGTGCTTTGGGACCCTTGTAGCCTGTTATTTCATCCTCCCACAGGACAATTGACATATCGTAAAAATCTTTACTGCATTTTAAATCACTTCAGAAGTCAGCGACTATTTAAAGGTTAGTGAGTATAAAAGGTTTTTACCTGCGTATTTTCAATACAAAAAAAAAAAAAAGAGGAAACCATAGTCAGAAAATTAAAAAATGGGAAGGATGTTGTAGAGCTGCATTGTACTTTACTCAAAATCTTAAGATATCAGTACTACTAAAGCTATGACTACTTGTTCTACTCTTTGTGCTGTCATTCTGCAAAAAAGCTTCACGTGCTTTTCTTCAAAATTAATTCTTCATAGTTACACAAACTTTCATTGAGGCACATAAACACCCTTCATATTTACCAGCTCCCAGAAAGGTCTCCACTGGGGAGTGACCCAAGTCATCAGCAAGACGCCAGCCGTGGCCAGGGAGTCACGAGCGAGCAGCTGAGGTGAGCAAGTCCCTGCCCTGCCGCTGCACACTCCCTCACCGAGACACCTTTGTGTACGTAAGGAACACTTAACCACAGTGCGAAGGCTCAGTTTCCCACAACAGACTGCACCTACTGTTTTGGTTACTGCTGAAATACAAACTCTAGGGACAAGAAAAGAGAACAGCTTTTTATATATTGAAATGTTGTGAAATAAAGACCATTCAAAATAAATCCAGCTGCATTAAAAATACCACATGAACATTCTATCTTATGACCTGAAGATCATGAAAAAGTTTTCTTTAATTACCTTGACAGCATGCAGTTTAAAGTCAGGGTTTGAGAGTCCACGTTTTAAAATCATTTGAATTGCAGCATTGAAATTATTCTCAGAACAAGTTCAGAGTTGTTTGATACGCAGTATTTTTCAAGCGTTTTATACTCTTTTTGGTATATTACCAAAACCGAAAGCTAATTAGAGTATTCTAAAATAGTTTAAAAACAAAAATGCAATTTATCAGGGCACAACCAATACAAAAGGTGTCCAAACTGACACTACAGAGCTGTGAAGCAGTTGACTAGAGACAGTGTTCTCTGTATTTTTTCTATCTTCTGCATATACATTAATTATCAAAAAGTTGGATAATCTGCTTTAAGAAAGAACCCACCTTAAAAATGGATCATGAGTACTGAGAAATATTTTGTTTATTTTACTGATTAAGATTCAAGTTTCAATGTAAAAATGCTTACTCTCACATGATACTGATCAAGAAAATATTTCATTTTCATAAAGTTCAATGGACAATTAAAATTGTGGCTATTTGTGAGGTAAATAAATTATTCATAAAGGCCATAGGAAACTGTACAAAACTTAAAGGGGAAATCTCACTTCCAGGATGACAGTAGGTTGTCCATTTAAGTGTTTTATTAAACTGTTGTGACTGTTTCAAAAGACAGTGCTGGGCAGTTTGATTTGAATAACTGAAAAAGGTAGTTTGCATCTGTGCAAAACAAACACAACAGGAACAAAACCCATACACACTAGGACTGAAGTACAGATGAACACAAAATTTTGTTACAAACCTGTTTTCAACATACACTGAGAAACGTCCATTGTACAAAACTTAGTGACTGACCTACAATTAATTAAAGATTATCCCAGCAATGCAAATACAACGCAGAACAGCTCAATTGTGTAAGATTTTCCAGTAGTATTACAGTGAGAACTACTGAATTCTTAGCAGTTTGACTTACACTTTATCTTTTGATGAAAGCCTATACTTGTACTCTAATTGCTGGTTACAAGTCTGTTACATACTTAATCCAGTACAGGGAGGTACTCCTTGGTGTTCTCTCATCTGCCTCTTAGCAGCTTTCCTTTAGCAAGAGGCTGGGCTGTGCAGCTGCTTCTGTAGAAAACACTGTTGTCAGTCTTCATCCTCCTTGCAGGGGATGCTTTAAGTAAGAAACATCTGTCAGTACCCAGCACTGAAAATTCTGTCAGCTGTGCTGCCTAGCCCAACGTGGAACCCCAATTTTGCATTTCCTGGTTGGTACTTTGTGCCCAGTAGGTTAGAACATTTTAAAGTAAAAGTCCATAAACATTAACAGTGATGTTTACACTTTATTTGGGGGAAGGGGGAAGGGAGTAGCAAAAATCAATGTAAGTCACTAGTTTTTAAAGTTTAGCCTATGTTATATTTGATTACTGGGATATCAGTACAATGAAAATGGAGGAATTTCAACAGTAATTTTTAATTCTTAGTACATCATTTGTGCAGGGCTTTATAAAAGATTTTTGTTTCCAAAGATGTTATTGGGGTCCACATATTCTTTAACAGATCTCAGCATTCCCAAGCCAACATCAGAGATGCTCTCCTTCATCCAGCGCTTCCGCAATTTGCCTACTGGAAAAACAAAAACAAAGTGTTTCAATATATGGCAGGATTCTAGGAGCCAATCAATCTTGTGACCATGAATGAATAAACACTGTGTGATAAATGCTTTTATTCAAAAATGAGAAATGTTTTGCTTTATTTGATTTATTGAGCCCACCAGACTATCAAGCTCATTAAGCTCAGCATACTCCCAGAGGAAGACTGTGTTCCACACTGTCTACTTTCTTTAGAAACTATGAAATTTAGATGAAGCTTAGGCAGAAATCACATGTTCTATTAAGACAAGGAATCAGTAGTAAGTTTTAAAAAGCCACAAACTAATTTTAAGTTGGAAACTGTACAGGAGATTACTAAAAAGCAGAACCTCGCACTTCTTGATTACTTTAAAGTGAAAATTTAACTCAATAATCAAGCTTAAACCAGTATTGGTTTAAATAGCAAAAAAATTGTTTCTATGAAGATGGCCTAATATTTCATTTAGGAACTTCATTTAGGAACTTCTATACTGGCTGGTAATTGCTCAATACCATTACACAAGAGCTTTGTTTCCCTTGTAAAAAAGGCTATTCATAACACATACCAAATACAAACAAAGCTGAAACAATCTTTTAAGAACTCATTTCACTAAATTCTCACAATAGTCCAGTTAAATGGTCAAGTGTTCACATGCTAATTAAACAAATCATCAACTCTGATTAACAGATCATTCAAAACTGTGGACATATTATTCATTAAACACACTCAAGCATTTAACTTGTAAGCCTGCAACACAATCCATTTGTCAGTATGATAAGACAGTAAAGGTTTGAGGGACAGAAGCTTTAAGAGTATCTGAAGCTAAATTCAAGCCATCTTTTGTGCCCTGTTTCAGGGTAACCATCAAACTGTCATCAGAGTAATAAATTACAGGGACACCTCTGGAGAACAGAGTATATTTGTTTATACCTTAAGGAATATGAGCCAGTCACAATGCCAACAGGAAAAGCAAATAATGTGAGACAGAATGAAATTTGCAGTTTGCTAGAAAATGACTACTAGCAGCATGTGTGTTAAGATCAAAGATCACAACTGAAGGACAAAAGAATTTGTCATGTGGTAGGAGTCCTGGCTGTATTTTGCAGCCCCAGCTCAAGAAAGAATCCCCATCTGCGAATATACGGTCACTATGATGTGACTGTCTGATGTGATTGAATTTTATCTGTTATAACTTCAATACTGCTACAAAACACCTGAATTGTGGATGTGGCTTGACCATCCCCTCAAGTCACTCACACTGGCTCTTACATAGGCAGCTGAGGAACAGTCATTATTATTCTCAACTGTTATCTGTAATGTAGTTTCAGTGAATGTGTTCTGTGGTTATGGATGTAATTGTCCTGAAAAGACTGCAAACAACTGCTCCAACAAGATGGAGCACATTAGAATCACAGCAGGATGCCCAACAGCTAGCATGCCTGCCTCTTTTACACCTCCAGTAATAATGCAATTCCACAAGGAACTGAACTACTGTCTGAGCAGCACCAAACAGTCGTTGCATATTTAATGAAGTTGCTCACCAAGTGCTGGAAAACAGAAGGTGCTTGGAGTGCATCATTAGTTCTGTCAAAGTGATAATTTACACATCTATCTTGTCAAATTTTCTATGGTTTATACTTTTGCAATAATAAATCTAACATACATCTGATTAGTGAACTGGAAAGAAAAAAAGCTGTACTACAGTTACCAGCAGTCCTTCACAAACACGCTCAACAAAAAGATTTTAACCCTTTAATAACAGCAAAGCTGATTCCCTGCTCCTACCGTTCAAGTCAATAAAATATACGTGGAGTTTTCAACCACTGAAGTTTTCACATTAGAGTTAAAAAGCTTTGAAACAATCTGTCGTAATTCTAAGCTGGTCCATCAGACAAAATGGAAAACAGACCAAGTGAAAGAAAGGCTCTGTGAAAATGAGGGCACCACAGGTCATTTATATGTTGTTAAATTTCAGTTTAGTGCTGTGCTATACATTTGCTGGACCTCTTCCACAGGACAACCCAAATGGCTTCAAGGATGAGAAAAGAAAAAGAGGAAGAAAATGCCATAATAGTAAAAGATGTTAGAGTGAACATAAAAATAATTCCAAGTGACAAAGTTGCTTACCTCCACTTTAAGCCTAGCTAAAGAACAGCTTTTTGCTTAAGGAAGCCTTAACTTCCCTAACAAGATCTCAGTTAAGTCTGATCTTATCACAGACTACAGAAAACTAACTTCCCATTTCTAGCCTAGAAAGTAGACTTTTCAGTTTTAGCCCTACATGATGGCATTTATCTAGAAGTGATAGGAGACCGTGCACAAAACTAGAACTGAGACAAGCATCTACCACTTACAGGCTTTACAGCATAGTATACTTTGCACAATTAAAAAAGAGATCAAAGTCACCTGATTCTATATGCTACCTCATAACATTATTAACAATGTATTTGTAGCAGATTAGCACAGCAAGTTACTACTTGTCCCCTCAGCTATACACGGCATCACATGCATAATCCTTGTGTCCCAACTGGAAACAAAGACAGCCCTTCCTTCTTGCATGTTGTTCCTCTGAAGACACTTAAACTTGCATTTGAAGGGAGTGTGTCAAGAGGATGGAGCCAGGCTCTGCTTGGTGGTGCCAAGCAAAAGTACAAGAGGCAACAGGCACAGGAAATTCCATCTAAGCACGAGGAGTAATTTCTTTGCTTTGTGCAGGTGTCCAAGCACTGGAACAGACTGCCTAGAGAGGGTGTGGAGTCTCTCTCACTGGAGGTATTCAAGAACCTTCTGGACACAGCCCAGTGCAATGGTGCTCTAGGATGGCCCTGTTTGAGCAGAGCAATTGGATGAAATGACCCATTGTGACCCCCTGCAACCTTACCCATTCTGTGATTCAGTGATCTTATGCATCCAAGATGAGGCACAAGAGAATCAGTTTTTGAGTTTTACAGGTGGCAAGTGGCCTGTTCCTGAGGTGTGCTGAGCAGTCTAATAGTGCTATAAAACATTCACTGCCAGGAAGCCAGAAACCTCCAATCTGAACCCCAGCCTATTCCACCGAGTGCAAACCCCACAGCATGGCAGGGAGCCCACCTCTCACAGGGTACTTCTGATCAGAAAGGCAAGGAGCTTGTTCAGCAGCAACTCCAAAGACAGTCCAACACCAACTTTATTTTTAGGTTTTTATCTATCATTCTAGTCCACATATGAAAGAGATATATGAACTGGCTAAGTAACTTTTCCCCAGCTCTGATACATGCTGCTCCATGTTGGTTTCATCAGAAAAGTTTTCTTCTTTCCAGTGCCCTTTTTCACTTGCACATCTTCAAAAATGCATCTGGACAGCTACAAAAAGTCTGGCTGCAAAAAATGGAGTGAGCAAACAGCAGGCAGCAATTGATTTTCTCACTTTTGGAATAAGAAGTACCAGGGCACACATGAACAGTTTTGTAAGGAAAGTTTTCATGTAGCTGATTGATTCTAGGAATTACACTACACCCATGCAGAACAGATTTATAGCACTGTGTGGTCCCAGTGGAAACAGGTTCTGGCGGCACTGCACATGGCTCTGGACTACCTCTGCTCCAGTCCTTTCAACTTGAAGAGTCAGTTACTGCATAACAACAGCTTTGCCAAAGGAGCAGCAGTGATAGGTCCTAAGAAGGATGAGGCTCATCCAGCTGTTGCTCTTCCTGAAGCTAGCTGTGCCTCCAAAAAGCAGCTCTCTACCCTTGTAAACTGCTTAACATGCTATTACTCTTCCAGGGAGAACTCTGCAGTAGTGAGAAAGGTCAGTGCAGTGACGTAAAACGTGGCAGCAGTGGAGTATATTGGACCAGTGCACACCAAGCCCACTGCGTAATTAACACCGCTACCATAACACTTTGCATATTTTCACTTGGTATCTTAACAGCTGAAAATCTTTCAAGTTCAGTGCTGATGAATCAGGAGATCCTTTCCTTTTTTATTTTTTTTTTTTTTGAAAAGGCACTGAAGATGACTATACTATTAAGACTTTCAACAGACCACAGATGAAAATACAACTATGTTATTGTATTATGTCACATGAGGTTACTGCATGTCTAACAAATGTATCAGTTCCAATTCATTCTAATGAGTAGAGCAAGCTCTAGTATGCTCAACCTAAGGATAGAAGATTTTTTTGCTTCCCCTGTGTAAAAGAGAAAAGAATGTGTTCAACTCCCCCTCACAAAAGAACTTCATAATTTCAGATTTTGTAGTTTGCCCGAGTTAATTACTGCAGTGTACAACTTAAGCCACAGCTAATGCTGAAGAATTGCAATGTCAAACCTGTAACTGAATGCAAACAAGGTGTAAGGTTTGTTTTTTCCTTTGTTTTGGGGGTTTTGCTTTGATTTTCAGTGTTGTGAAGGTTTTTTTTCCTTATTTTTTGTTTTCCTACATTAACTGCCATTGATACTACAGCTAAACCTGTGCAGCCTGGGCTACTTGGTCAACCTTTATTTTAACCAGTTGTCTATAAAGTAGAAGAGAATTAGTTCTATTATATTAAGTGGCTAAATGGGGCTATTTTCCACAACCCCACAATCTGATAATTGTTTCCTTAAGCAACTAGCTGTAGTTAAAAGAGTCCCTCAAAGGGAAGCAATAAATCATTACTTTTTACACTGTTCTTTAGTTTTACGGGAGTCCTTAGCTTGGTAATATGAAAGGGATCAGGTACAAATCCAACCATCTCCCTTTCTGATGGTATATCCCAAAGGGGTTATAGTTGTATTTATACACCAGTCATACCGACTGATACTTCCTCAGTATGTAATTTCATGAGTACAAAAAAAGGCATGTCTGATAAAAGAGAAATTCATGCATACATCATATGGGTGTTTTTAGGGCTTGCCATAAATGATTAGAATACTTATTTATCTGAACTTAAACTTCTACAAGAAGTTGTCATTCCTAATGCTGCTTTTTAAATGCTAAGTTTCTAAACACCTTCTATGGCTTTCTAGCAACCTTACATGACTCTCAAACCTAAAGATACCCAGTGCCCAGAAAAGCAGAAGGATCAAAGCTGTGCTTGAAGATGTGCAATGTCCCTTTCTAAGCACAGGATGGTCAAGGAAAGATGACAGCTATAATGGGGGGTGGAGGGAAGGAAGACTTATGCACAGTAAAGTCCTTCTGAAGCTACTCTTCATAAAGTTAAAAGTACCATGATTTCAGTTCTCACTGTGCACCTACCTGCAGTTGGTACTTCCCCAGATGTAATGTAATTTATACATTTACACAGCTCAAACTGTCATATATGACCATTTCTTCACTCAAGGAGTATATGAAGATTGACTTAAGCAGGCTTTGTATTTCCTATAGCCTCAAGTCTCAGACTACATCTGTTTTCTTTGATACACAAACCCAGAGTTAAAATAGCTCCATTTATCACAGTGTGATTGTAGGCAGACAAATCAGCCTGTCTGTTTCCAGATAGTGAAAACAACTGTTATTAATCACAATTACAAGACAAACACCAAAGGAAATTGCACCACTATTTTCTTTTGCCCCATACAATAGACCAGTCAGTGCCAAGAGTGACAAGGCTTGAAGGTCAGTAAATAAAACTGACAATATTAGGCTAATTTTCAGGACCACATCTACTAAGCACTGGAATAAATTAATCTTGAATATTGAACACAATGAACTGCCAAAGAAGACCACTCAAAGTGGAAAATATGTATCAGTATCAGAGGCAGTTATGCATACAACAGGAGCATACAAAGTCAAACAGACCCAGTTTTCAAAGCTGTGAAGTGACAAGGTTCAAGCATACAAGGGTTTGAAAATGCTACATAATTTTTTTTTTTCCTGTTCAACACGTGGTAAGCAAGGTTTTATATGGTGAGGGCAAATACATCCAAATGTGTGGCAAGCTCCAGCTGCATGCGAGTTGGATGAAATGCTAGTCACAGTAAAACAGAGCTGCCACAGCAGGGAAAGCAAGAGAGTAGATCACGTTGGTAATTCCACATCCCATATGTGAGAATTGACAGGTCGACTGCACCACCATACTGAAGATGTAATCAGAGGACCATAAGAGCATATCAAACAAAAAATACTGAAACCTTTTCACTCATGTTATCACCTACACATCCTTCAGTATCCTGATACTGCTAAAGTAGAGGCCATTTCAGTTTCCATCACAAAGCAAAATGCCTGAAAACAGCCCTAGCTAAAATCTTCAAGTCTAGGAAGTCACTGAAATGTTTTAAAGCACAGCTTCTGCCCTTCAGTTTTTTCCCCCACACAGAGCTTTTAGAATTACAAATTTTTTCTCTAGTTTTAAACCATTACACTTCTTCTTTGCTCTTATATCTGTGACCAGGCAATGCCCCAAGAGAGCAGAGAGACAAAATACATTAAGATAATCAGTTTCAAGAAAGTAGCTGCACAAACCACTCTGACTTCTCAACAAGTCTTCTGACATCCAAAGTCATAGCATTATATAGGACACATGCAATCAAATTAGACTATCTATGTATGTGGGAAAAGCATATGTAAAGCATCAAGTATAGGAAGTATCGCTTATACATGACATTGGTTCTTAATATTAAAGCACAAAATACTTTGTTGAGAAGCTAGTAACACAGGACAAATAATTCCCAAACTCCAAGGGAGGAAACTAGGTAACTAGAACTTAGCAGACAGCAGGCCAGTAAAACCAACACTTACATAATATCAATTATGCAACAAATGGTAGATTGCAACATAGTCCAGTTTAAAGTCACTGGCTCTTTTATTCAGATACTTTGCCTAAGTGCTCTGGAATTTGGGCTAACAGCATTCACAGAGCCACAAGAGACACAAAACTGTCTTAAAACTGCGAAACTCCCATTTAAAGTCTCTAACTGAATATATGTCTACACATGGATCTGTAAAAGTTGCATAAGACAAACTGATCAAATTGGAAAAAGAGTGAGAAGTTTCTAAATAAAATGCTAGGAGATCTCCTTCCTCCGGTAATTTCAGTTAATGCCATGAAATATTTTTCAGAGTTCTACTACAAACTATTTGACGTGTTAATGAATGCTTAGCAGTATCAAAGAGACTAATATTAGACTGAAAACATTACCTCCATGGTGATGTGAAAGACTTCCTCCATTGGCAAGTATTTCTTCTCTAGCAGCCCTCTAAATTTGAAAGATATAGTATTTATTCAACAGCAATTGCACAAGATTTTTTGATTTCATGAAATACTTGCTATTGCACTCATACAGGTATATGAAAAGTTTCTGAAGTAATCAGGGTACATTATATAGGTAAACACTATAGTTCAAGCCTGCAGATAAAGCTAAGTAAGAGTCTTCTAAAAAAACTTTATCAAAGCCAAGACATTTCAAATGGCATCTCTTGTAACAAATATATTACTCAAGAATAGGACATTCTCGATCACTTGCCCCTTAAACAGTCCAGTAGCTGGGATGCTCATCTGGAAGATGATTAAGTCTCAATAAAGAAGTTAGAAAACAGGCTCAGAGTGACTCAAGATCCTTCTTCAGATCAGATTTCAACCCAGATCTCCAAGATCCTGGTTGTGAGGCAGTGAGGTATTTACAACCCTTTCATGGGTGCAGTTTTTGGCAGAAAATAAAATTTAGTTTTTTATGTTAAGAACGTTCAAGTTGTAGAATCTTCTTTGCCATTCACTTCTGAATAATTAGAGAGCTTAGAAGGTGTAACAATGAAAGCTTTTCTAAGCCCAAGCACTACATGTTTTTTTCAAAAGAGTGTACTTTTTTAGGAATAACATATATAACTGTAGCTATGTAGTTAAGAGATTTTTTTCAGTCTGCCATAGAGTACATATACTTGGTCATAAAACTCCCTTTTTCAGGTTAAACTTAGTCACTACAATGGAAGATGTGCATCCAGGTCATCACAGAAACCAATTCAAATAAAAGTAATATCTAGGTATAAGTAAAGCTTCATTAAATAAACTCTCAAGTATTACTTTCTGCCCTATATACAACAGCATGGAAGCCTCTGAACTTGTAGAAAAAAACTCTGCATCTACTTGCCAAATTCAAGAGAAATTTCTAAAGAATAAGCATGAGAAGAATGATAACCCAGTCATATTAGCAATTTCCTGGTGCTGAAGTTCGAGCTAGGAACTGGAAGGTAGGATAAAAAGCAGTTTGGCCATAGTCCTTCTAAGAGTTACATCTTGAAGATAACAAGGATATTAATCTCCCCTAACTAGGTAAGTACAGTGTTTCATCAGCCCAAGTGTTACAGCAGAATTACTGCAGAGCTTCTTGGCCAATGCTGAAGCAGCTTACAACTGGTCTAACAGACTGGACTTAGACCAGTGCTTACCTAGGCCTAACAGAAATGGCATAAGACAGTACCATTCCTTATTCTCTACATGCAGCACTATCAGACTGAGTATCCAGCAGAAGAAGTAGCTTTGTAAATAATGGAACAAGGCAAGACTAGTTTCCCATGGATTTGGGGTTTAAGGTTTGAAGTTTCCTGCCAACCAAGAAACTCTAAGTCAAGCTCCTCTGTACTCCATTCGGAACTATTGATGTACCGATATCTAAAACAAGTCACCTGGTAGTCTTTCTCTACTTGATCAACTATTAACATGTACCTCTTATTATTGATAATGATCAAAGCTTTACAAACAGCCTTTTGAGATCTTTCTTGCAAAATTCAGCAAGCTTGGCCAACTGGTTCAGAACAAAATACAGCTTTTCCCCCTTTGACTATTGTTCCTTTATACATTACCTCAATTTGTTCATAGACATGAATAGGATCACTAATTCCTCTGTAGTTAAAGGCAAAGTAGAAGTAGACGCATGCACCTGCATCATAAGTCTGTGTCACCCTGTTGAAGAGAACTGCATTACAAACAAAGCTTTATGATATTAAGTCAACTACTAGGTGACGTTATAAAATTTGTAAGATTACTTCCTATTTTATTCAAAGGGACAGCATCTTTTTTAAATTTCTTTTTATCCTTTTTGGTCCTAATCCATGAGCGACTCAATGCTATAACTTCGAAAGCTGAAGCTCCTAAGTCATTGCACTTGACTCTTGCCCATATAAGCAAGAGTTTAAAGCCTAAGGAAGTGCTACTAATCCTTTGAATTCCTCACTCTTCCACGTAATCTATCTGCAGGTTCAAGAGGAAAGTCAAGTATTTGTAATGTCATCATTAGATCTCTTAATAAACAATGATGCAAGAAAAATTTAGATTATTGCATGGCTTACCTACAGGTGGAAAGAGGAGCAAACTGAACACCCTTTTCTTTGCATTCTCGTACTATCCTTTCCTTTACATTTCTACAAAGGTCCAAAACCCTGTAACAGGAAACACATTGAAATATAAGATTTTAGTAAGTGCTTTTATACAACTTCTAAAAAAATAACTTCATCAACCTTTTTAAAAGGCATAATCTAATAGAACTTAAAAGTACCTTCAAAATCAGTGTTAACTAGATTAGACTTTGTTCTAAGAATAGTCCACATCAAGACTCCACTGCTTTTTCTGCACTTCTCCTGAATAGCAAGTTTATTCTGAAACAGAAAACCTAAAAGCTCTTCTTCATAAAGAAGAGGTGTCAAAAGTGTTTGGGAAAAAAAAAGGGAGGAGGTTACCTACTTCTGTATGTCTTTACTTTCTTAGCAAAACAGCCTCCAAGTTTTGGCAAAGTAGTTAGCAAGTACAGAAGAAATCTTGATAAATTTAGTTAGTAGAAAGCAGAAGTAGAAAGTTAGTTAGTAGAAAGAGGAATTTAGTTAGTATGGTGTTAGTAGAGTCTGACAAACTCTACAAACACCATACCTTTGTGCTGCTGCAAGACCAAAATGGGAGATCCTTCAGCTGGGCACTACTCTGCCAACTTGCAACGCTGTAATTCTAACATGGCAATGAGCTATTAGACCTTGTCAGAAGCCATATTTTTTCCGCCTTTTTTTTTTTTTTTTTTTTTTTTTTTTTTAGGTTCTTCTAGGACAGACCCAGGTGCAAACAAAGTGCTAGAGCAACCAAAAGAAATCACTGTTTTTCAAATTACCATTACTTCAGTTACACATTCTCCCACAATGGTCTGCAGTGCTACAATTCAGATTAAGATGTTTTACACAGATTTGAAACTACGTTAAAGATTCACAGAACACAAGAGAATTTAACTATTCTGTGAATAAGAAAGTCAGCTAAATATTTTATTCAAGTATGCTACTTGTGCAGAACAAGTTAATCAGTTTATGGAAAGTTACATGGTCCTTACAAGTCAAAGCAGAAAACTGTTTTCAAAGCATTTGCTTTGGTGAGGACAATTTTAAATACTTTAAGTCCTTAAGTAAAAATTCATGGTCTTCTGAAATGAGGGAGAGGCAAAACAAATTGGTGACCAAGAAGTTAGCATGCTTCAAAATCTATAAAGCTGAAGTAAAAGGATGAGTACTTTTGCTTTAAAATTGTCCTCAAATTTCTTCTACACTCTTTAGGTTAGTTTGCCAATTTACAATCAGGGGCTGGAATCTACAATTGCCACTAAATTGCAAGGGCTGCCAGCTTAAGCCATCAGACTTTGCACTGAGTGCTGTAAAGCTTTGATTCAAATCACTTTATGTCCTATTTAAGAGACTTCAGGCTTACCAAATGGACAGAAGCATCCAAAATGATTGTGTATATTAAACTCAGTTGTGGTCAAATGTTTCTCAACCATAGCTAACAGATAAAATACCCTTAAGTAAAACATCTCATTCCTGGGCAAAAGTTACCTTTTCAGTTTTCATTTCCCTACATTACCGGAAAAAGAAAAAAACTTTATTTAAATATACTTAATTTTTTTCATTCTCACTATAGACTAATTCGTTTGAAATACACTGCTGATCCCACACACGTGGCTGCTCATCCCCCACTGCAGTTATTGTGACCAATATCCTGCCTCCTAAACAGGATAATTTCAAGCCCTAAATTTGTTACAGTAAACTAACCTAAGATGAAATATTACTGAATGCTCAACACACAGCATTTACAAAATTCCGATATGTAATCGCTGAGCAACCTTAGCAAGAACACACAGCTGCAAGATCTGAGGTACAGTCAGCTCCATCAAATACCATAAGGCCTAAAATAAGCATCCTAATGAGAAAATACGAGTTAGGAATAATTTGAATGAAATCAAGTTTTAAGAAATTCTAAATAGTAATCAGAGTTTACCTATCCCAAGGAACAGATGTCTCAAATGATTCTCCTATTACGTAATAATCCAGGCCTAGGTCCTATAAAAAGAGTAATGTTATTATCAGTAACATTCAGCATCAGCATCTGGGATTCCAGTGTATGCTACACAGCTATCAGGTGAAGAGCTTTTTAGTTGGCAGGAGAAAACCAGAAATTCTAATTTAGCAAAAACACCCATATGTCCCAGTGACGTAAGTTTATTATTATGGAAAGAGGGAAGCTCTTAAAAGACAACAATGACAAACAGTTTGATGTCATGGCTACAGTGAGACAACTTGTCAGACTGTCAGTGCATCTACACTAATCAAATATTTATATCACTGCAGTACCAAGCCAAGAGTTTCACTGTGCTCATCAGTATAATAACTAGTAAAAATTTCTTTTTTTTGCAATGTAGTCACTATCTAGATAGAAAAAAAAGACAAAGATCTTTCCATCTTACACACACCCTGCTGAAATAAAGGGAGATTCAGTGATTTGTCCCCAACAGAGGAAACACTCAGGATGTGCATATTGTTCTGAAAAATAAAAAAATCTCAAACAGTAAGACTAAAATTTGTAAAAACAGCTGCAGCAGTTTACACGATAAGACCCTTATGTTGGAATTCTGATTTAAACCAGCCATAAGCGGATTGCCAAAGAAGAGTAAAAAGACAAGTGAACACATGAGTATTTCAAGTAAACTCCAAGTCTCTGATTTCATTCATCCTGTGGATTCTTCAATCTAACCTCCCTACCCTTTATGAGAAGCTAATTTCTTAACAAGAATATAAATTAATGTCTTTATGGTGTTTTGCCGATGAAATTCCATGAATAATCACTGCTCAGAAATGGAAGAGATACAACCTCTTGGAGAAGTCTGAGGTACCATCCAAGGCAGCCTGCACTCAGATTTCAGAGAAGGCATTTCAAAGAAACATCTCTATGTTTTGTTACATTAATTCACAGAAGTTGCAGCAGACAGACAAAAGCTGACCTACCCGAAGGTAAGCGATGACAAACGTCAGCATGTATCCTCTCTGTCCATTATCTTCTCCTGCTGCCAAGCCACTGCAATTTACATGAATTTAATTAATTTTCCACCAAATTAGTCACCAGTTTACAAAAAATATTTATAAAACAACTTTGATTATTAAGCATATGTGCAAGTTTAGCTGCCTAAGCTGTGCTAAAATTGTTAATGGTAAGGTCTCTTCACTAGAAATTAGAAGTCACTTCAGACCAGACCTTTATTCATTTCTCTTTTCATTCCATAACCTGGAGACGTACTTAACAAAATACCTGATGTGATCTTAAAAAACAGTCTTCAAAACTCACAAAAGAGTGGAGAAACACAAGCAGACGCAGTGTACCCTGGATATTAACTTACAGGAAGATGGGGGACATTTCTAAGCAAGCTAAATTTGTGTACTTGTATGTGCACGGGTCATGAGACCCCAAGACTTGAGATCCCAAAAACATATGATATCTGAATGAATTAAAAAAAGACCCAAAAGCCATAGCACTAAAGAAAAAGGAAGCCTTGCCTTCACTAGTCTATCAAGGATTATTATGAAAGCATTTGTTTTTAACTATTGATTTCTAAGAACAAGAAAGTTCTATGCATCTGGACTCAGTCTTCCTACAAGCTCCCATAAATCTGAGAGAGGGGTAGGTGTGAGTGTGAAATCAGACTTCCTGAAGAAGCATAGATTTAAAGTATTTTATACTATAAAACCACTAAATGGTTTAACATATTAAACTAGGGCAAACTATTAAAGACTTCACTAATAGCCTTAATAAAGCAGCATAGACAGCAGCATCTTCTAATGGATCTAACAGAAACAAGTTTTCCCCCTTATCAATTCACCATCATCTTGAAATACCAAAATACAAAAGGTTTCATGGTTGAAGTAACAGAACAAAAGCACAACAAAAGCACAAATTTCAGAAATTGTAGCCTTAAAATGGATAAAACAATGCTTATATGTATATTTGAATAGCTGAGACTAGTATTAGCAGTAACAGTACACTTTTGACAAATCACAGTTTTAATGATGGTTTTCATCAATCATGCTTAATGAAGGCAGAACTAAAGAAACTTACCTTTTACTCAGCCTGCCACTTCAATGAGTGTTTTCTGTCCCTTTGTAGGACAGAAAGTCACTGCACTCTTTAACTAAACAAGTTTCTTGTATTCATACACTCACATGAATTCTGCAAAAATTTAGTATCACCCTTATCTCCCTATCTGCAGTCAAAATGCAGTCTAGTATTGCAAAACAAGCTGTTTCCATGCCTGTAAACAATTAAAAGGGCTGGTTTCCACTTTAGTAACATTCATTCTATATTTAGTAAATATTTTTTCTGCAATACACAGGCAGCTGAAGTTTTTCAGGAAAGTTACCTATGAGTTAGTACAAGCCATACGTATCAAAGGGAACAATCAGTAGCTAATTGACTGCTGCCACTTTAAGCTAGTAAACTGAGAACAGAACCACACAGTAACCACTACAAAAATATGAAAGGGCAATTTTTCCCTGGACAGTTCATTCCCAGCTCTACACTGAAAATGTTCTTTGAAAAGCATACCCAAACTTGGTGGCAATATCATAGACTTGCTTCTCGTGCTGAAGAACCTTCTCTCTGTCACCCTCAAAGAGCAAGGTAGCTACACACAGTATGTTGGGATCAAATCCTTTAAACTGCAAAGAGAGACAAACTTTTTGTTAGTCACAGTCTATGTGGCAGAATACAAGGAACAGGTTTTTATTTCTCAAATGTATGGCATATGTCCTGGTCCATAAGTGTTGCTGCAATTAAGAGGAATGATTGGGGAAAAAAAATCTTGCAAAAATTCACTCCCAAAACACTTAAGTTTTGCCTTGGTAGGACAGGTCAACTGAAATAACAGAAATTATGCGTCACCTCTCTCCTGTTAGAAAGCAGGATAGGCAAAACAACTATCTACCTATGCTGTAGAAAAAAACCAGGTCTTAAAATGCTTTGAGCAGTAGAGACATTCAATCAACTATTTCTATCAGCTCTAAAAGCAAGAAGAAAACTATGACCACCACAAATGTGGAGGGAAGGAAAAAACTTCTGGGCTATGTCTAAACAGAATCTGTATTCCCTATTAAAAGAAGTCCCAAGACACATGTTATTTCCCACTTCAATAGTCCAAGAACAACCAGCAGAATCAATACTAGTCACTGTCTTCCAGAACTATGCTCACTCTTGGAAGATAATGAAAATTTTCTACATTTGAATACCCATATTTGAAGGAACTCTCTGGTTTTGTAATATGTAGGAAAAATCAATAATAAGACAAAATATTTCATACAAAAGCCTAGGTGACATAATATTAGCACCAAATAATTGTAGGTTAAAAAGGAATGAATTACAGAAAGATAAAACAACAATTTATATGGGAAAATCTGCCAAATATCCTGAGTATCTTGCAAAATTCTAGCTCACTGTAATAACAAAGTAGATCATGCCTTGAGATAATCTAGGAAGATAAAAATATAGTAGAGTGTGGGCCTTGCTCCATCAGTATTCACTGATTATCACTGGTCTGCAGCTGGGTAAATTGGTTCCAGTCTTCCCCTGTCACCAAGTTACAGTCAGACAAGGTACATTCATCTCTTACCCACGTATGACCAGTGACAACAGCTCTCCTGGAATAACTCTTCAAAAATCTCATTTGAATTAAACTACCTTTAGAATCTCAAGTTCTTACACTGTGGTATCAGTTAAACTCAGCTGCATTAGAAGCAGTTTACCAAAACATCTTGAATTTTATGAATAGCATGCAAAATTCAAACCAATATTAAAACCCCCAAAATTACCTTAGTGATGTAGAACTTTTTCAGTCCATCCAAAAACGATGTAAAAATGGAAGCAACTTGTGGTTTAAGAGCATGACCTTTGGCAAAAAGCAGAAAAAGGCATATTAAGGCAAACAGTGCTTTTAAGATTCTTACTTCAAGGGGCAAGTAAAAAATGGCTTGGTAGTCAACATTACTAGAATTGCTTGGAGCACTTTGATTATCAAAATTAAAGAGAATTCTCTCTACTCATTTAGAATGTGATTTAGGAAAAGGTTTCATTAATTTTTTGAAGACATAGGTACAACTGTGCACAAATATTTGACACTTTAATTAAGGTTGCCTTAGCTTAGATTTCACAAGCCTATGGCATGTGGAAAATTTTAAGAGAGCACTTAATTATTTTTACACCACAAAACTAAGCAAAAATCTGTGACTTGTTTTAAAGTTATACCAAAAGCACTGAAACCAACAGCCAAAAATGGTGCAAGTTAGGAGTCAAGCAATTTTTTCCTTAACAGTTATATCACTTGTGTGAAGTTTTCTACATAAAGCCAGTAATTGCTTCCTTAATGACAAACGGGGAACTAAAATTACCAGGATATATAAATGGTGTCTTGGAGCCTGTTAAATTAACATCTCTGCCTCAGGACTGGGTTTAATTGAGATGAAAGTCTTTTACTGTTTGTTCCATTGTTTTCAGTCACAAACAACTTCTGAACTCTCATTACTGCTTCACTTTCGCAGCCTGGCATCTGGCCTACACGCTGTGAGCCCAATTCATAAAAAGTTATGCACCATTTACATAAGACTTCCTTCTAAAATACTTCACAAAGCATTTCCTCCTGAAACTTCAACAACGGACTGCTCTTTCTTCCTCCTAAGCAAAGAGGCAGCCTCTCTGCAGATACAAACCCCAAGGAGGACACCGACAAGCACACTTCACTAAGCACACAGAAAGCACGAAAAAACATGAATTTATTAAACCACAATCTAAAAAATTACTTAATAATGACTACAAGAAAAATCGGTACTGACACACCTGAAAGTATGCTTACAGCTTGCAATTGGTCAACTTGTGCTTCCCAAATAAAAAGAAATGCATCTGCCTTCCGTGTGGCATGTCTGAGCAGAATAGCGTAACACAAAAGAGCGAGCAAAGCAAGCAGCAAAGCTTGCTGGGCCTCTCAGCTCTTACAAATCACAATTTCCTTGGTTTGAAAAATGAAGTTCAGCTTTCTCAACACCATTATATTAATGTCATTTGAAGCTGAGATTCATCACTGAGGCTTCTGTGCAGAAGAAGCTTCAGAAATTCTGACTTGTTGAAGTATTACAGTAGAGGTTTTCAAGATCAGTCACACTTTCCATTTTCATCTTCTGGATACAATCAAAATAGCATGGTCTCAGCAAGGTCTGCAAGCTATCAGCTTTTAGGTCGTGGAACTTCAGGATCTCCACGAGAGTGTCTTGAGCCAGAACATATCTTCTGCCAAATTTACTAGAGTTTAAAATGACAGCCTTCCCTAAGAATTGCTGAGAAATTTTTGTGCTGCATATTTGACAGTGTCCTATTTAGGTGTTATAACTAGTTGAAATTTTACAAAATCTTTTGTCTTCAGGAATCTTCTGGTAGCTTCACAGACTTTCAAAACTTAAAGCCTAACAGCTTAGATGTACTTGCACACAGTTACAGCATTTTCAACATCTGATCTTTTTTGAAAACAGACAGATCATTTTGGACAAGTATGTCATTGACTCTCTCCCACCCAATCAAATATTATGATATCAGAATATTTTTTAAAAACCTACTACTTCTAAGGAATCTCTGAGATGCTTTCATGAAATTTAAACGAATCAACCCACTTACCCTGAAAATAAGGTGTTGGCATTCTGATTTTTTTTTTTTTTTCATATCCAACTTCTCATTAATACTCTTAGGAAGAAAATGTTTCAAGTACTATATTTTAAAACTAGAATCTCTGCTCCTTTACAGCAAAATTGGAGAAGTGATTCCAGAATTTCAACCTCACCAACGGACTAAATGTCAAGGAAGGAAATGTAGCAGAAAACCCATCTCATTTATAGGCAGAGCACGTTTTTTTACTGACTCAAGTAGTTGATAGTGTTTCCTCAGAGAAAAGATAGGCTTCTGTTTCCAAAACTCACATTATGGCACTATCTGGAGTTCGAACTCTGGGCTCACTGCCCTCTGTCTAGATTTGAGCAAAAGAATTACTACCCAAACCAGACTTGGGTTACTAAAAACCCTTGGAAACAGATGATACTCCACGATGATCTACATACTTACCAAACTGAAACTGTGCATTGTCAACAAGGCGAATTGATGCAGGAGCACATCTCTTGGAGGCAAAGTTACAGGAGTAAGAGGGAGGAAGAATAAAGAGATTATGTACATAGCTGGTTTCAAAATACATTGCAATCAAATTTTCATTTTAAAATAGCATTTAAGAAAGCACACTTTGATACCAGAGACCTCTGGCTATCATCATCACTGAAATGGGGTGACTGTAAGCTTGTTTTCACTGGAATAGCAACATCTACTAGGTATGTCTAAATATAATCCATTGAGAATTTTCTGTTTAGCCTCAAGCCAATAGTCCAAAAACATTGATTTTCAAATTTTGAGTGTCTTTCTAAAATGGCATACGCATTAAAGATAGTACAATTGTTTAGTACATCATCAAGCTTATGTTTCTGTGTAATCAGAGATACACACTTTATAAAAATCAATTGAAAACGTTTCATTATTGAGGGTGACCCTGGCATGCAGCTGAACACTACACAGCTGCTCACTCAGCCTCCTCCCTAACGGGATGGGGAAGAAAAATCAGAAGGGTAAAAGAGGAAAAACCCATGAGATGAAGAAATCTTGGTAAGCAAAATGAGGAAAAAACCCCTCAAAAGCACAATGCACAAAGCAATCAATTGCCATCAGCTAACCAATATGCAGCCAGTCTTTAAGCAATGGCAACCCATATGAAACATCCCCCTCTAGTTTTATTTATGATCCTTATGTTTTGTGGCATCTGCCTTTAGTCACTTTGGATCAGTTGTCCCAACTGCGTACCCTCGTAATCTCTTCTCTGCTCCCAACACAGTTGCTGGTAAGGAGAGAGGAAAAAACAGAAAAAGCCTTGACACTGTACACACTGTTTAGCAATAACTAAACCACAGGTGTGTTAACACTCTTTTGGTTGCAAGTACAAAAGCTAGCACCACACATGCTGCTATGCAAACGGTTGACTCCATCCTAGCTAGACCCAGTACATCCATGCTCTGCTGTCAGACTGCAATCAAAATCTGTACTTGGCTCTCATCTAGATCCTGCACTGAACAGGAATCTGAAAAACCGTAAGAACCGCTGCCTTCAGTTAGGTAAGTTTCTGGTCAAGCATATGCCTACATCGTATAATCGCTGATGGCCATGCCCAGTCATACTGAAATGTATGGCCAGAGGAACATGACAAAGTCTGAATTTTAGGGTAGTCACCATCTAATCACATGGATATGGAAGTACTGCTCTTTCACTCCATTTGGCATGATCACACTTGACAATATCACTAATATGTATTTGGTCACACAAGAAGAAGAAAAAGCATGAAGAACTAAGGGAGCTCACCAGGCAGGTCGACAGAAGGCTGTCGGAGTGGTTTTAAATGAGACCAACCCACCCACAACCTGCAGGCTGATTATTCTTATACTGAAGTGGACTGATACATTAAAAAAAGAGCTTTTCAGACAGCAATCATTGTAATTACTACTGAGACTGATGCGAGGGGCAACAGAAGAGAGTAAGTAGTTCAGGCTCAAGTAAGCAGAGAAACAGCAGCAGCAGCAACAGAAGCTTAGAAATGGAGCAACATTAAGTGGCAAATAGCGCCTCTTTTTTCTCCTCCAACTAAGCCCATAGACAGGGAAAAGACAAGAGCTCTTAACTGATTTTAAATGTTGATCAGCCATATGATTAAGCATTCCCAAAAAGTCTGCTTGGGTACCTTTAAAAGGAAGGACAAGCACTAGCAGTAGAAGCACGACAGAAAAACTGGCAAGTGCTGCTGACTAGCATATACATATCATTCACATACCAGTTTGAACATCTGGCTTGGAACATTAAGCCATTAATTTAGACCAATCACTGGAAAAAATGTAAAGCTGTGTTTAGTTTGGCATTAATTAAAACATTTCTGAAATTATTTCCCCAATTCAGGGTACATTCTACCATTCATATATATAATTTGGTATATTTTGCACAGAGCAAAGCAAAGTTAGTCAGTGGAGAAAGAGGCTAGACAGAGTAAGATTTGTTTGGAAACACAGCCTTGAGGAAAAGTACCACAGAACTTGGATACCTAAGTACTTCACTACCTGAAACCATCTGACTGCACCATTCCCTATTTAAATACTACAGTGTAAGCACAATTCCACTTGGAAATATCCATCTCACCTGTCCATGTCACTGTGCTCCAGGCAGTGATTTCTAAATACAGGCCACATCCTTCC
The DNA here is from genome assembly GCF_015227805.2 of Hirundo rustica. NCBI lineage: Eukaryota > Metazoa > Chordata > Aves > Passeriformes > Hirundinidae > Hirundo > Hirundo rustica. The sequence continues at coordinate 22,435,980 of NC_053456.1, read as the reverse complement.
ATTGCATTCCTTTTGTCCCTTTACCACTTCAAAGCCATTAATTCAACTGCCTTTTACATGTATGCTGCAAATCAACTCCTTTAAACACTAGTCCCTTCTACACAGCCCTAATTAATCTGAGGGTGAAGTTCTCAGCTGAAGGAGATACAAAGCTGAATTTTTCAGGCTGCAAAATGAAAATAACTCCCACAGAAACAAACCATTAAAAGGCTTGTCCATGTTTTGGCTCAGAATACCAAGTGAAGTCATAACGTGCTCAGTCCTCAGCTGAGTAACTTCCAAATTCCTCATGGACCATATCCTGCATTTCATGGACCATACATGCTTATGAGACTCCTACCTCAAATTCCTGGTTATCAATTGCCAGAAATACTGAAGTATCAATATACCCCTACTGCTACAATCCATGAGTCCTTGAATGAAGTCAACATCCAGCTTCTCTTTACCTGCTTTGCCACTTCCCTCAAGCAGGCCACCCCTCGCTCAAAGTTGGGGAAGACCACAGAGCCGTACTTCTGGTATTCAGGGACTGGGCGAATCTTTATTGTAACTTCAGTAACCACTCCAAGAGTTCCTTCAGGAGAGGAGAAAAACTGAGCAAAATGTTGCAAGATGAACTTCTCGCAAGCTACCCAACTTAACACTCACCAGAACGTTGTAAGTTAACGTAAATCAGAAATCCCAAAAATTCAGTTTGCAGTAGCAGGTGATTTATTTCTCAGTTTTTACATGGTGAATTCTTACAAAATATTCTCTAAATCCTGCTCTTTGTTACTAGACTTGCAGGCTGACTCCACAGGTCCATTTAAAGCAGTGTTAAAAGCTGCAACTTCACAGTCCTAATTAAGGTCTCAACGTTTTATCCTAACACAAGAAATTCATGCCTGCACAATGCTACCCATCAACGCACCGGAAGCCACAGCATTAAAAATGCTCAAATAATCAAGCATTACGGAAGCGGAATTAAGATGCAGTATATGAAATTACTCTGTACCTTCAGATCCCATAATGAAGTGATGGATATCAGGTCCTGTTGACATGCGAGGTACTTGACAGTTTTTTTCTACTATTCCTCTAGGAGTCACCATTTTTATATGAATCACCTGTTTAAACAAATGGCTATAAATACTAGCATTAAGCACAGTTTTTTATTATATTTATTTTCCACAAAACATATTGAGTTTGATACAGTTTAGCTTTATAGGTTTTAGACACTCTGTAGGCAACTCCAAGAACCTGAGGACTGTTACCAACCATTATTTTAACATGGCATGGGTTTCCCCACACAACAGATTGTTTCCATTCTATGACAAATCACATCAGCTGGTAGCTGAATCCAGGCAATACCTGTTAAAACTGTTTTGCTTCTCAGTGGTGAACTTCACAGATAAAACTTTATATATACCAGGATTTTAATCCAGAGTATAAATTGTACTACAGAGGAAAAAAGTGAGAGTTTAAAATTTGCTTAAGCTTTGCTTTAGAACTGCTGCTTGATAAAGTTACTATAATTCAGTCATTGATTGCTATAAAAATATTTCAATTAGGAGGAAAGACAGAAGTAAGCTTTGTGAAATAAATTATCAATATAAAAGCTGCCATGAAACTGACACAGGTGTAGGGCTAGAAGGTTGTTTTTTAAAAAACATTTTTCAGTGTTATTGTTTCCAGCTTTATTCAGGCATATGCAATAAAACCCATATGTGGGGTTTTTTAATCCTCTATTCAATCCTCTGTTTTATACCACGGATGGGTAACGTTTCAGCTTTTCTTTAGTGGTGACTTTAAATGAAGCAAAATTACTGAATTTCAGCTAATGGCTTTAAAACTTTCAAGCACAGGTAGCTAAGTAACTTTCACTATCTGCAATTTATGAACCGATGATTCTGCAGTGAGTGGATTTTAGGCAGCTTATACAACACACTGTTTCAAGATATAAAGTTCCTCAGAAGGTAAACACTTCCTTGAAACATTCTCACTGTGCTATTTTGAAACTCATGAACTGTTCTGAATCAATTTTCAATCCTATTTCCTCCTAATGAAAATTTCAGAAGCTGTTTTAGCCTGAAGTTATGCTTCCATAAGAGAGAGGCCTTCTGCTTCACAACTCCCAGTAGAAGCAAAACCACAGCATTCAGTAACACTTCAGGCAGCAGGGGAACGATGACACTTTGTAAGTGCTACCAGTTTTACTTCAGCCAGGTCTGCTGAATAAAAACTGTGTAGCTCCTGCCAGCCTCAGTCACTGACAATGAAGTATCACATCCGTGCACGGAACAAATATGTCTGAACTATGAACTGATGAAAAAGCCTGAGGTAACATGGATACATGCAGGAAAGAAGGAAAAAATTCACACGTGCAAGGGTTATACAAATTATGAGAGAAAGGTGGAAGTTCAAAGCAAAAAGGCCAGCAAAATCTGAGCAGTGATGATTTATCTTCAATATATTCAATATACTTGTTATAACAGAAAATGTAGACTTTAAAATCAAAAAGTATGTTTAAAGTAAAAAAATTCTCTGAGTTAATATAAAGTTGAACCATTTTAATGGCTAAAACAGATTCAAGAGTAGAATACTGCCATTCCCAGTCCATTGCTTCCTTCCTCTGTGTTCCTACGGATCGTGTGGTAGCAATAGATCTCATCACTGTGCACCCACATGTCCAATTCAATCAGCCTAGTGATTTAAAAAATACTGCTAGCCACGGGCATGTAGGAAGGTGGGGAGATTGCTTGCTGTCAGAGTTAGACAGTTCATCTAGACATCTTCAGGCACACACAACAGCTAGGAGAGAACACGGGACTTCTGGAAGTTTGACGTGATTATTACGCTGGATGAATAGAGAGTCCAGAATGATAGAAGACAGCACCAGAGTTAGGAGAGGGTAACAATTCCTGAAGCTAGTCAGTGAGTGCTCAAATGAAAATTATTTTATAACAGCGATAAGGATTATTAGTACTAATATCAAAAGCAAGGAAACAAGCATTTCAGTGAAGATTACACAAAGAGCCACAATTTTCCTCTCCCACGGTGAGTCATTATGAAAGTTAAATGTCTGAACAGAGAAATTATAACAAGTATTAAAACTACTTACCAGATCTTCAATGTTTCCATAGATGTTTTTTTTCATGCCTGATGCTCGTGTTGCTACCCATCCTCCTAGTGAACTGAATTCCATGGAGTCTGGTTCATGGCCTGTACAGAAGCCACTTTCCGCAAGCTAAAGAAAAAAAAAAAAAAAAAGCATCCTACAGGTCCTGCATTGACTTAGTACTCTAAATTCAGTATGCTATACTTGTTTGGTTTGTTTGTTTGTTTTTAATAAATATCCCGATCACACACCCATTTATTCAACTTTTATCTTAGATATGTACATGACATGCAAATTGATTCTGCTTCTACTGTGCATACCTGTGCTGCATATCACCCTATAATACTCCTCCCCAGTACTTTAGAACTGAGAACTCTATTGTTCAAAACAAGGTGTGAATTCATATACATCCGCAAAAAGTTATAACTTAAGTAACTGCCAACTCTGCACAAATGCTGCCAATAAATAAGGCACTTAATCTCTTCTTCCTTCTATCCTAATGTGATATGCAGCAGGTCTGCAGAAAATTTGAGCAAATTGCCTGTACTTAATTCTCTCAAGGAGAGATGTGTTTTAATCTACAGCCATCTGGTTGGGCTTCCTATGTGCAACATTGTCAACTACTTGTGATGCAGATCACTCATTCCTGTACATTAAGTAGTCACTTGTTTCTCATTTTTCTGCATTAACACGGCTTTGCCATCTGCACAGCACCTGAGGTTGACTGGATGCCCCCAGAATTACAACACCAAAGCTGTCAAACAGCAAGAACTAAAGGCCAAGCAGTCTCACATTAAGTGATAAGTGCATTAGTGCATTTGAGATAATCAGTTTGCACTGATCAACTGATAACAATCATGCTGGACAGCTGTATTTAAGTATACCATGTAACACAGATCATTAACTATGTTCTGCTGTACACAGTGGTTCTAACTTAAAGACTGGAAGTCAATCCCGTGTACAGCAATTCATTTAGCTCATGGTTTTCTCTATACCACAGGAACTTTGTATGTTTACTGCTTATATATTAGGAAGGATGGGTTCATAACCATCGCATGTAATTCTCACCAGCTGCATGAAAACACACCAGAATTAATCTAGAATTCAATGATTTGGACAAGATACCAACAATACCTAAGAAAAATACTAAAAAAACCAAACTAGAAACATAACCAGATAAAAATACCTGTTTTTCCAGATCTTGTCCAACAATGCCAGCTTCTACACAAGCTGTTAAGTTCTTTTCATCTATCCAGAGGATCCGATTCTGTTGAGAAGCCAATCGAAACTAAGAATGAGTGTTTAAGATTTTTGTTTATTTCCTTCCCTAATGCTATAGGATCAACATGCTTAGTCATATAATTTACTATTAACACCACTCCAGTTATTACACCACTGGAAGCTGAGGCTTGTCACTCCCTCAAACTGTTACACAACGGATTTCAATTTATTCAGTCACAACTACAAGAGACTAACACGTATACTCATCAATTTATACCAGGGATGTTTACAGAATAAAAAGAAAAAAAGCCAGAAAGAATGAAATCAAAACTCTTGCAGGAGTTTCCCCCTCACAAAGTATGGGCTAACTAATTTTTCAAAGCCAACTACTTCAGCTCCTTCAGTTTCAACATAAACTGCTTAACTGACCTCAGATGTCTATATAAATCAGGTTTTATGCAGTATAGACCCTACATATAAGATAAATATAACCATTAGGTGTCTATTAAAATAGTAAAGCTATAGCAATTATCTTAACTGCTCTGAGACAAACACATTTTAACTTTGACAATGCTTCCTTTCACGTTAATTTTCCTCTTTTCCCTCTTCATTAATGATTACAAGAGCTGGCTGGCAGCTGTTCAAGACACATGAAAGTGGTTTATTTTCTGAGTCAATGCTTATCTACACATCTAGCTGACAAAAAAGCAAGATAGCAAAAATTAACCACATTTCCTTGCCACACCCAAACCTGACAGAAGTCAAAGCTGTGGGCTGTAAATCAAGGAGTTCAAATGAAGGCCTAAGTCACTACTGTACTTGTTGGATTTCATTCTGCATAGACACCTGAAGAGCTTCCTTCAACTACAACTACCAACTCTGCAGAAACAAATCACTTTGTTTAACTGAAGAACCACTGAGTGGAGAAAACTGAGCCAAAACCCAGGTCTTACCTTCAAGGCTAAAGGAGTTAATAAGCTCAGCAGCTACTTCGAGACAGTAGAGCCTTACATCAAAGATACAAAGCTGTTTCTGAAGCATCTCATTACCAAGTAGCCATAAATCTATCATTTTAAAGGTATAAAGCTCCTTCATAATGAAAAGATGAAAACTAGCAATAAATTTTACAGAACTTCATTTCTAGACTGCCATAAAACTATGCACTTCACGTTCTCAAGATGTTATCTACACAAAAACCCCAGTTATTTCTTGAAAGTTTATCCTTCAAGTTGATTTATAGATATTAGGTCACCTTATAAATTTTTTTAAGTCATTTCAAATCTAGTGCAAAAACTAGTGAAATCTGCAGTAACAGCTTCCTCCTAGCCTTTCATTTATCCATAGATAGAAATTCCAATACAGAAGAGTACCTTTCTCTGAGTTTGATCACTTAAAGCTGCTGTAAGAATTAACAGTGATTTTTTTTTTTTCTTATTACATATATACAGGTTGTATGAAGTAGTACAGGAGTAATATCAGAAAAACAAACTGAAGGAGTACCAATTTAATCATCATGCTGCTGATTAATATTTCTATCCCTACTTTGTTCTGGAAAAGAAAGAAATGTAATTCTCTAGTGATCACTCAAGTAACTGTGGGATGATTTAAAAACATTAAAATAAAACTTTAAGAGATCATACCATTTGTGATGTATCCAGGGAGACAATTGTTCTTTTTTCTTCTTCAGGACATTCAAGGGCACTAGAGACACTTGTACCTCCTGCAAATATGGGAATGATATTGTGATCATAAAATTCTCAGGTAGTTTTTCTTCCAATAGCATGCCTCTCTCCCTCCTTTCTGATCCGGAACTGAATAAAGAAAGATCACTGAAGTTAACTGTTTGAGGCTAGTGATTAGCCTCTTAAGGCTGCCCCCTTCTCCCAGACCAGATTTCACAAAATCAAGGCAGCAGTGGAGCTGGACAATGCTTTAGTAGTACTCCATAACAAACATAATATTTTGTGACCATCTCAGCTGCTTCTGTTAAGCCCAGCACAGAGCTTTAAAACAAAGGATAAGAAATTACAAAGCCGTTCAAGAAACAGAGAGCTATAGTTTCTGTATATTCTTTAGATATCATTATGGAAGCCACTACATTCAACCTAGAAACTTGAATAAGAAGTCTGCTTCATACTAGAATGTAACACTTATCTGAAAGAAAAATAAATGGAAAGAGTTTAACTATTAAAAAAATAAACAGGATAAAATCAAGCATCAGACTTATAAGCAGTTTCTAATGCATCTTTGTAGGATGTCACACAATAGCCTCCAAGAAGCCTTTTGCTTCCCAAGACTGCCACGGCCACAGGAAAAGAGTGGGTAGGATGCTCAAGATCCACAGCAGGCTATGAGAAGAAGAGACAATGGCAAGTACAGAGAAAGTGCCAGCTAATAAAACACTCTGCAAGAGCAGTGAAGAGGGTTTATTTCCAGCGATGGAAAAGGTGGCACTTTCCTTAAATACCAACCCCTACTGTAATAACTTCACAAGTTGACTGTAGTTTACTAGAAACAAAACCCAGGAAAAATAGGAAAATGACCTGAAGATCTTTCTGTATCCTGGACAGTGAACAAGAAATAGTCACTATTGCTGCTTCCAGCTCTACCGGTTTACTAGTATTAGTTAAAAGGTGACTTAAAACAGTCTTGCAGCCCTCCAGATTATTCTGGCAAGGGTGAGAGTGCTTAGGGAAGAATCAGCTCTGCAAGTTTGGCATCATCTTCAAGTGAAATGCTCATCTTCTCAAATAGTTAATGCCCTTCTGCAAGGGCTGTACTACAGCATAAGCAAGTACCAAGTAAAACACAGATTTATGCCACAGAATTAAGAGTTCTTGACAGAAACCTTCTCACAGGATGAGCTCATGAAAGCCAACACCCCACGTTCCCTAAGCTCTATGTCAAAATAAGGTAGCTCACAACTCTACTTCAGTGGGCTTAGAGGAAAAGACATCCACAATGAAAGCCTGAAGTCCTTTAGGAAATCTTTAGGCTGAGAAGGACACAGTTGCACAGGCCTTTAGCTGTACTCTGTTAATGAAACACTTCCTGAAAACTCCTTGCCACAGGAGTCTCTACTGAACATCGTCTACAAGGAAATCAGAAAAAATTTGCAGTAGTGGTTGACCACAATCCTCTCTGAATCTTTGAGCTTCAACAGTGCAACAAAACCCCCTTATTTATACATGTTGTGGGAACAGAGCACAAGGAATGAAGAACACATATTTATATTGAAGCAGACGACATTTTCACAAATAACTTTAAAGAGACATGAGGTTTCATAATTTCACTTACCACCAAATGGTATTATGCAGAGATTGTGTTTGCAGGCTAATTCCACAATTTTAACTACGTCTTCATGGCAAACTAAAAAAGTACAAACAGTTAAAAAACAGGATTTGTGCTTGGTACTGTTATTTGTGCTTATTATTAAAAACGGCAGTCTGAATAAGCAGCAGCTTCTTTTCCAACACCAGCAAGGAAGACATTTCAAAGTTAGGCACTAAGTAAGAGCTGAGCTCAGAAGCAGCAGTTACAGGGTGAAGTTTAGACCTCAAACAAGTCTACATTTGAAGAACTAACTAGCCTTAGTCTCTTGCTCTATGCATGGATTGAGATGACCTGCAAATTCTCAGGGCAAGATGGGCCACCAAACAGTTAACAACTCATCTAGGTATCTTGGAGAACAAATCACATGTAAAGCTTTTATTGAAAATAGGCTGACCAATTTATTTTAAGTGAGAAATAAGTCTCTTCTGAGAGATGAACAGCACAACTTTTTCTTCCTGGCTGACATTCAGTTTCAGAAGCAGAGTTGCTGAAGGAATCTAGTTTTTCAGGATGCTTTTTGTACCTAGTCAAAGAGGGAGGCTGAAATGCTTGTGGCATAGCCAAGTAAAAGGATCAAAAAAGAGATCAAATACATTGCATCTGTGTGTTTGGACAAACAGCAAAGAATAAGCAGGACTAAATAAATAGTTTCCAAACTCTGGCTACTTTGCTCTTGTCATACAGAGATGTTTTAAATGAAGGCAGTCAAACATTTTGTTTCAGCTGCTTTTAGAGCCACACAAAATGGAAGTCGTGGCAAGTACTGTTCACGGCCACTAGTGCTGTCAAGTACCTGGCCTCAAGTAATGAATTTCCTCTTATAGTGCCTCTTTTCATGCTTCCCATATGTGATTTTTTTCCTCTAAATAAAGGAGGCAAAACTGAGTAGGACTAAGTTCTTATAAGAAATATTGAAGTTTTTAATGCAGTGCAACTCTCAAAGTTATAAAAAGTAATGAAAGAGTTGCAATCATATAACTGAATAGAAATTGACATTTAAATAGATCAAAAAACCTTTTGGTTCACTACTGAAGAATGGCACATGAAGTAGTTCCTAGTGACTAGAGAACACGACTCAAGTTAAAAAAAGGCATTTGTATCCTTTTACTAGACAGAAACAAGCAGGCCTAGCCTATAACTCAGATTGCTCTGCTCTTTCCTCCTTCCAGTCACTGATCTTTTGTAAAGTGCTCTGATGGAGTTACAGGTGTTACACTTTTTTTTTTAACTAAAGTACAACATATAAAAACAAAAAAAAGTTCTTCAATACAAACATTTCAGTACCCTTCTAGCATCATGTACACCTTTAGAACCCAAAATTGAGATTTAGGTACAACTGATCTTGCTGAACACATATGTTCACAGTACACTGTGGGTATGGTATTAAATGGTGAATTCATCTGTCACCATAAACTTCAGCTATATTTAATAATAAACTGACTTCCCCACAAAATGGGATTTCACAGACATGACCTGCAGTCCAGATGCTAAACAATCCTGATTACCACTCATGAGAAAATTCCTTCAGTTTCTGTAAAGATGAGTGAAGTCAGTGAACCAAGAGATACCTTTCCCAGGACTAGAAAGCACAGGAGTTTAGTAAACAATGGCCTCCCAGCTCAGAAGGGAGAGGAAGACAATAAAAACTTACCAGGCCATACAACTATATCAGGAATTCGCTTAAACATTCCTTCCCTGAGTACAAATATCTCATGTAGGCAGTGACCTGGAACACAAACAATAAGTGAACAAATTCAAACAAGGAAGTGTCAAAAGCAGCACAGATGTACAAATGAAGTTCTCTTACCATGAGCTCTGAATACCCTATCTTCAGCATCCTGGGAATATGAGATTTTAGTGGCTCTAAGATCCTGAAGAAATTCTTCATTTACAATGGATGGAGGTACATCATTAACATTTAAGGATGCCTACAATACAAGAAAATAAACTCACTAAAGATAAGCTCACTCTTACAGTATTTCTGTACAACAGAAATAAGAAAAACAGGCTAACACTGATACCCAAACACACCTATTCCAGATGAGAAAGACATCAGTTCTCCTTCACGTCTTCAAACCACCAATCCAGCCTATCCTACTCTGCCCACAAGAAGTTCTATTTCAGTAGCACATTCTTACCTTTCTTACTCCTTGTACCTGGAGAAATACATGAGCTTATGAATGTATACTGAACAAATGATCTCTTTCTAAGACTTCCCAAGGTAGCGGAACACATACTAAAGCCATTACACACTGCAAATTCTCCTACTTACAGCTGTCTTCACTAACCCACTTCCCCTCCTCCTGTCATGTCCTGAGAGTTAAATCCAAATTGGACCAAAGCCTAACCAGAAGTCCAGTGCTAGGCAAAACTAAGAGTGACTGGTATAACATAACTGGCATGCTTTAAACAGACCTCACCTACAAGAAAGATTCTATAAAATCCATGTCGAGTCACATACATACAGGTGCTTCCAGAAAGCCTCCATCTAAAGTCCCAATCAACACCTTGGAAGAAGCTACACAGGAAATTTTGACTTACCAACAGATCTTGAATCAAGATTCTCTAAGTCCAGAGGGCAAGCCTCTGCTTAAGATTTTCTACCAGCCCATTATTCCAGGTTCTTCCAACAGATGTCTTGTCTAGCGCTCTTACAGCTTCTCAAAGTGCAGATATAACCACTTAACTCTTTTTTCTGAACTCCACTTCTGATTATTGGGCACATAAAAATGTAGTTCATGTGTCAACTTTTTAAACCCACTCAGAGAACAAGAATTCTTTACAAGATCCAGATTAAAAAAATATTTTGCCAACATCAACTGTAAGACTTTTATGTGTTTTGAAGATTCCAAAAAGACCATGCCTCTTTTTCTCCTTAAAAATGGAGTAAATACAGGTAAGCTCCCTAAAGGAATATGTCTTCTATCACAGATTAAAGAGTTCTTTAATTAGATAAAAAGCTTGTCTGATGACTAAAGTCTAGCTTCTTGACTTCAAGTCTTATTGGAAAAGAAAACGTTGGTCAAGAGTCTTATTTCCTGTTAGCAAAGTCCCTCAAGTCTGAGAGGAGAACTGAAAGTTTTTTACCACCATATCTTTTATTTTAGATACACTTTTAAAAATCAGGGATTGAACAAAAATTACTTAAAAGAGCGCAATGCTTTCACACTTCTTCCATGAAAGCCTTGCTGGAAAATTAACTGACATCAACTCAAAGAGAAGAATGCACTTGCACTTCTCCTATAAAGCTCCTGGGGAAATTCCAGGCTGCCTAGTGACGCCAGAAGGAACGCACTTACAGCCCTACCATCAATAAATATTGTGCAGTAATGTTCCACCGGGTCAAAGAAACTTAAGACATCTCTTTGACAACTCTTACCTGTGCTTCTTGACAAATACAAAAGTAGAATAACAAAATGGAATTCACTTTGCATCCATCTTCTGAAGTTTGCCTGCTACAAAAAGTATACTCACACATGTATGTTCTTTCCTAGAAGAGGGTTTTGTCTATCTCTGCTCTACATAACCTCCAGAGCAGCTGATGCTTTTTGCCAATATATGTTTTAAAACAAAATCTTAATAGATAGTACCAGTTAACAAGGAAATTGGAGATTAATAGTCTTCCATCTGCCGTAACAGCAGCAGTTTAATGGGTTGAGTATAAAGTTGTGAGAGCAGAAGAAAGTATGTTTTAAACTTATCAGGAAAGTTTTATCATTGTGATGGAGTGTCCACCCCAACAAAAACTGTGTAAGGTTATGGAGAAATTAAGAGTACTGACAGGAGCAATTCAGAAAGAAATAGCTGTATGAGCTGTTCACTACCGATGGATGACATCATTCGCAGGTTCAAGTGGAGAGCCAGGAGTTTGGGTTAGAATTTTCATGTGGAACATATGACATAATGAAAATGCACTTTTAACAGTGATTTGACTACTGGAAGAGGAAATGTGGCATCCTGACTTGCTTTAAGGATAACGCTGTACTTACTGAAATAAGGCATCAGACAGCCAGGAAAATAAAAAGCCTTTTCCCTCCGATATATTCACCTTGTCGCCTACAAGCACAGAAGCTGAAATTAAGTGTTTTAGGTGAGAGGCACCTTGATTTTAGGAGCCAGCCACAGTAAACACAATGTGAATCTGGTCTTGGACTGCTGCTCTTGCTATTCTGCTATTAATGCACATTCACACAGTGCTGTTTGCTAGCCCAAAGAACAATGATAGCAACTTAGGAAACATAAGAAACAAACAAACAAATAGGTACCAAGTACAGATCTTTAAATCATTTGTCTTAAGAAAAGCCCTTGCTAGTTGTGTTTATATTTTAGACATAAAACTTTTGTTTCTTCATGGACTTCCATAGACAGAATTATTTCATACCAAGTTGAACGCTAAGTGTCTGAAGATCTTTGTGCTCTGTAACATGAACTACCTAACAGCTATACCAATTGTTTGCAGATGGTTTTAAACATCTTGATTTTTATAACTCTTCCACAATTCTTTTAATCTTTTAATCTTCAAGATTAAAAGATAATATTTATCTATAAAAATCTTATGCACAGTGACAAACAAAAATATACCTTTATTTATTCTAATATTACTGAAATACTTTAAAATTTGCACCCTGAAAAGCTAGTCAAGAAACCTATGTAAACTAGGTCTAAAACTGCCCTCTATATTAAGTCTCGTCTGAAGAATGAAACAGCATCAACAGATCTTTAAGACCACAGAAGCAGGTACATTTACTGTTGTTAATTGAAACACAAAACTCACATCCAATCTTACATGACAGAGGCAGGAAGAGATGGAACAGAAAGACAAATGAACCAAGAGATTGTTTCCCTGCTGCTGTTCCTATATGCAAACTTCTTCATGCTTAGGTGACTGCAGAAGTTGAAACCTCTGAAACACACCTCAGAGTTATGATAGCCATGAAAATGAGGGACCTGCAGCAGTACTTGAGACTACCTATGAGAAGTCCAGGTATATATTGGAGGCTCCAAAGAGTCCTATCCCATATCAAGGTAGTCAGCCTGCTTCAGATTACCAGACCATCAAAACCAGAGGAGCACAACATAACAGAAAAGGAATTAACAGTGCTGGCAGATATCCTGAGGATGCAAGATGTACTGTGGAATCAGGGTACTATTAAACAATCTGTACTTGTCCTTCAATTCTGCTTTGTTCTATCCTTTCTCTGCATGTAAAAACGGAAAAACTGTTCTCAAGACCTCTGTTCACAGCAAGTTAAAACAGCGGCCAGTCAAGACCAACCCTGGTCAACAAAAACAAAAACACATCCAGATGAATTTTTCAAAATATATTAGCAGATGGAGATCCTGTAAGTCAAAGCAGATGAAAGAATGTCTTGATGAATAGAAGACTGAAGAAAATTTAAGTTTTCACGCCCTATGAGATTACCTGCTTCAAAGAAAAGGCAATCTTGAATTCACTCACGAGATGGGTACAACCATTATCCAAAGCTGGGTTGCCACAGTCACAGTACAGCCTGATTCCAGACTGCTTTAGCAGCTATCTAGTCATGAATCTGAAGCTTCAAAGGGATTCTAATAAGGGAGCAGGATGTCCTGACTCTAATGTAAGTTACTTTTTCTAAAAAGTAAAGTATGCATGACTTACAAAACCCAGAACATTCCCAATGTGCTATTTTTCTGGAAACATTCGGTTCAATCATGAGTATTTTGGTAGTCAGTTTTCAGCACCAAGACATGTGAATAAAAATTACTGTCAAATAAAAACTTTGACATCTTTCAGTACACCAAAAACACATCATGGTTTAACTTCCCTGTATTTTCTGCCTCTGTTATCACGAATAACATTGATGCTGTATAAACAATCCCCTCTAGGCTAACAGTTTCTACAGTCCTGAAATGCAAGCTACAGGCGGGACAGAAAACTCCCAGTGGGAACTTTCATTTCAATAAATGTACTACCAGTTATCCTGAAACCCCAAGTCATGCTAAGACACGTAAGGTTTCAAATAGTAGTTCTATACCATTTTTTTTCCCAAAAAACTTGGAAGTATTAATACAACATGTTTAAATCAATTATGCATGACAGCTGAATCATCTTTAACAGTGTGGTCTTGATTATCACCAAGACTAATGTTCAAAGGAACTGGTTCAGCTATTTACTTACTCTAGAGGTAGTTTTGTGCTCCAGACTTGCTCCAAAGGTTTTTTCTATCCATTCCTTAAAAGTTGGTAATACCATACCACCTAATCTGTACCTGAAAAGTCAATATTACACAGGGTCATTTTAAATTAAAAGAATGTATGTCAGATACACTTCTTTCAATTCTATGTACGCACAAACCGTAGTTTTAAATCCAACTCTTTACCTACAAGGCTTCTGCACATTTACTTTTCAAGCAACTGTGTATTTCATTGTATGTAACTGTTCTTTACTGCACACAGAATCAAATCATTTGTCAGCATGGTATCACTTTGCTTTGCTGTAAGGCTTTTCAGTTATCCCACCACTCTTCAGAAAGGTCTCTCCCTTGCAGTAGTATAGAAAGCAGCACCAGAATTTACAAACCAGTTACAGATAGAGGACACACTGCAAGGTAGTCTCAGACACACAGACCTATTTCAGTGTGCCTTATGCTTTCAAGAAAACAGAAACAGTATTAGAGGTGCTCTCTTCATCATCAAAATGCATCAGAATCCACCAAGCACTGTAAAATTATTTCCAGCACAAGCTGTTTGGCAAGAGCTTAGCCATGTGACAAATGCAGACTTACAGACAAAGGACAGAGGAGCTGTTTTTGACCATGTGCATCACATGCAAAAACACAGAAGGCTGGGGACACACTGAAAACAGCTAGAAACAACTGCTGCTAATTGTATACATATACACACCTTCAGCATGTTTATGTGTGCAAAAGTATTCCCAGAAGAGAGGAGAAGTAAGATCTTCCTTTGGTATTAAGAGCTTTCAGTATTGAGAACCTCACGATCGTTTTCACCTGGGTCATTGCATTAGACCTAAGTGGCTCTTCCCTCTAAGATCATTCAGTAAATCCCATTATGACCCTGTCCTTCACAGCTGGTGCAACCAACTCTACAACTGAGTCACCTGTTACACAGAAAGATCAATTCTTTTTGTTTCCTTATCTCAAGAACCCCACCAGCTCTTCTACTGACAAACCCCCTATCTACTCCTAGAACCAAAAGGCTACAACCTTATCTCAACTCAAGCTAGAACTCTTCAGCATGGACAACAGTGTTCAGTCGTTCCTCCTGCAACAGCAGTTACTGTTTCATCATACCCATACAAAAACTGTGAATTCTATGAAAAGGAAAGTGCAATAAGCAATGAAAGTTTAATGCATTTGCATCAAGAGTTTGCAATGAAGGCATGGATCCAGGTGAGCCTGGTGGGTTTTCTTCTCCAGACCTACTTCTTAGTACTGCCAAACTATCACTATAGCTGGTTTGTGAAGGTAACCTTAATCACTTACTCCAAGGACAACTAAAGCTACTAGAAACCCCAAAACTTTTAAGACAGAAGTCACAGCACAGAGGACGTTAGTCTACTGCAATGCATGACTGCTCAGGAAGCAAGCTTTGTAGGTACACACTGGTGGTGCAAGAAGCCCCCCAAAAACCACTTGCCACAGACACACTTCAAAAAACAGCTTTACTTGCTCAGACTAGCATCATCTATCCCTGTGGGGGCAGCAGAGTCTGTAAGAAAAAGATCATTTTACACATGGTCTGTAGGCAAAGTCAACACGACTTTCATAAAGGGGAATCCTGATCCTTGGAGTTTTATCAAGGTGAAAAAACAGAAAGTGAATAAAAGGAATACAAGGAACATGAAATCCTACACTCCTTCATATTTCCACAGGTGTTCATCCCAAAAATTATTTAGGAAAATACACTACTATGGTACTGAAGAAAAGGTTCTTCTACAGGCTGAAGGATAAGATAAAGTTAAGAAGCAAAGGGCAGAGTTTATTAATCACACTAATAGGAACTCAGGACCTTAAAAAACTTAAGTAGACAAAAAAAGATGGAAGTTAAGATAATTGCAAAAGCTGGAAAAAAAAGCATTACTGAATATTTTGCAGAATCCCACTGGCAGTCAATATCACAGCATCCTCACTGACCACACAACAGCAGCCACAGTGCTATGCATCAACTGGGCAGGTGTAAGAAAGAAGCCAGCTCATCTTTCTGCTGCTCTGTAGAACACTGCTGTATCCACACCTTGAGCACTGCACACAGTGTTGGTCCCTATCTCCAGAAAGATCCAGTGGATCTAGAGAGGGTGCAGAGAGCAACTGTAAAGATCAAAGGGCCTTAAAAGCAGAGACTGAAGGGCCCAGGACTCCACAAGCATGGAGAGAAAATGCAAGAGAGGATGTGACTGAGTTTTATAAACCGGTAACACAGTAGATAGGCTGAAGAACTATCATCCACCTAGTCCTGCAAAAGAGCAAGGGATACTTGCCCCAAAATACAAGGACTTTACACAGCAACAACCTTGAACTTGCTGCCACTGGATGCTGCATAGGCAGGCAGTACAAGCAGACATGGGGTTATCAGACATTTATGGACAACAAACCAGTAAGCAGCTACTGAAAGCACCTACACCACCTATGCAGATGCTTATTCTCCTATTTTCACTTCAAACACTCTCCTTTTGCCACTATGGCAAACTATTCCAAAGAAACTACACTGGTGTGGCCCAACAAGGCATTTCTAATGTTATCTCTCAGTTAGAGACAGAGAGGGTGTGGCTGGGGGAAAAAACACCATTCTAGAACAGCAACTAGTACATATCAGTCACACAGCAGCCAAACAGCCTTGATGCTTCCTCCTGAAAAAAAAAGAAGTCCTGACCTTTATCTTTTTTCTTGTTTAGTGTGCTTTGATTTTCTGTATAGCATCTCCTGAAATATTATACAGTGAACCGGCTTATACAAGGCTTTGCATTTTAATTTGGGCCTGGAAATCAAGAAATTAGCAACTGAAGTGTTCAAGATCACAGTTATGTTTTTGCAGCTTTGGCTCAAGCTAATTCATGTTAGTTTACAGACTCAAAGACTAGGAAGGAATTTTTAGGAAAGACAGAATTTTATTTCTCTTCTCCATTCTTTTAACCCTCATGAAAAGTGTATCTTTCAAACCAGAGACTGCAATGTTACTTTCCACTCAGGAAGAAAAAAGAACCCAAACCAGTAAGACAGTGACAGGTTTAAATTCCACTGGAACAAAATTAAGAGATCCTCAAGTTAGACTTCATTTTAATGTCATTTCTCAAAAAATTTATTTCTTGGAAAAACAAGCTTGCTGCATAAAGGGTAATAAATCAGAAGTGGTGCCACCACACAACATACAATTTAAGAGCAATTTTTATTTTTAAGTTCAAAGGATGAAGTAGCTCCAAGCACAGCAGTTAAGAAACACAAAATAAAGTGGAAATTAAATAAAGCAACTAGTTGACGCTCAAGAGATTCTCAAAACTGCACTGACAAGCTGCATGTTATCTGAAGCTTTAGAACATGGTGCAGATTCTCAGTGTGATTTCACTAATATACAGATTATATCAAGTTACAGAGAAGACATATTTTTAATAAACATTTCAATAAACCACATGTTCTACTTTACTATGTCAGACTCCTGTGTACAGACTTCAAAAAACCTGTTAAATGCAGATTAACCTAATCTATGAAATGAAGCAACTTCTTTGCCTTCTTTCAATTAACTGTACTGTGCAGCTTATAAACTCTTTTCAAGTAAACTACTAAATAAGATACTTAATTTACTCAAATTTTCAACTTACCTTTTTCCTGTGAATTCTGCTTGACCCTTCTTATTGAAGATGAATTTGGAGTCATTATATCCCCATCCATTCCACTTCAAAAGTTCTTGCCTTAAAGGGAGAAAAATATGTGAGTGACAACATTAGCATATTGAAGATCCACAATGATTTTCCATTATATGGTTTTGGAAAAAAGTCTTACCAGAGGGTAATTCAAGAACTCAAGTACACATCAAAAGTGCATAACCCAGAGCCAAAAGAAATTCTGAAACCCACAACCATTACTCTTTCAGATTGCATCCTATGACTTGAAAGACAAGACGCTCTATAAAAACAACCACCAGCTTAAGTCATTGCACACTCTATTGAATCATAGATTCATTAAGGTTGGGAAAGACCTTTCAGATCACTATGTCCAACCTTTCACCAGACACCATCAGGCCAACTAAACCACAGCACTAATTGCCTCATCCAGACATTTCCTGAACACTTCCTGGGATGGTGACTCCACCACCTCCCTGACAGACCTTTTGATGCCTTGGGAAGACTGACCTGGAACAGAGACTGGACAGAGCTAGAGAATAAAGTAGGTATCTATTTAAAAGGCCTTTAAGGATACACCTTGGGCAATATAAGAGCCTGGCCAGGGCTACACCCAAGATGGACTTAAAATGGTCACAAAATGGACAGCTAGTCAAGAGGTGTTACGCTTTTATAAGCTGTGGTCCATTTGCATACTGGGGTTTAATTGTCCAATTACAGCTTCAGATCATGAAGTCCCATTTTCCTTGTTTTCTCTCTTCAGTCCACCGTTGTTATGCTTTTAAGCCTGAAAACTTGTAATGGCTTTGGTCTCCAGCAGGAAAGGATTTGTTTTGTCTCCCTACTCTCTGAAGGAGCTTACTAACATTTAACGTGAGGCTCAGAACTACACCCCTAGACAGCACAGAATCTGAAAAAACATGAAAGCTAAAACTTAAGGCATCATTTCCCTCAGTGAAGAAACTCTCCCTGATGCCCAACCTGAACCTCTCTAGTGCAGCTTGAGGCCATTTTCTCTCATCCTATGTCCTCTGTTATCTGGGAGAAGAGACCAACTCCCACCTGGCTACAACCTCCGGACAGGGAGTTGTAGAGACTGGCAAGGTCACCTCTCTGCCTCCTTTTCTCCAGGCTAAACACCCCCAGCTCCCTCAGCCTCTCCTTATCAGACCCGTGCTCCAGAGCCTTCCCCAGCTCCACTGCCCTTCTCTGGACACACTCCAGCCCCTCAGTGTCTTTCTTGTGAGGGGCCCAGTAGTGAACACAGGATTTGAGGTGTGGCCTCACCAGTGTCAAGAACGCACAGGGGAATGATCACAGCCCTAAGTTCTGCTGGCCACACCATTGCTGATCCAGGCCAGGATGCCTTTGGCCCTCCTGGCCACCTGGCATGCACTGGCTCACTCCAGCCAGCTGCTGACCAGCACCTGAAGGTCCTTTTCTGCTGGGCCACTTTCCAGCCACTCTGCCCCCAGCCTGTAGCAGTACAGGGGTTGTTGGGACTGGAGGGATTTGTCTGTTTTTCTTCTGTGTAGAGAGAGAGGAGTGGATCACTGGTGATACGGTGATGCTTTCCAGTTGGCAAGGGTAATGTGTGAAAGATGCACGGGTTTCACTCTATACATAAACATCAACCTACAAATAGGTAACATCTTAATATTTTCAGAATTAAAAAAAGACATTTAGTATTTAAATTTATTTTCTTGACAGAAAATAATGATTTTAGATGCTTGCCATCACTACCGCAATCCCACAGCATTCTTAACATTCAGTTGATGAGGCACTTCAAGACACATTTGGACTGAAAGTCATAAACAACAAAACCTCAAGAACTGCAAGAATAACATATCAAATACAACCAGAATATGATAGCATAAAACTATAAACATATAGAAAACAAACTCACAACTGCCAAAATACAAGCAGAAAATTGAAAAATCTTAAGCACAACCATATCAGAGGATCTCTTAACTATGATAAAGTCATCAAAACCGTACCAGTGTAAGAATATTTAAGACTTAAGAAATACACTAATAATAATTACAACATCAATCAAGCTTTGCTTTGAAAGCTTGCCATTTATGTACATTATAAATGAAATTACTAACCTAGTGTCCTAGGTTACAATGTAAAATGTGCCCAAAGGATGTATTCCATCACCATCTACATGATATGTTGAAACTAAGTTGTGCACCACTGTTTCCCATGCCCCCTCCCTCCAGACTATCTTCTGTTAATGGCCCATCAATGCCGTCCTGCATGACTCATAGATAACTCTCCCCAGGAGCTATCTCTGTTTAATGGGCAATCAAGGACCCATTACAAAACTGATAAAATGATATCAGTCCATTGTGAGATGCTCCGCCCAGGGGGAGGAGCCAAGCATTCCCACCTGGATATAACCTGGGATTTGGGACAGCACAGGCAGCCTTACCCACTGGATTCCCAGAGGACAAGGGCTACCAGACCTTTCTGCAGGAGCACTGCTTCAACAAGACCACTTCATCTGGACTGCTACCACCACGGTTTCAGGTTGTATTCTGACTCTGTCAGTGGTCTTTTGTACCATTGCATGTGTTTTATTTTATTTTACTTTTTTCCTCTCCTATTAAATTGTTTTTTTCTGACTTGGGAGTCTCTCGCTGGTTTTGCCTTCAAGCCAGCACACCTAGAAACTCAATTTTAGTTAAAAGAAATGCATCTCAAAGAAGTTTATCAAAAGATCATTTACCTCCCCGCCCTATATATAGCTCTTATTCTTTGACTGCCTAAGAGAAAGATGATCACGAGTGACCATTTCAAAAAGACCTTGTGATGCAGAGAAAACACTGTCTCAATCACTTTCAGCTCCAGCACTGTACACAAGATAACCATGTGATGATTGATTACCAAAAGTTTTCATTATAAAGATAATATTAACACTGGCTGCTGACATACTATCAGCGTTGTAATTCAACAGATTTGGCTTAAACCAAATCTGTTTTCTTCAAACTGCCTGTATGCAAGGTTTTAATTAATCAAATGGAAAAAAGCCATGGTCATGTATTTCATTACAATTGTTCAATTCAGACATTGCAACGAGCCTTTGACAAATCTGGCACTTAAAGCAAACTTTGTCAGTTGCTGAGTACTGAAATGACTCTACACAGTTTTGTGAAATAGCCAGTCTATGTTGCTCTTCCATACTGAAGAATCGATTCTAAAATTTCAGCCAAAATTAAACTGAGCAGAGCTGTCCAGACAGAGAAGCCTCTTCAGCTGCCTCCTTCCTCTGATATTTACATACGTAGAGTTCACACAGGAAAGGACAAGGCTCCACTCGTGTTCCATGGCATGGGAATGCCTCGTGCTATTGTGCTGCTGAGACAGATTACCAAAAAGGGTTCTTAAAGCATGTTATGCAGACTTGCCCATTTTTACCCTTATGTCTATGTATGTATATTTATAAATACTGCATATATTTATACCAAGTTCCACAAAGAAAGTAAGTCATACACAGTGGAGCTGCTCCAAGGTGAGAGGGTGACACAGAACTGGCCAGCTCAAGTGATTTTTTTTCTTTTTAACTAAATGTTCCATTCAAATCCCAATCACTACAGTCCTCCTCAAGGGAATATTTCTCCCTCTGCTGACTAAATGCAGTATTTCTATATACCTAATCTCCGTTAGTTTGTTGAATCCTGTAAAGTCAGAATAGACTTGATCTAACTAAGCAAGTCCGAGGAAGGCTCAAACAGCTTCCCCTCTAAGTCAGAGAGGGAAGTCCTCTTGCAAGGCAGTGCCAAAATAAATATGCCAACAATGATGCATGAAACAGGCTAGAGAAACTACCTGCAAAGCTGGAGACAATCAGAGCAAGACACAGAAGGCCAGGCCCTAAAGAAACTGGTGACATGAGATAAACTGATAATGGCCAGGTTTGAAACTATGTCCTGATGTCAGCACAGACCGATACTTCCCACAAAACCATGGGCAGGTATTATTAACTAAGGACAAAAAGACAGACATGAGGTCTGAGGTTTTTCTGCTACACTAACAACATCCCCATCTGCTTGCCTGTTCTAAAGGCCTAATTTCCTAGGTTGGTGTTAAACCACCCAGCACTTTGATCAGGCTCTAAAATACAGAACACAGTTTAAGAGTTTATTTTAGGGCTAAAAGGCTATTCCTGAGTAAAATTAAGTACACAGAGCTTTACTCTGTCAGACAACATAGCTCCCATCATTGGTGCGATGATAATTAAACTAAAATCTAAAATAACTGTTCGCATGTTTGTAGAAGAATAGTTGACCCAAACATTTTGGCTACCTCATATCACAAAGGCAGGAGACTTCACACCACCACACACAATGCGCAGTACTATATATCTTGTGGCAGGTAAATACCAGAACAAGAAATGTAGGCACACAATTTTTATATTCAAAACTATACTGAGCAAATCTGAGATTTCTAATTGGAGACAGGAAGCGTTGCTTTTGGAATGAGTCATCTTACATTTATTCTTTCTTTTGTCCCACCACACCAGAGTACTGCCAGTTTAAGAACTATGGTTTGATTCACACACTGCAGTTTCTAGCACTTCAGGCCTACATGCTATGAACAAGTCAGAGGAAATACTACATATGGCTTCCTAAAAAAGTGAAGCCTAAAGAAGCCTTTCTTAAAAGAAAGGCTGATCAGTCAGCTCTGATTTGTAAATCACACAGCTTGCAGGAAAGCCAAGCTGTTCAGATCTGAAAGGTTATGTTCTTCATAAGCAAGAGCAGGTGAACCTGAAGACTCAAGAGAATTACCCTCAGCAGAGAGGAAAGCAGAAGACATTCAGAGGAGAACTCCAAGCCTCTATGACTACTGAGGCAATAGCAGTGTCATACTCACATAATTCAAGACCTAATTTTTTGGAAGAGTGCTACATATTAGTTGACATACTATTCAGCCCAGGTGCAAGCAGCTCTGCCAGATGAAGCCAGGGCTCTTCCCTAGGTCTGGCTCACTATCCCAGCTCCCTCAAGTAAGGGAAATACACTAACACACACTGGCTGTGCATTTTCTTGTCTTTCCAGCTCCCATTTGGAAATCAAAACTGTAATTAGACTGTAAGAGACAGAAGGCAAGCGAGGAAAAAAAAATCTTTGAAGCGTTGTAACAGCATTCCTCTCTTGGCACTTTTATACTGCCCTTGCACAGCATTATTTATACAATCACCATTTCTTAGAAAACACGTTTCACACCCCAGCTGCAGCACAGCACTCCCACTGCCCTCTAATGCCCTGGTGCAGCAGTCAGAGCTGCCTGCCAGATTAACAACATGCACCACATTTACCTTGGCTCCCAAGAATGAGCCGAGCTGCCACTGAGCAACCAATGCAGCCTTCTAAGTCACCCAAATTTTTCACTCGCAGTATATCAGTGTTAAGAGAATACCATTCATCTCATATGCCAGATGAATATAAAGGGCAGAAAGGACTGCTGACCATCTGCAGACTTAAGCACACATTGAAATCTTCCTCCATGTAAAAGTACCCAATGTATCCAATGCTGTCTCTGAGGACTTCAGCTACCTATTGATCTGCAACTAGTATGTGCCATCATTATACCTGAACTTTTACAAATTATTTATCTGCTAACACATCAATGTTTTGTACCATCTGAAACACAACTACCTTTGCAGCAATAGCTCCTATCCTCATTCTTCAAAAATTCAAGGATTTGGTTCCTAAATGTTAAAATAATTAAAAAAAACAAAACAAACAAACAAAAATAACAAAAACCCAAAACACAACACTCCAAACCTGAATACTTTGTATAATATCTCAATATATCAAAGTATGTTAGGAAGTTTCACGTCCCAGCTTGAAAAAAACAAAAGCAGCTCAGCTTGACTTAGTCAAGTGACATGCTCATGCTACACATGTTTTATGTGTAGCAAGATATAATTTACACACCCTTCTGGTTTTCTTCCCAGAGTCCTTTTCAAGAATATATAAGCCAAGACACACCAGCATGTGACACTATTCTCACTTTAAACTAGATGTTATTCAGTATTGTACCCAAACTACCTTATTTAAAGACAGCACCTGTCCTATTCAGTACATAGGCTTCAACAAAATATCAAGCTCATTAGCTATCTCATTTTTTAGAGAAACATGGAATATTTTAGTCAGAAATCATAGAAACTGACCAGTACTTTCTTGCTTTCTAACTTAAATGATAGAAATTCACCACTGAAATACACAAATCAAACCTTGCTTGTATGTTTTTATATATATATATATATATACATGAAATTATATTGCCTGAAAGAAAACACGTCACCGTGGAAGCAGTGACAATAGATTAACACTGTGACTAGTTTAAGTGAATATAAATATTCCACTTTTATTACAATGCCCAACACTAAAATGCTACTTTGACTCACTGGATAAGGGTTTTACTGTCGGGGGCAGGAGGGTGGCCCTGGCCCACCAGCTGAACCAGTGCTCCTGAAGAACTGCAGTCACTCAGCTGGGCAGGCAGAGGCATTTGGACTACACTATTTCAACAAACTATACCTGCCTGCACGGTTCAAATCCCAGGTTTTAGTGACTGGTACAGTGACTGGATTAAGGAGTTCTCATCTCTCTCATAGGAAGCTGATAAGCTCAGAGTCTCTCACAGATCGCTGAGGCTTCTTTGGAGAAGCAAGATGAATTGGCAGTTCAATCCAGCTGGAGAAACGTGACTCAGGTGGAGCAAAGCCCAGATGCTCCCATGAGTTTCCTGACAATAACCACTGACATTGTCAATTCAATCACTGGTGGATGTTCAGCACTAAAATCACATACACATAAAATATTCACAGGCGCTTCTGTTGCACAATGGAAGAACCAGCAGATTCCTGGAAATCAGTTTAAAGTGGCAGTTCAAAGTAAAGTGGCACAGGCTTAAGCACCAGTATTTGCCTAATGTAACACAGTCTTGCAAGCTGTAGAGCTCTTGCTAAACTCAGTGCGTGGGTGCAGTAATACTGAGACAGTATTGTGGTGGTAAGGTGTTACAAGAAGACATTACCCAAGGAACAACTCCTCAGAGCCTACCTCAGTCGGACTTTGG
This sequence comes from Hirundo rustica, assembly GCF_015227805.2. Taxonomy (NCBI): domain Eukaryota; kingdom Metazoa; phylum Chordata; class Aves; order Passeriformes; family Hirundinidae; genus Hirundo; species Hirundo rustica. The sequence goes on along the minus strand of NC_053456.1, from coordinate 22,411,402 downwards.
GTTACCGACCCAGCCCCTCAGCTGCAAATTCAGAACCCTTTCCACAGGTGGCACAGAAGACTGCTCTCCCTCTCCCCTGGAGCAGTGCCTCTGTTCAGATTACAGTCACACTCCTAAACCAAGCAACACTACACTGTGCTTCTGAAGCCAGTAGTAAATTAGCATCAGGTGCCTGAAAGTAAGAAAAAACATACAGCCCAAGGAATTGTTTCAAGAACGGCTTTGTGAAAGCATCATTTATCTGGAGAGGAACACTGCAGGCAGAGTATCTGCTGTGATACCTTTTCCCTCTTGGAAGACCTTCCCTGCAGCAAAGCTAATATAATTGTTCTCAAGTCTGAAGCCAAATAACAGCTGTTTTTTAACTTTAGACACATTCAGGTTCTGTAGCCCACACTTTCAGCTAAGCCCCTGCAGCTGCACATGCACTGATTCAGTTGCTATTCTGTTCACTGAATACTTAATACAACAACACAAACCTCATAATTACTGTTTAAACCTACAGTAAGCAGCAAATGCAGACAACCAGGTTTTAGGCATAAGACTTCAAGGGTTTAGGTACCCAAAAGCAGAGTGCTTTTTATTCTGATAAAACAAGTGTTCGATTTCCTTACACACATTCGTAGCCTTGACTATTTCATTACTCTTCATTTCACCACACTGTAATAAACAAAACCCCAAGGAATAAGGAAATTAGTGTTTCTCTAGTGTTCTTCCATAGTAAACAAAGTCAATTAGGGTGAATTAAAAATTGAGGAAAGCCAGGACATCATAATCATTCTTCTCAGTAGACACTTGGCCAAATGATTATTCTTATGAAACAGAATACTCTACTAGAAGCTCTCTCTATTCCACCTACTACTTCAGCTGGCACCAGTTTCACTTTTATCTTTGAAGAGATTTCTCTACTACAAAATGCACACACATGGCTACTTCCAGGCATTAAATGAAACAGCACAAAAAGATCAGTCCTTTGAGAAGTATTTTCCGAAAGCTTGCAAAACCAGGAAATCTGCTTTGCTGTCTTAAACAAAATAACAAAGGACTCAAGTGTCTGCCATTTTTCTGTGCAAGTCCAGTTCCTGGACCCCTTTTAACCCATCCCATAGAGAATATTTTGGCATGCTTTGTGGCAAATACTTCACAGCTCAAGAAAACTTTCTGGCCTACACCATCAACCTCAATGGCGTGGCATGGAACAGCCCAGTTCTGGATATAGCAACTCTACAGAGGTATTTGGATTGTCCATCATTCAACCTGCAACTGATTTTTAATACTCCACATTACTGACTTTCTACAAAGAGGTACAGTAACACTTCAGGAAAGTCTAGCTGACTGCAGTTCGCTACACTACTGATCTCTTTACTTTGCTTCAGCTCAAAGCAGCTTCTAGTCCAATTAATTACTTTAGTCTATTGCATTATCAGATTATTCTAATACTGTGCAGTTTAAATAAACACATAAGTTTAAATACACACGTTCATTTCCTTGTACGTAACAGTTCAGATCTCAGTAGATATCAAGTAGATGATCTACGAAAGTCTTTCAGTTTTTGCTATAAACTGCTACTCCCTTTCATATAATAGTCTGCATTGAGCTTCACCTATTAAACACTTCACGCCTTTATATAAGCTCTTTTTCTAATAAAATTTAGCTAATGAATATATCCAGTTTGGTTTACTTGGTATCAAATAATCTAACAGTAAATATTGTGTTATTTAAATTCTGATAGATTTCCTGCATTTCATCTTCCTGACATACAACTAATTGGAGCTATGTGTTAGACAGGAATTGTTGTCACATATGAAGTCACTTTTGAAATCACCATCAGATTATAACACTTTTTTTCATGTTAATGTTTCCATGAGAGAATCTTCTTTATCTGTTCCTCAAGTATTAACTTTGACTAACAGTTAATTGCTTTGATGCAATCATAGAACCTCCTGTGAACTGCCACACCTTCATCAATGCAACAGGTTGTCACTCTCCTGATTTCTTAACACTGATGAAGTGGCACTGGCCCTTTCCTTCTTCATCACCTTAAACTCAAAAGTCAGCTACACCAGGATACAGCTTTGCACCACGTGTTGCTTAAACACTCTTCTCTTAAGGATGAAGTCCTTATTAAAAAGATCACTCTTAGTATTGGGGGTAAGATACAAAGCCTTTCGGAAGACACTTGTTATATCCAAGCAGTACCAATTCTTCAAGAGTTAACTCATGTTGCTGCATAATAACATCATAGTCGTTAGCAGCAAGAACTGCAAGTGTCTATATGAAGAAGGTACAGCAACATTAACACATTACCCTGAACAACCTGCTTGTGAACTCCACACACAGCACTCAGCTCGCTACACACTTATCCCTTGGTTTACCCTGTGTAACAGTATGTCCATAATAATTAAAAGATATTCACAAGCCTCTCTTCATCCCCTAGGAAAGCAGCTTCTCCACAGAGAGATAGGATAATCAGGAGATCCTGTCCTGCTTTCTGTTGCTCCAGGACAGAATAATTTTTAAGCCTACAAGCTACTGAGTCAACATATAGTTAAAGTAAATCAATTATCCCTTTTAACAAAGACCAAATTGTTGAAAGTTTGATTTGTTTAAGTTATACTATACAAGCTGTTTTGATGAGATGAGCATCAGTGCATGCTCCATCTCTGAGGCACTCTGACTTTCTAGCACACCCAGCAGTTACTGTGGTACAGCTCTGTCCCAGGAAGTTGTAGCTCCTGACTGCTCCCAAAGCAGTACAAGTTGAACACTTCATGTACACACAGTTATTCAGAAGCTTATGTAAGTTTCAAGTCTCACCAACAAAGTGAGCTTACCAGTCAACAAAAGTTAACAGCATAACATAAAAGGACAGGAAAAGTAATATCAAGGAAGAGTTATTTTCCAGCTCAATTGTTTTACCAACGTTTTCAGCATGCCTGTCATCCTCTTAAGGCTTCAACACACATTGTGTAACTATAATTCTATCTTTCACTGAAACACTGAATTAAAATATTACATTCAAACCAGAAATGCCACTGAGAAATAATATCTCTCACAGTACCTAAGATTTCCCTCAAGAGGATACTCAGACAAAAAGATAGTCGCTTGTCTTTTGAGGAAATTTTCCCAACTCAGTAACTAGAACCTGAAAAAGTAGAAAGCGTATTACAATCCTTAAACACATCAATATGCAAATGCATTGCTCAGTCTTCCAAGGTAAATTTTTATTTGGAAACAAGAAGAATTGAACAAGACCTACAGACTTTCAGTCAATACCACATACTCTCCATCCTCCCCTTGCTGGTGAGAAATAATGTCTGGATAAGATCTTCAACAGTTTGGTCATTGAACTCTCAATAAGAAAACCATGTTTCTAGAAGCCACTTCTACTGATTGTTAGAAAAGCAGCCAGAAAAAAAAATTGCCTGATCACAGACCTGAAGTACTACAGAGGGTTTTTTTCATCAAAGAAAGCCATTCACTCGCAGGAGAAATGTGACATGAGGAGAGAGCACCTAAATCTGCTATAGTAGTGTCTTTAGCTTTGCTACTATTTTAAACACTACAGGAAAGATGCAACTGATGTAAAGAACAAAAATTTTGCTTAAGGTACTTTTGGCTACAGCTCTGCTAGGAAAAATGAAGGTAACAGTTCAAGAGACAGAAAAGCTGAATCAGCACTCTGAACAGACTACAGGAAAACAGCATCCAGCTTTGGATTGTCCTAGTATTACCAATAAAAGGCATAGACTGTCTCCAGGTCAGTTATTTTTTACTAGATTGTCCCATCAACCTTCTTGGCCTCACAAACAAAATCAGCTCCAGATTAGCTGGGAGACACTAGAACAAGACTCAGGCATTCATCAGGCTCCCCCTAAATCAGTGAAGGCAACAGAACTTTCTCTTCCATCACTCCAAAACCTGGGTATTATCCTCAAACATGAGCTCAACCAAGATCCTCATATCCTAGCTATACTGAAATATCAGAATTTTCACACGCAGCATCTTAGGTGTGTTTCAACTATATCTCATATGTTCAGACAGAAACTTAAGACAGAGATAAAGCTCCTTTTAAGTTTTTCTTGTTTCTACACACACAAAAAGGCTGGGTTCTAAGTACAGCAAGAAAGTTGTATGTCTGGTGAAGAACAAGCTGAGCTCTCCAGCAGTTCCCTTACACCCCCACAGGAAATTTTTGAGTTCAGATCAAGTTATTTAGAGTAAAAATGCGAATCCATTATGATCCTACAGCAAATCCTAATAGGGGAGAGCAACATCAATAACTTGTAGAAGTACGGGTGTTAAGTTCCTGTATCCTGTGAAGTTCCCAAGCCTGTGTTTCCACAGAGAATGACGCTATCTTTCAGGTCACAGGCATCATCACAAAAGTTTATTTCTCCTGCTCTTCACAGGTGCAATAACTGGCTGCAGAAATTATACAGCAATCGATTTAAAATAAATGCCTCAAAAATAGCTAAGCTAGTGTTTTTCAAAAACAGTGATTTCTTCCTAGATTCAAACCAAACAAAAACTCAGTATGGAAGGCAACAACTTCAGGACCCATCTGTCCCAGTAAGCAGCACTGTTTGACACATCTCCTGCACAAGCATCAAATTCTCCTCAATGAGAACTGAAAGCTTTCAAAGCTATTCACATCTGACTGCATGTTCATGACATCCCAGTCCTTCCAAAGCAGGCAAGTTCAGTTTGTGAACATAGGCCACAAATTGCCTGTTACGAGAATCCAGGCTGTTCTTTACCCTCTTTTTGAAAAGGTTGAGAGCAAAGTATGGACTGAACAGATTTTCCTCAAAGGAGGAACAGCTCCTCTATTCACTGCTTGTCCAGTCTGGCTCTGGACTGTCCGCATGCACTAAGAAACTAGTTCCCATCCACAGCTCAAGAGAGAGCAGGCGGTTGTCTACTACCTAAGCCTTAAAACACTCGTGTAAGATAGCAAGCCAACACACATATAGAAAATCCACATCTGAGAAAGGGGGAGCAGTGAAAGAAAGTCACAAAACTAATTTAAGTCCACCCCAGCAGAAAGAGGGCCTCATGATAATAAATTCCATGGAACTAAATAATGGCATTATAATCATAGCATTAAAAAAAAAAAAAAAAAAAAAAATCTAGCAGAAAAACAACTTTGAACTAGAGAAATTGACTGTTTTCCCTTGGTGTCATGTGACCTGACTCCTTACTACTACAGACAGCAAGAACCAGAAAATGTAGTTCACAGCTCTAAAATTATTCGTTTCTAAGAAACTTTTTGTTAGAGCCTAATATATGAGCACACTCTGCCAATATTCACATCAGCTGAAGGTTTCTGTGAACAGGGAAGGACTGAGACCAGACGGAGACCTAGTTCTCCACACGTGCTGCATTCCTCATTAGAGCTGCCTCCACGTACTTTACAAAAACAAAACTTCTCCATCGCACCTAAAGACGTGGTTAAGATGACCACGAACGGTTTTCCATTTTCACACCATCCTACTTACTACGGAACCAGGTAAGAGGCAGAAGAAACCTTCTTTCGGTCTCCTCCAGTCCCCACAGCGGTGAATGGCTGCGGCACACCACCCGCCACCGGCATCTCCTCACCCTCCTCCCCGCCGGAGCCGCGCTCCTCCCGCCGAGCCCCCGCGGGGCCTCCCCGGGCCCCGCCGGCCCGCGCCCGTCCCCGGGCGGAGGAGAGCGCTGTCAGAGCGCTGTGGGGCCGCCCCGAGCCCGGCCCGCACCCACGGCCCCGCGCTCCGGGAGCCCGTCCGGCCCGCACCCACCGCTTCTTCGGGATGGAGCCGGAGGCCGGCCCGGCGGAGCCGCCCTGCGCCTTGCAGGGGCTCGGGGAGAGCGCTCCCCGCCCCGGGGCCCGCGGCGAGCCCCGCAGGTGCCCGGAGATGATGCGCAGCCGCCGCCGGGCGGAGGACGGGGAGCCGCCGCCGCCTCCCGCTGCCTCCCCGGCCGCGGCCGCCATCGCTTCCGCGTCGTGCCGCGACCGCCGCCGGGTGAGAGGGCGCGCGGGCGGAAGGCGCCGCCCGGCGGCACCGCCCGCCCCCCGCCCCGGGGCCGCTCGCCGGCGCGGCCCGGCGCTCGCGTCCTGCCGGGGCCTCCTGCCGCGGCAGCGCGGGGCTCCCGGGGAAAACGGAGAGACGGAGAAAAGGCGTTTGTTAAAGATTTCCCTCCTCCCGTGCCGCAGTTACGGCCCCCCTGGGTCGCCGAACAAACTTGAGAGAGCACAGAGGTGTCCTTTAGAGATTAGGATTGCCTAAGTTAATGATGAAATGCTAATTAATGGCAATAGCATAGGTGGGTTACTTAAGAAATAGGTCGGTGAGGTGGCAGATAATCCTCCGGGTGTTGAGGATTTTATCATCGCTGTTGACAGGGGGATTACTAGGCCCTGGTGAGTGCGGAGCTGCTGAGCCCGGTGCCTCTGTGCATGTGCACCCGGCTGTCCTGGAGGGGAGGACCCAGGTCCCGGAGATCTGCTCCCCCACTAAACCCGCACCAGCTGCCGGGAGCGCATCTCCTTCTCTGTCCGGGATAGCCATCACTGGGCTAATCCTCCCAAAAACTCACAACCCTGACCGTATTTGGGCCTTGTGGGAACATCTGGGATTCACTCTGTAGCATCACTTTGAACTGGCATTTAAAGGGAGATAAAGATTTGATGCCAACCCCAGGTGCTTTCTGCTCTGAATTTGCCTTGATGCACGAGAATGCTTTGGATTTCCACTCAGGAAAGGATGTGAAAACTGGAAACATTTTAAAGCAGAAGAGATGAGGATTTTTTCCATCAGGGAATGAAAAAAAGCTTAACAAACTGAAGTCCCTTACAAAAGACTAAGGAAGACAGGTTATCAGTCTTCACATGCATAAAAGACTGCTGTGGAGTGAAAGGAAGCAATCAATCTGCCCTTCATGTCCCAGCTAGGTTGGTGAGAAGTAATGAGCTCAAACTGCAAGATATAACTTCAGTATTGGCATTAGACTACTTTCTAATGGCAGTGAAAATGAAAAACTCTTGTAGTCTGCCTAAGTCACCTTCATTAGACAGCGTTAAGAACAGACAACATGCATCTATCAGACATATCATTATAAGCAGCTCTGCTCAGGGCAAGGTGATGGGCTAGATGACCCCCTGAGACTAATTCCAGCTTTTCCTCTGTGACATGAAGTATCTCACACCGTTGAAGCCTACTCAGGTGTCACACAGGACCTACCTTCATGATCAGCTTTTGCCACTGACTGGCACCAACCAGCTTTTTGGAAGTCCTGAAATGGATTGCTGGGATCTGTGTGATGACTGATATTTTCATAATGACATTTTGTCTATCGGCATTGATTTAATTTGTTCATTTCTTCCTCAGATATTTGTTACGTATGTGAAATAAAATCCCATGAAAATTGATAAAAACTCTTACCCTCTTTCAAACCTCTATTAGGGACCTGTTTCTCCCATGATACTTCAATGTGGTGCCTTTCCTTTAACTAAGCGGGAAGTTCTCCAGGGAGCAGTATGTACTGCATAAGCAGTGAGACTTGGGCTCAGTTCCTTGCCTCACATGCAATATTGGTGCTTCTTTGAGTCATAGCCCCCCCCAAATACAAACCAAGGATAACAGGATCTCCCTAGAGAGACTGGGCTGAAGATAAATACACTATGGGCCGTGTGACAATATAGGACCAACCCCAGTAATGCCTACTGATGAGAAGCAGTTCATAAAAGTCAGCCAGGTGCTATTACCCTTTGTTTTGCTTTTATTCTCACCATTGTTAATTGATTTTATGCCCTTTGTGTACTTTGTCTAGAAAATAGTATGCAATTTTCCTGGGGCAGTGATTGCACTAGTTGCAATGGGATCTCAGCCTTAAGTTAGGTTTCTGGTATTAGTACAACATAAACAGCTGCTGTGGCAGTTTGGTAGTTTGGTTGTAGAGTTAAATTTCCCCCCTGTGAATAATTTGTATACAAGTTTCTGGATTAACTCGGGCATATCCACATTTAGCTGTCTGCTGCTACAGAGGCAGTCTGTAGGGAACAAACAGGGGCCTCGACTGAGTTTCCATTCACATTGTTTACTGAAGTTCTGGATGTAGCTGGGGGGACTTTCAGTCACGGTTACCTAAAACTTTCCACATGGCGGAAGGCTGCCAAAGAGGTACTAAATCCCCTGTAGTAGGCTTCAGATGTTCCTAGAATGTTTCCTTGTATCACAGTCACTTGTAAGGAACAATAATGAGCCCAGTGGTCATTTATTTCATCCTAATTGTAGAGCTTCGCAGTAAAAAATTGACCTCAGCTAGAATCTGATAAGTAATATTTGTCACTACCACACAATTTATTTCTCAAAAAAGTTCCAAATTAGCTTTTAAAGTATGTCTGTGACTGAAGATTTAACGGGATGCTAGAGACATGGTGGTATGATTTGTAAACTGTGGAGAGCCTTGTCCTTTGCAAAGCAGAGGAATAGCTAAGTCACACCTCGTGTTTGTGCAAGAGGGGTCTTTTCTAACTATAGGGATGCTAATCTCCCACCAGGGGTCTGCATGCAATCCCTGCTTCACTTGGAATCTTCATAAAAAGCAGCAGTAACATAATGTCCTGTCACGTTGTGAGGTCACTGTTTCTCACTTACCTGAAGTGAACCACTGGCATGTTTTCAAAGACAGTATCTAATCTAACCATATAATTCATTCTGATAACTAGTAGTGCTGAGAAGAAAACTTAGGCAACACAATTTTGAAAGCAGTATGTTGTGACAGAAAATAACATATCAATAAAAATACCAGCAGATCTACAATGCAGTAGTTGGAAGTATTCTAATTGTTGTGGAGCCAAAGCAGCAGCCTTTGGCATTCCATGAGCTGTCCTTCCCACAAAACCGAGTGCATCTGTAAGCATAAGTGAGATGCCAGCTCAGTGGGACACCTCATGTCATCAAAGACCTGCATTTCCAGAATTCTGTACATTGGCATTTTCAAGAGACATAGTTTTAAAGCCAGTTTACAGTGTAACACAAAATAAAGTTGCCAAAGTACTTTAAACTTTCACCTTCATAACAAGGTGTCTCAGAGTTCCATTACGCGGTGGTGCCATGGAGACCACAGAGGGAACATGCTCTCAGGACAAACACGACACTCCCAGGCAACCTGCACACAGGCTGTGCAAAGAAAAGACTCTTCTGATAAATCTTCTTGCCTTGAGTGGAGTGCTGCAACAGGCTGTAGAGAATCACATGAGAGCCCCTGAGATGTAGGTATCAGATGCAGAAAATTAATTGATGGGAAGTAGCAACTGTACACACATCTGGGAGAGGAGGTAAAGTACAGTGTTCAACCTAAAGTGTAGTAAGAATTCTGAAACATTTCAAAGAAGTTTTATTGAAACATGAGAAAGTTCCCAGTCCTAGCATGAAAGTGCAGTCCTACAGTACGTCTGTGCTATTCCTTTACTGACTAAATAGCTGAAAAAGTTGTGGGATTCTTTTTGTTTACTTTTCATTTTAAAGTGACACAGCTTTGAGCTACAATTCTTAATTCACCTCACTGCTTCTGAAGGCAACAGAAGAACATTATCATAATACTAGGCTTTGAGAAAATAGACATAAAGGAGATTTGCCTTCTAGAAAAATGAATAAGTAGAAACTATTTTTTTCAAGACTTTTAATTTCATGGTGCTGTTTGCAAGGTTTAAGTGGAAGGAAACACCTATTGAATAAGGCATGTTCCAGATGCTCTTGCTTTCTCCAGTTCAACCACTATTAAGATGTGATTGATGTATTATCTAATTATCTAATTATCTAATGTATTAGAACACCTTTTTGTTCCGTGCCCCTATACAAAAGACACCGCCTACAGAGAGGTGAGGTTTTGGCAGCCATAGGTTTAGGATGGGTGTGGGACATCCACGGCTGAATCACGGACTCAGAAGAAGCTGTTGAGGCAATAAAAGGGGGGAAAAAGGCATAAGCCCTTGAGATAACCTCTGGATTAGTCATTTTTTCACCAGAGGGAAAAAAGAACAAAAACCAAGCCTACGCGCATTCATGAACATGTCATTCAACACCAAGTCATTCATGCTCTGGGAGGAGTTTTGTTGACATGGAATGGGCCAAGAAGTTTTCCTGAAGTAGCCAATTTCTCTAAGTCCTACTTAGGCATTGTGTCACTTTTATAATGTCAGCAGAGTTCCTGGGAAAAGGTCCTCCATCCATCCATCCATCCATCCATCCATCCATCCATCCATCCATCCATCCATCCATCCATCCATCCACTAGCAGCTTACAGCACTATGAGCTCAGCTTGTTGGCCTCAGTGCCACAGAAGAAGAAAGGCCCAGGTCTCAGGGCTTAGAGCTATGGAGAAGCCTGAAGGACCTCAAGCCATCAGCAAGGATCAGCCTGGATTTGAAAAGTTACTCAAGGATAGGAGAGTTAATAGGGAAAAAATAATAGAAGAGAGCACAGGACTCTAATGAAACCTCTAATTTAGGGATCTCCAACCAGAAGCTGACATTTTTTTATGTAGAAAATGTTAGTGGGCAGTATGTTCTCTCTTTAAACATACAAAAAATGCAGATGTTTTTGTACATGGTGTTCAACTCTCCCCTGTTAAAGAGAGAAAGTGTAAAAGGAGTTCAACTATTTCAGCTTTCAGTCAACAAGATGATCTGAAAGCTTAGAAATGCTAAAACTTAAAATTAAGCCTGTATCTGAACAATCTGAACAATGACTGAGAATCAAATCCTAAGTCCTTGTCCATAGTATATTTAAAAATGCATATAGACTCCTCAGTGAAACTGCTGTGACTTCACCAAGCATTCCACTGGTGCTCCAATGCAGAGTTACTAGTGATATATTTTTACTATTGCTGTAAGTGACTCCAGGCCTGAACTTTCTGTATACCAATTTTGCATAGAATAAAATTACTTTCTAAATTGTTAGCTGTATGCACGGATAAGTTTGTGCATATCTCTGTTCAAAGCTGGCAAAGCTGTTTGCCTCTGCAAAGGGAATGAGATGCATCTCTGTTTCTTCTGATTACTTCTGGCAGTCAAACCAGTTGTGCTCTGTCACTGGTAGCAGTAGTGGCAGGTGTGTTCCTCAGTGTACATACTTTGCAGGTGTGTAGTGAACTCATTTCACTGTCTTCATCCTGCAATGACAGTCCTGCTGCATCCAGAAAAACTAAGGGAAGAGAGACAAGCTTCATAGAAAACTCTGCATAGAGATGTAAAGCCCTGCCCGGTTTCAGCTCCTCCACAGTGTATGTCGAAAGCTTGGCAACAGAAAAAGCTCTCATATTTACTTTTTGAGGCAATTCTGTAAAACCAAACAATAGTTACCACATATGTCCTCTCATGGCTTGGTCAGTGAAATTAAGCATAATTTGACTTCTACAGACAATTAGTTTTCAAGGTGCATATCCCAAAGGAGCTCAAGTGCACACTCTTTTTTACTGCCCCAAGACTTTCTCCATTTCCCCTTTTTTAAGAGAGCTGTCAGTTAAAGTAAAATTTAGCTGCCCAGCATGACAAGGGAGCTTCTGTAGAAACTATTTGCCTCTATATTTTCCTGCCTGTTGAAACTCTTGTACACCTGCATTTTGTCTTGGTGACATTGTCTCATGACTATTCTCAGTTCTTCATACTGGAAAATAGATTATATTATAGCATTTTCTAAATTATCCAGTCTAATCATGTAGTTTGATTAGACTTTTTTTTACATTAAAATTCTCCCAATCTGCTGTAATTTCTCAGAATTTAGAGGAGAAAGAAGAAATTAGGTAATAATGACATTTGCTTAATTCTGTATTTTCCTTGTTCATCTCCCTAGACATATTGGTTCTAATAACTATTGTTACTCCTAAGGGTATATAACATATCAACTGTATTGTGAAAGAGAATGTTGCTTGTGTTTTACTTAGAAACTCAATCCTTGTATATCCTTTTGAGAAGATTATAAGTATGACAAGAGCTCTACAATTTCTGGGTGAGAACAGCATCTCATGAGGAGGGTAAATACAAGGGTATGAAGAGGGCTGATTGTGCTTGAACACTGTTTAAGTCAGTTGAATTTTTACTTGCTTAATTAAAATATTAAAAAGGTGTTGATGAAAAGCCTAGTGTATTTGTTCAGTTATTGACTGAATCCTATTACAGAGTTCTTTGCTGGAATAGGGACATTTATCAGATAACTTGGCAAAAATATTTGGCATATTTCAGTTAAAACTCTAACACTTAACTGACTCACAAAAACCCTTTCCCGGATCAGATAGCCAGTCAGCTTAAGAAATTCTTGGAGTTTAAAGAGAAGGAACATTTTCTTCTAGTGTTTATTACATCTTAAGACAATTCCCTAAGTATGCTCTTGGGGATTTCCGAGGTATGCAACATCAGACACACAACTGAGCAAGGTAATTGAGTAAACATCATGTCTGGGACAGGCAGAGTGTTTGAATAGACCATGCAAAAAATGTTCCCAAATGGAAGCTGACAAATAATTACATGACTCTTTAAAATGAGCAAAGCACATCTGAGGTGTTAGATTCTACCTCTAGGGTTCCCTTCACATGGTGCCATTGGTTTGATCACTTTGCATGTGAAACAATGTCTTTTCCCCTGCTTAAAACAATAGATTTTCATGATCTTGAGGGAACTAGATGTTAAAACAGAATAAAACATCTACATCTTAGATTAAGCCTGTCTCAATAATTCTCATATCATATCATGTCATATCATATCTCTTGATAATCATCTCCCACACAACAGTGAAATTGTCCTGTAAAGGTACCTACTAATGGTAAGTCAAGGTTATATAACTAACAAAAGGGAATTTTATTAAACATCTGAATTTCCAGGTGCTTTGTGAAAATGGAAGGCAGTTTACAACTACTCTGAGGCATCTGTATTTGTTCTGATACATGCAGGCAGCCATATCCTTTTTATAAATCAGATGCATAGTCTTTTAACACAGCTAAGAGTGGAGACTATCACTATCATTTAAAGTCTGATGGGGAAATGGGTTAGGCTGAGTCTTGATGTTCTGCAGATTTGCAGTTTATGCACAAAACTACTTCAAGATATGTTTACCCAAATAGCAACTTTCTCCCATGCCCTGAACTTATATCTTTTTTCAGCCCTCAGTGATATTCAGTTCCTTCCTCATCAGTTCCCTCCAAGTCTCCTGCAATTCCTTCTAATTTGGCTTAAATTCTCTCTGGACTGCCAAAGCAAAGGTGCTCTCCCAGTGTGTACTGAAGAAATGTGAGGGACTAATACAATTTATTTTGAGAGTCATGCTTCAGAATGAAGACACTCAGGAATACATGCAAAGATAATGAGAACAGATTGGCTGAGAGTCAGGCAGAGCGTGGAACAGACACACGTGGTGTAATCAGGCATTTAATGGTCCCTTCGTGTGCTGTGCCAAGAGGGGACTGAGCACCATAAGCAGTTACATGGCAAGATAATGGAGGCAAACTGAACATTTAGAAATGGCCTTTCTTGAGCTTGCCACAGAAAACTCTGGCAGGAGACTGCCAATGCCACGAGCACACCACACTCTGTTTGCTTGTACCATGTTCCTTTTGTACCTCTCCTGTCGCTCAAGGAATGGAGAAATGGGAAGGAGGAATTGCAGTCAGCGAAAGAGGAACCAGAGTCACAGAGCTGTCAACAGGGAACTTAAGCACAAGCTAGCGAGCACCCTCCACCATGTGGTGTTGCACTGGTGGCCAGCCACAGCAGAAAAGTAGTGATTTAATGGTTTACAGGCAGTTAAATGATCATTATGCCAGTACTAGACCATTTACATTTTGTTTGGGGCAGAAGCTCGCAGCTTCCATAACTTATTCTCCTTTTCCTTGGAACTGGATCTAAGCTGTTCAGTTCTGCCCCTTCTGAGATCGAAAAAACAAAAGGAGGAGACAGACTGAATTCTGAATAAAGAGATCAGGTAGTAAATCAAGGAAATTTGAACAAATGTAGCTAATTCTGTCATTATGCGAAACAGAACAAATGTTGATTCAACTCTAGTTTAGGCTGGGGCAGTTGAAGGCAGCTGAACAGAATATTTGAATGAGTAAAAGCAACATTTCTGCTCAGATTCAAATCTGTTGCTGTTTTTAAAACACAGTTTTAGCATCAGAATGCTGACAAAAAAGGTTGATTTTCAGGATTTTTCAAATTACAGCACAGTATACTAAGAGAAATGAGTGGCAATTTATCTGAATATGCAAGACCATAAACTGGAGCTGTTCAGCAGCTGCTCCGCACACAGCTAAACTGTCTTTGTGATGAGAGACCCTCCTGGAGAAGAGTAAAGTGGACACTCATGGGTAGGAACCACTAAAAAGCACCATTGCCTATAAGTAAGCAAGCGCTGCTAAAGCAGACAGAACAGTGAGAGTCACTAGCAGGCAGCCGGGCTGTCTCCCTTTCCTTTTTGGGAATATCAGTTATTTGTTGATCTTAACTTTTTTAGTTGTCGTTTCCTTCCTGATGAAGATGTGATTTGAATTCATCTGCATGTTTGATTTTCGCCTTGTAGAAGTTTAAATAAGGATATACAATTAATGACTGGCGTCGGCTTATCCAGTGGAATTTGCAGCAGCAGGACACCTTAAATGCTCCTGCTGCTGCCTTGCCAGACCTGAGGACTCCAGTCTCGGGCACTGTCAAGCCAATGCTGTTCTCCGGTGCTTTGTTTCAATAGGGAAATGTGGCACATACAAGGGACAACAAAGGCAGCTCCCTTTTTGAAGAACACAAAATAGATTAAGCTGGTCTCAGCTGAAAAGGATGCCATCAATTTAGACAGCAGCCTGCTCTTTCAGCTGAAAACACGGGAAATGGAGCAGCACAAATGGGTGAACTGCTTGATTCTCCAAAATATTTGTGAGATAATTAATCTCTGCTGCTTGCTTTGTTTGATAGGGGACCAGCTTACTGCTCCATTACATGCAGTGATGTCGCTGAAGAAGGTAGGCATTTTCAAATGAGAGAAAAACAGAATTTATTTTCTCTTTAACACAACGTTCTTTGTGTGTTGAGAAGCGACAAAAGAAGCTGTCCTTGTGTTCATGGCTCCTCAGCACTGCAGCACTGGAAGTTTAGGGGCAAAGGAACAGTAAAACAGAAAGTAGGGGCAAAGAAAGCAGTGCCAGACTTTGAGGGAGAAAGTACTACTGTAAATATACCTAATGACTAGGCATAAAAAGAGGTACTAAATGATTCCTCACGCCCTTGTGAGCTGAAAGCAGCTTGGTGAGAAACCTCAGGGCCATCATTCCCAAGCTTGCTGGAACATCAAGACTCTGGAATAATAGTGTTGGCTTCCCTGCTAGAGCACTCCCTCCTGGCCTATGGATGCACTGGTTTTAAGAGGGCAGTTAAGGAAAATAGTACAACCTTGTGACTGAAGGAAGAATAAATGATAATAAATTCAGCAGAGGGAGAGTTAGAAAATGGAGACATTTATCAGGACAATTATCTTCCTGTGACAATGGTAGCTCTTATTTGGACATGTTGGTACAAAGCAGCTTGGGCCAAGAGCATTAAAATTGCCTTACTCAATTTAAATAGCAAGTTTCAGTAGAAATGGAGAGTGTGACTCCTGGTACATAGGAAAGCAAGACAGAGCTAAAATGACTGCTCTTGAGCCCCTAATTTGAGTTTTTCTTCTGTGTTTGAATTTTTTCCTGAAATGGCTAGAAATCATTTCTGTCGTATGCCTCCAGTAAGATGTTTAAATTCCTCATTTAGTGCTCAGTACATAATTCAAATTCTCCAACTCTCAAAGCAGAAAGCACTGCTTTTGGATCTTCAGTGGCTTTTACGGAAAGCTTTTTAGCAATTATTTTGTAATCAACTGAATTGTGTATTTATATATCAGCAAAGAATCTTCTAAACATTTTTGTTATGGTATCTAAATACATTTTACTGCAGCTTCTAAGCAGTTTCTAAAAGCCATTGAAATTAAAAAGGAAAAATTATTTGCCTGAGATTTATTTTCTGGGTGATACTGTGTATCCCAGAATTGCCAAGTGTTCCTGCCTTCCCTAGCTCTTATTTCACTTGTATGGCATTGTTGGCTGTGGTAAAACAGGCAGACTTGATCCTTATGTATTGTCAATCTTACCTGAGATTTGAGTCAGTTATGTTTTGATTGGGTTTAAAAGAAAATTTTTCCAAGTTTGGGGTTTTTTTTCCCCAGTCATCCCTTGATTTCTCACTCCATCTTACCTTGTACACTGCTTCCAGAACTCCTCAAAATGTACCAAGTGTTGGATGAGACTCCAGAGCCAGCTGCACAAGCATCTGTCAGATTTTTGGAGTGCTGACCTGTAATGAGTTGATTTGAATTAGTGTCTCTGTGGCAAGTTTTGTCCTCAGCCCTGCAAATCCCTGCAGGAGGTCCCAGCACAGGGCCAGCAGTGGGTCCTGGAGCCCCCAGCTACCACACAGATCCCCATCCCACATCCTGAAACACAGAAGCTGAAGCTGGACCCTGACAGCAGGTGACATCTTTTCATTTGACCTACCACATCTCGTATCTACCACAATTATCTTACATAGACAGCATCCCTGTGTGAAGGCCATTTGAGATTCCATGATACTGAGTTCTGATCTAAGGAGATCTGGAAAGCTGAGCAGGGTGGATTAACAAGACATTTGCTGATCTGTCACAGCCTAAATGTGTCATTGGCAAAAGGACTGGGATGTGCTGTTTGTGCTATGACCTTTGCTTCCAAATGCACCAAAGCCCAGCCTTCCTTTTACCCAGCAGATGGCCAACTGCTCCTGCTAACAGAAAATAAACCTAAGCAGAGGCTTCCTCACTAGTGTTTATAGCCCTGCAGATGGACACTTTAAAGGAAAGGCAGTTCTGTTAAAACATAAAACAAAAACCTATGAAACTTTGAATTCAAGGCCTGTCATCTTGTGCTTGGAGATAGAGCTCCATTTTCTTCAGACAAGTATGCTTGAGTAATAAAGTAGATGCAAGGCCTCTGGGAAATGGTGTGTGTGCTCTAGGGATGTGGGGTAGTTTACTTCTAGCAGGAGAGCCAAAGACTGCAATAACAGATATGGTAGGCTTTGTACCCCTGGAAAAACTTAGAAATATTAAGCTTAATAACAGGATAAAATATAAATAAATGCTCTGAAGTTTTGTTCAGTGCAGCTCTATCTGCCCTTCCCTGGTGCTGCTTTTTCTCAGAGTGTTCTTTGAACTCTCGAGAACACTGCTGGTTTAGCTGACCCAGCTGCATACAGTGGTTGCAATTTTGCCTACTGCTTGTGACTTTAGGTGGTCAGAGGGCACTCTTAGATGGGAATGTGGAAGTCTAAACTTGAGCTAGTATTTTCTCCAAAGTTCATGTTTAGAAATCACCCAGCAGCTCAGATATGGTACTGCAGTGTGTAGTGACTCATCCAGAGGGTATAAGTTCAATTCACACACGTAGAATTATCCCTAATATTTTGTCTCCCATCATCAACTTCTGCCAGTAGGTAGTTACCAAAATGGGCCAGCTGATTGACAGACATCTTCTAGCATCAGTGAAGGTCTCCCAGTGACAAAATGAACCAGCTAACGGAAAGCAAACTGGAAATGGAAACAACAAACTTTCATCCATTGCTAGGACATTATGTAGTCTAACACAGTATGGCAACTGTTGGCAGACACTCAAAAACCCCTTGAGAGGCTTGAACGGACCAGTCACAGGCTGTGTCAGCCAACATCTCCAGGAACTGAGGACACAAAAGACATCAGTTCTTCTCCCAGACCGGCTCTGTTTTCCCTCTTCTGCTTGTCCCGTAACTATTACAGCCAGTGCTGTTCAGTCACCAGGGAGGTAAATGCACACTCCATCAAAGGTTACAGTGAAACAGAGATTACAGAAAGCAGTTCCCTGCTTGATTTTATATAACTTCTAGCAGTATTTGAGTTACTGTTTCATCATTACTCATATGTAGCCAATTAGCTTTTTCTATCTGAAAATCTCTTGGATAATAACACAGCAAAGGATATAAAGTAAGGAAGTGACTCTCCACTAGAAAACCAAGAAAACTGGCAGGAATCCTGTAGGCAGATAAAGTAAGTAAAATAGCATTAACAGTCTTAGCAAAGCATTCCAGATTTTGAAATGACAAGGCCCTTTTCAATAAGCTTTTTGCATTATTTAAACACTGTGTTGAGCAAACAGTTTTATTGTTCTCCTGTTACTGAGCAAGAGGTTATGCAACCAGGCCACAATACACACATTGCTTTTTGAAGACAAGTTCATAAAGCAGTAAGGTATTATAAAAGCATTGTTGAAGAAGCTCTTTCAAGTCGTTATAACTGCTCATGTCACAAGAAAGGGAGGTTATTGAAACTCTGGGTCATTGTATATTACGCATATAAGGCATAAAAAAATTACCTTGGGAGACAGAAGCCCTGCCTGCCTCAGACAATAATGGGTGCCACAAGTGTTTGCCTTTCAGAGGTGGCAAATAATACTCCAAGTTCACGTACTCAAGTATGTACACATGGGCTAAGAAAGCTAAACAGGTGGAAAGAAAAAATTGTGGCATAGAAAGCCACTAACTGAGGCAAATATCTGAGTGAGTAAGGCCAAGAGCACTTCTGTCCCCTGCTAATGTTCTCTACAATTTTACCTTGGCATCTATTACCTTGATAGGCTTTTACTATTTTCTGCCCTGCCCCAGGTGTCTCTAAGCTTAGTATTTGATTTTGTACCCTTTTCCCTATCTTGCTCCCTATGCTTGTTTCAGGCAACAACAACTGCCTGGAGTAAATCTTTGGGGTTTTATAGAGCCATTTTCAAAAATGTTTGAGAGTGCTCCTACACATTTGCAATAATAAACAACAAAATAAAGAAGCTAAAATTAATAAAAACATAACAAAAAGGCAGAGCTAAATACTGTTATATACAGTGAAAGCAACTGGAAGTATGAACATACAAAAAGGCTTTTTTGATTAGCATGTTATGAAGGAATGATCATTTTTAGAGAAAGAGCATGCAGTACTTATTTCATCCATCAAATTGTCATTGGTTTTGTGTTTTGAATTCTATTTTGAATAAACACTGTGGGGCAGAAATGTTAGATTCACTTCCTTCATTTTGTAAGTACATGTCCCTTTAGGTTCTCTTGCAAGCAAGTGCCCAGTCCTCTGGTGAGCACTGCAGCAGACTCAGTGATGATCGAGTTATGTTCAGACCACGGTTGCTCCAAAGGGAGAGTTTCCAACTGAAAATATAAGTCTTCACTCTTTTCTATCATACCCCTTTTTGGCAGAAGAGAAGAATTTGGCATAGAACTGCTCTGGAAACTCCACACCAGCTCAGAGGTTGCCTTGCAACAGAGCCATAGCTTGGAGTCAATATTGGACCTTGTTGCTGGAAAAGAGCGTGCCTTGGCTGTAGCAGAATTTTCTCTGTAGCCTTTTTTTTTTTTTTTAAAAAAAAAAAAAAAAAACACAAACAAACAAAAAAAACCAACAACCAAAAAAACCTGGGTTACCCACAAATCACTAATTAAAAGGAACAGATCCTTAAAACAGATGGATTTAGAGTTATCGGTCACACTTGCTATTTAAATGACTATTTTAGCTTTTACAAGAAAGCGAAGGAAATTACGGTAAACATCTTTTGATAACCCTGCAGATTCCACTCATACAGCTAACTCCTGTTTTGTGAAAAGCTCTATGCCTAGCGCATTTTTATATTGTCTAGAACTTCAGGACACAAGATGGCAGTGTACATACTAGTGATTCAGGCTTGGAAATGCTTCTGCTAGTCAAACTAAGCATATAACATTTTATTTAAGCCTATATTAATCTGATCATGTAATTGTGGTATTGTAAATAAACCTAGAAGTATTTGTCAACAGCAGAAACAAATGCAATTTGCCAATAAATGAGTATTGCATGAACAAGTGTTAGGTAAAGCTTAATTCAAGATTTTATTGTACACAACAACACTCTGGAGACATTAAAAGCCTCTTATGAAACTCCTCAATTGCAATAACAAGAGGGTATCCCTTTATGAAGGAAAGGAAGCTGGCTCAGTCGTAAGAGCTTCCGTGCAAAATTGGCTGCTGGGGAAAAGCACATAAGAGAGCTGGCAGCCTGAAATATGTGGAGAGCTCAGGGCTCTCGGAGGAGCAGTGCAGAGCACTGAAGTGGAACAGGCTGAACAGTATCTAAAATTGAACAGGTGCCTTTCTGTGAAAAAACTAACAAAGCGGACAAGTGTTTGGCATGACAATTGAGAGAAAAAAATTTCCATTGAGAGGCATCAAATTAGGAGCTAGGTGTCTGGCTGAGAAGAAAATTGCTTGAAGAGCTACAAGGAGCTGGACCTTTCCATGTGCAACTTCAGAGGAAGTTTGTTCAGAGCCTCCCTGGGCACCAGTGGGTAAAGAGAACTGCTGTAACGAGGTTTCAAGGCCATTACCCAGAAATCTCTTTGGCTGGGTTGAGTCGAATACTGGAATTAGTAGGAGTAGCTAAAAAGTTGTTTTGGCCGCCTTTCTTATCATTTGGTTATGCAAACATGGCCTTGCTACATAGTAAAAAGAGCCCTTAGAAAAATAGTAGTATTTCAGAGTGTAAAATAATCCCTGAAGTCATTATCCCTGTGGGACATCTGACAAAATTCTAGGCAGCCTTCCTTTCTCCTGGGGAATGTTCAGGTGACTTTGCCTCCCTGTACCTAAACTCGTGGCCCTAATGGGCAAGTCAGACTGACCCAGGAGATCCAAACTCAGCACCAAGGTTCATTATTTCAGGATACAGCTCTTAATTTGACATAGTTATTAAGAATTAGATCATGAAAAAATATATATTTCTCTCAGACAGGTGTGGTATAACCATTTTCTGTTTTTCTCTCCAGAATGGGAATATTTGTTATCCCCCGTTGTACTGAAAATCCTCCCAGTATGAGTGGAGATGGGGGTACTGAGCTTGACCAGTGCTTTAGGCAGAAGATGAAATCTGGGGAATCCTGGTCCCTAGGTCTACTTTTCTTGTGGTCATTATCTATGTGTAAAAAGTATCAACGTGTTCCCAACCCCTCAATCACAGCAGCTCCAATGAAAAGCTGTCAGATTTTTCATGGTGGTCTGCTCCTTTTGCTACAATTGGCCAATTGCTGCTTGTTATGGCCTTATGTTCCCACGCATAAATCACTGGGTTAATACTAGGATTTCTTTTCCCTCTCTCTTTCTGTGTTTGCATAAGATTGAATTTGGCATTGATTCAAATCAAATAATTCAAATGACTAGTATTTTAACTACGGCTGGGTGTGGGTTCATGACAAAAATAAAGTGTATTACCTAGCAGTTTCAGTCATTTGGTCTATTTGTCACAGTGGATTACAGAAAGTGTGGCATGCACAGAATTATGCATGCACTTTTTAACCATCTAAAATGGAGGATAAATTGAACATGTCATGGTTCTAGGAAAGTAATTTATATTGAGTACAAGCTGGGAAGGGACTAGAGCCAAAACCTCAGACCTAAATTACTTGAGTTCCAGGGAAATTTTAGTCCAAATAAAAACTTCAGTGCTGTTCATTATATAATTAAGTGAGACCATATCTCAGCACTCACTCCCAAGCTAAAGAATTTACACCAAAATTGAAGCTTTGTGGTTAAGCCCACAGATGCTTAATACTGACTGTGATCACTGTGTGGAGTTACTGCCAAGTGTCTGCTGCAACCACCCCACATGTCTCTTTTGGCTTTGTGTATGCCCCTGTTCTTCATAAATGAACTTTTCCAGCCTGATAACTGTTCCTCACTGAGAATGTGTTATGAGAATTCACAAACTCATATTTTTTCACGCATGAACCATTGAAGTTGGTCTCATTGTCTTCTTTACATTTCAGGTTCCACCAATAATGTCTCAGGACTGAGAGGAAAAAGGAAAACACTCATTTTTTTTGCTGTTTCTGCATGATCTTCCCTACAGTCTTTCACGTTCTTTTGCCTCTAGTTAAAACCCAACTATTCTTATCATGGCAGCGGTCAGCCCATGTAGACATTCAGTGAAATTCCATCTTTAGGTAAAACAGTTCTTACTTTTCTATTCAGAATCATTCCTAATCCAATGGTTTTTTTACCAGGTATAAGCAATTTCCACAAAATCAAACATAATCTACCCTTTTCCTGTGATGAAATATAGCTGTAATAGCCCACCCCAAGATTAAGTCCTCCCTCCCCAGTGTTTTACAAAAGCACCTCTTTGACCTGACCCAACACGAATCAAAATGAATGTCTTTCCCATAGTCCAAAACAACTTCTCCTCCCCAAAATAAACTCTTCTCTTGACATTAAAATATAATGACCCCCGCAAATTCAGGAAGTCATGGTGAGTGATTGTAGTCCTAAAGACACTTTAACCTTTTCATTTTCTGCAAGCATCATCCTTCTGCCTGTTGTCAAGCCATAATGCAAAAGGGGAGGTCTGGACTAAGAGGGATGGAGCAGGAAATGGTGGCATTGTTACCTTCTGGACGAGCTCAGGCACACAGGATCCAGCTGAAGCTTTAGAGCTGTTCAGAGCAGGCAGTTACTGGGGGAAAGGATATTGGGGATTATCACTACCACTGGTACGTTCCCCAAGCAAACACTGATGGTCATAATGCGAGTAAAAGGCATTATATTTAAAGTCAAAAATAATACGCCTGTGAAACACGCTGGAAATTGGTATTGAGGCCAAGTGCTTAGCAGGATTCAGTAAAAGGTTATACATACATATTCATACATTTGTGTGGGGAATTAGATTGGACCAGACAAAAATTCATAATGGATATAAATGTTCATAGTTCAGGGCATAAATCAGCCACCAGCCTGAGGTTAGAAAATAACTTCCCCTACAGTCAGGCTGTTACATAATTATCAATTATACTTGCAGAGGGGGAAAAGGAGGTTGAAGAATAGGGCAATTTCCTCAGAGACATCTGGGAATTACTATTGGCAGACAACTAATTTAGATTTTATCTGGTATGGAAGTTCTCATTACATCAAATAATGTAATTTAGAATTAAAGCACGTGATTTATTTTATATTTTTTATTCTTCATGTAATCAAGTTAATGCCTGAGGGTAACTGCAGGCCTTTCCATTACAAGCAAGCTGAAGTTAGTGAAATTCACTGGGCTGTTTTCTCACCAAATCTCCTTAAAAACAGCTTCACATTTTGCAAGGAAATCGGGCAGAGTCCCAGCAATTTAGTTTATCAAAGCTAGCCAACTAATACAGTCAACTTACTCTCTATATTAGCAGAGAAAAAGTTACATGTGAACTGCAGCAAAATCTCATTCCAAAATGTTCTCATTTTTGTTGTTTGCATAGTAACCTAATAAGACTTGCAGAGGTCCTGAATATCTTGAATTATAGCATGGTGGCTACCCCAGGCCTACTTTTTTTGCTTTATTATCAGCTCACCTAAGCAAAACATACACGTTCAATGGGCTTGTTTCCATCAAGCAACACACCTCCAGCTCTTGTTGCACTTGAAAACAGTCTGTGAGCTAACGTAACACACACTGAATGTAAGAAAAGCAGCCTTTGTGACCTTGCAGAGAGCTTGATGGAAAATCAGATTCTTAATCGATTAAGAAACTGCAAATGAATGCAGGCAATCCTTTATGTTTGCTGCATTGGGATAGCAGCTGCATTCTGCTGTAGTTTCTGGAGCACATGATACACTTATTGCAATTACAACATAAATTATCACCACAATAGATGTGGAAAGCTGAGACACATCTATTAACAAAACATCTCACTAATTTTCACAAGCAAAAGGAGTGGTACTTGGCATCAGTTCCTCGTAAGCATAATTTCTGTTCCTAGTGAATATTACTAGAAATATTGCACAGTGATTGATCAACGTCTGGAAAGGTCTAGGGCCACAGTCTAAAAATACTATGGTCTTATAAAAAAATTTTTACTGTGTAAACTTGAGTGCAAACTCTGTGTAAACTCTGTTCGGACAGATTAAAATGAATGGCTGAAGAGAAGGCAGCAGATGCAATGCAGTAGATAATTTTAAAAGGTTTCAGATCCTATTTTGTAAAGATTTCAGTTGAAAAATGAATTCCAGCTGGCTTTGCGGTGCCAGCGGTGAGTTGCGAGGACAGCGGTGCCCAGCTCGGTGCTGGTGCTGCGGCGCCGGGCATTGCAGGCTGCCCGGCCGCCCTCTGTAACGTGGGGGCTGCAGAAGCAGCGCCGCTGCTCCATGGCTTTCCAGGAACAAACAGGGCAAATCCTCTGAGCACAATTAGCTCTGAACAGTGGCAGCCTTATCAGCCCTGCAGCTGAATCAAAAATGAGCCTTACAATCGTTTGGGGTAGGTCGTGTTGGGACCATTTGACACCGGTTTTCTGCCAGTCACATCTGCAGTTCTGTCTCCTGCCTCCTTCTGTCCTGCTGCTGCTGACACCCTGCCAGCAGCAGACCATTTCCCTGGGATGCTCTCAGGCTGCTTACAGCCCAGCTGCCTCGCTCTGCCAGCTACCAAACTGCTGCTGCAGCTCCCACCTCAGCTTCTCCCCCTTAAACATGGTTTACTATATGCTGGCGACCTCAGCATATACTGGGGACTTCAATACACAGCAGCAAAGACATAGGATACATTGAACTGTGAGGAGATGTTTGGGCTGTGAGAGATACGGGGGTGAGGACTGATTTTTTTTTTTTTTTTTTTAATATATTTTCAACAGGATAATGAAGTAAACTTCAGAACATTGCTGACATTTACAATTGTACATCTCAAAAATCTGCAAATACCAATGAAGGATTATAGATGAGGTGTAAAGAAACGATGCACTCAAAAGTAGTAGTTTTGATCTAGAATAAGGCAAATTGATAAATAGTATACAAATAGTCCAAGTCATCTTTCAGTGGAATAAATAGCTTGAAAAGTTCGAACTGGAAAAGAAAATGATGGGAAGCTGTCCTTCTTCCTTGGCAACTAGATGTGAGTTTTCACGGAACATAGCAAGGCAAAAGAGCAATGTCATTTTAGACTCCACATGAAGAGCTGTAACATCATCAGGTTAAGCAATTTTCTTTTTCAATTAGGCCTAAAATATTCTGTTGTATCCCCAACGCTGTCAAAAAGAAAAAGGATAAATGAGAAAGAATTCTGAAAAAAGCCAGAAAATCATTGGCTGGAGGCCAATCTTATTTGACAATATGTGCATATCCTTGTCCAAGACTTTAAGGGTGATTAAGAGGAACTCATAGTGGATAACTTCTTTTGGAACAAGCTACTTAGAAATAGAAAGCAGAAAAAAGGAGTTAGCGGGTCTTGGACTGCTAGAGGTACTGACATTGCTTTGTTAGCTGCTGCTGATTCTTTGATATTGCTTCCTATTCAAATACAGTCTTTTTTACCCTGGGCCAGCACCTGTGCAGCTGCTCCAAGAGCAGTTCCTGCAGAACGGTGTGAAGAGAGACAGCAGATTGTTTAGATTTTAAACTTGGTAATGACGAACTGCCTGCTGCATTAGCAGAATATGTGGGGCATGACAAGAGGCAGACCGAGTAAACAACGTTTTATACTCCCATGTCATGTGACAATCAGGAGGAAATTTAAAAAAAAAAAAAAAAAAAGGGTGGTAGACCAGCCAGCTTGTTCCATTCTCCCTCTGAAAATCAGAACAGTAAATAACTTAGGGTGTCCCCTGTTTAGCAAACACTTTTTTACAGAGAACACACAGAATGAAGAGTTAGAAGATAAGGAAGGTATTCCCTAGAAGAGATTATGAACAAACTGTAGATTAAAGACAGTTTCTGTTAAGAGTTCTATTTGTACAGATTTAGTATACTAACATACTTAGATAGAACAGATACCCTACCAATGCTTGTATTACCTCTTGCATCAGAAAATGAGAGTCAAGGAGACCTCTGCATTATTCTCACTTTCTCACTTTCTGGATTTTTTGGGGTGTGGAAGGGGCCAAAAAAAAAAAAAAAAATCTATGAACAATAATAGTGTTCAGTTCAGAAAAATCTAGGCTCATGGGAATGCTTGAGAATTTAAAGGGAAAGAAAGGCAAGCAGGAGCTGGGTCAGCTCACTTATGGCCTAACTCTATTCCAACCCTTGGAGGATAGGGGGGGTTCAACAGCATATCAAACATGGGGGTCTGGCTCTAAAGCCTATGATGCTTTTAGAGTCTTTGTAAAATGTTTATTTAGAGTTAGTCTGGCTTCAGCAGTTGAAGTCACAAAACTAAGTCTTCTAAAATTCTTCCCACTATATTCAATGCAATGCAGGCTGCAAACATTTCTATTCACACAATTGAACCAATATTGTAAATAGTAATATATATGGGGTCATTAATTCTGGAATAAGTTCCTTTATCTATTTTAGCATATTTCAATATTTATTTCTAGAACAGTTATTCTAATCTAGATTTATTCCAGAACTGTCTTGGCTCCAGAAAGT
Organism: Hirundo rustica; assembly: GCF_015227805.2. Lineage (NCBI taxonomy): Eukaryota > Metazoa > Chordata > Aves > Passeriformes > Hirundinidae > Hirundo > Hirundo rustica. The sequence goes on along the minus strand of NC_053456.1, from coordinate 22,384,929 downwards.
CATAGAAGTATCTTCCATCTCAGGCATACTGATATTGTAGTATGCCCTGGGTAAAATAAGGATTAGGATTCTAGTTGGATTGGGTGCACAGATCATATAATTTATTATTTGCAGATGCCAGGACATTAAAACTTTCAATTGTTTTCCCACCAAACTGAATAAGGCAGTTTGTTAATACAATTACCTCTGTATAATTGGAAACTAAATCAGTGATGACTACGTGATTTGAATGCTACTTTAAATAATTTCATTTTTATGATGCTGTTTTGTTGCACATGGTATCACCAAATAGCTTATTCATTTTCTTGCTGACTGTGATTTGAGTTTGTATATATCTCTGTGATGGAAGAAGCACGTTTTCAACCTTTCTAGTTTTCTGGGATACCGTGTGCATTGCTTTTAATAATTTAGGCTGACACACATTAACACAAAAAGTCCATAGACCATAGTGAGTGAAACAAGAGGGAAGGACTGGGTGAACTATAACTTCCCTGGGAAAAAAAAGCGCAGCCACCAGAGGTCTTTGATGAAGCTCCTCAAGGAAAACAAAATGTGGGGTAGACAAGATACACAGAACTTAAGTGTTATGAAGGATTTCCCCTACTCCTTTCAGAGGAGGATCCCTAGTCACTGCCTGTTTGCCTCAGTTTTAAAATATTTGGACAGGCAATAGGGAGAAGGGCCACAGACTACTCAATCTGTCATGGTCTGTATCTCTCATATTCACAGGATAATTTACTTTGTAAATTAAAGTTTATTTTATAAGCCCGTTAGGAAAGAAAGCAAACATGATGAAGAAGGGCTCAGTCCCCTTTGTACAAACTAGTCCAGCTCATGAATTCACTAATTCATCACGTCAGTCATGAGGTTTCTAACTCACAAGTTCTCTAATTCATAACGTGCAATTCATTAACTTGTAACACTTTGCATATGAGAAAAATACCTATCCAAGGGTGAGAATGCTCATCCTTCCTCCTTGGTCACAGTGCAGGTGTTCCCTGTGTCACGTGAGTAGCACAAACATCAGTGTTTTATCAACACTGTTTTCATCACAAATCCAAAGCGTAGCACCATAAAAGCTACTACATAGAAAATTAACTCTATCCCAGTCATAGCCAGTACAATCTCCACACCTTATTCCCTCCTAATTTCACGATGCTCAGGTCCCATACTATCCAATAGATCCTCATTAGTTACCTTCCTCTTTCCTATCCTTTGGTATCTCCACAGATATTCCCTGTAAAATGTCCATAAAACACCTATGACATGTCCATTGAATTTTTTTAGTCTAGGACGTTGGGCTCCATCTGTTCTGGCGGTCACTCAGGACCACAGAGCTGCTGTATTGTGTGGAGTTATTGGGCACCAAAGCCACCTCAGGTCAGGTCACTGCTGCACATGCTCCACTTCTTGCAAAGTTTGTTCTCCACTGGCAGCAGTTCCTGCTACAGTATTCCCATAACTCAGATCATAGTTCACAACAATGTAAAGGGCTATCCATTACCATCTCCATCTCTGGTCCCTTTGGGCTCCTGCCCTTGCCTCTGCTCCAGTGTGGACTTATCCAGAGACTCCAGTCCCCTAGGGGTTGACCTGCTCCAGTGTGGACCTAGTCATAGGCCACAGTCTCTCCAGGGTACAGCTGATGTGGCCTTAGCCACAGTCACTTTGAGGTGCACCTCCTCCAGCACAGCCCTATCCTACGGCCACATCAGGCCCCTCCAGGGGAGTACCTGCTGTGCTATAGACCTACCCATGGCCACAGATGCTTCTGCTCCAACACGCTCTTATCCACAACCACAGACACTTCAGGTTGTCCTGCTCCTGCAGGGACTTACCCACAGGTCAGGTCCCTTAAATTCAAGCTGACACTGGAGCTGCAGCCTGCCTGGCCCAGCAGTGACACCCAGGCCGTGGGCCAGCCCAGGCACATCGCCACGGCTGTTATCAAAATGCTCCCAGGCACAGCTGGGCAGGATGATAAGCCCTACAGCAAACAGCCACCTAACAAGCTCTAGACTACTGTGCAGCAGGGCAAGCAAGACCTATGGCAAGCACAACCTGCCAGTTGATAGCTAAATAGCACTAAAAGCTATAAATTCAGTCTAGCAAACTTCAACCAAACCTGTCATTGCCTCAAAGCATTTGAGCCTGAAGTTGATCACCAAAACAGGGCTGTCATGGTTTAACCCCAGTGGGCAGCTCAGCCCCACAGAGCCATGTGCTCACTTCCTCCTGTGGGATGGGGGAGATAATTAGAAGGGTAAAAGTGGGAAAATTTCTGGGCTGAGATAAAGACATTTTAATAAGGAAAGCAAAAGCCACGCTCACAAACAAAGCAAAACAAGGAATTTATTCACTTCCTATCAGACATCAGGCATTCAGCCATCTCCAGGAAAGTAGGGCTTCACTACATGTACTGGTGACTTGGGAAGAGAAACACCCCCAGTCCAAACATTGCCCTTTCCTTCCTTCTTTTCCCAGCTTCATATGCTGAGCACAACATCATATGGTCCGGAATACCCCTGTGGTCAGCTGGGGTCAGCTGTCTCAGCTGTGTTCCCTCTCAGCTCCTTGTGCACCCCCAGTCAGCTCCCTGTTGGGGCAGCCCAAGAAACAGAGAAGATCCTGACACTGTGTAAGCACTGCTCAGCAACAGCTAAAACATCCCGGTGTTATCTTTCACCTGTTTTAATACATTGTTCTCAAGAATTTTTCAACTTGAAAAGAAGTTGATTTCTAAGGTTAAGTCATCAAGATGTAACAAGAGAGAAACTCTGACAATCCCGCATTCAAATCATATCAATGCAAGGTTATTCTACAGGATGAGACAAGCACCAGCAGAAGATCAACTGCTCCTGACTCCTCTGAGTCAAATTTAAAGCTGAACTTTCCTCAGGAAGATTAAGGGTGTATATTCTACTTACTCATATTCATGTATTAACTCTTACCACTTCCTGTATTTCCATGGTTCCCAGGAATGAAATCATAACCAATACTTAATGTCTGAGATGTGGGCAAAGGTTGTAGGCATATGATAACTATTTCACTAGTCCTAGAGACAGGGTCTTCTCCATGAAGACATGAAAGAACCAGTACAGTACTTCAGACTGTATGTTAACCTCATTTACCTTTCAGATGCTGGGGGTTAGGGAAGATGAATTCCAGCCACGGTGGCTAAAAACATGCCATCTTATGCCAGTTAGTAAGCAGGGGTCTGTGATCCATCTCATGACTCTGGGATGTAAGAAGGAAACAGAACTTGTGTCACGTGTGATGCTAATTCCAGGCTGTATGGTTTACATTTCATGCAGAGATCTCTGTAAAACAGAGGATGTCTTCCTGCCACTGAGTGAGAATTAAATGTTGCTTCACTGATTCCTTTTATCAGTGTTTTTTCTAGGTATATCACAGGGATTGATTTTAAATAAAATTCTTTATTAAAATTATAAGATCAAAAATACTCAAAATCCCAGATCCTCAGAGTCACTTCTCACTACAGTTTCAATCAAAAGAGTCACTGGTTGAAAGGTCAGAAATTCAGTGACTGAAGCTGACTTGGCAAGTCAGGACTTGTCTCAAACATTTTTCAGAGGTTTGAAAGTTGTTATTTCAACAGATATTTTCTTACATTGCCCTTTAATCTGAAGGTACCCAAACTAACAAGCTTTTTAAAAGTTTGTTTTTCAGCAGTAGGTGGCACTATCAAGTTTCACAAATATTCCAATATAAATTAATATAAAATTCTATGCAAATAAATTATTTAAACGAGGACATGAAAATATATCAGAATAAATTCTGATAATAAAATAAATAGTTTTCTAAACATTCCAATTGAGAAAAGGCCTAATGCAAGAATAGGAATGAGAATGTCTAACATCAAATAGGCAACATGCAAGATTTAAAATATGTCATAAAAAGTTCTCAATACTCTTTGTAAAGTACCACCTTGAGTTGTTCTTGAATATACTACTTCAACTACTTTGAATTTCACAGAAATTATATGTATTTCATTTGCATATAAAATGTAATACAGCAATAATGAGTGTCAATGCATCTAGAATAAGGTATGTGCTTTTTGTAAGGTAAATTAATGTATACAAACAGGAATATGGCAGATGGAAAAAGCATTAGAATTTTTCTTTTGTGGTCAAAAGCTTATACTTAACAAGCAGAGACGAGAGCACTACATGTAGGTCCAGATTCCTCCATGTGTACTATATATGGGGATGTTACTCTATCCCAAATAAACTCCAGGATTAAAAAGATGCAATGTTAATTGAAAACATTTTCTTCCAAACTTTACTATATAAAAATCTGTAAAGGGCAACTCACAAACAAATCTGTGTTTCCAAGTATTCCAGATTGTCTGATGGCAGAAAATAACAATATCACAAAAGCACTGCAGGTACTTTGTTTCAGAAGCTCCCAGTGCCACACCCCTCATTCCTCAGCAGCGTACAGCAGGGTTAATCCAGTACAACGCAGCATTTTCATTAAGATGGGTTTTGGATGACTGACTTCTCATTAGAAATGAAGTGCTGGTCTGCCTGAGCACAAGGTGTGAAGATAAGGAAAGGAGAAAAGAAATTAAGTAAGGAACACAAATGAAATATATAGTCAATGTTCTTTTATCTGCCTGACCAGAACGTGTCCTTGCCATTTTTTTTTTTTTTTCCACACCGGGCTCCAAGCAAGCTTTTCAGCTCTGCATACTATTTCTGCACTGTGATACAACCTATGCCAACGCCTAAGATTCACACTTTCTTTTGTTTCCTATTAAATAAAGCATGTGGAAAAGACACTTTTATATGTTCACAGCATTTTTTCATGAACTGACATTGAGCATTACTCCTTTTGTGCTAACGTGGTCTGCTTACTTTCTTTTATATTACTGAAAAAGTCAAAAGCTGGTACTTCATAAAAACATAATTTGCAAGGATCTGGCAGCAGCTGCATTCCAAAGGTTTTTTAACTTGCAATAGCCTGCTTCAGTTTCTCCAGAATCTTCAACAGGCGTCCTTCTAGTTGGATTCACTTGGGTTCACTTTCAGACCCCAGAATAAAGTGGTACTACAAAAATAATATGCAGGAATATAAATTTTGCTGTTTGTTTTCCATTACAAATGATTCATTGTCACCTTGCATTCTACCTCCATGGAATCGAAGCCATAGCGTCTTAAGAGCTGCTTCAATATACCTAATTCATTCAGCATATCTCCTGCTTAGACCTCCACAACATGTTTAGTGGCTCCATGGACGTGCTTTAAGAAAACTTTCATTGTAAGGGATGTGCTTCTAATACATCTTGTACAGTTATCAAATATGCATATAAGAAATCTATTTAAATAACAGGTTCTTCTTCCTTCCAGGGGATATATCAATTTCATATAATTACAGCGATATCTTTGAGTGGACACACAGCTGCAACAATGAAGGTGCCAAGAGCTTTTAAATTATTAGAGATGTATCGAATTTATACACTTGAGCTATTTTTTAAGTTGTAAAGTCACAGTCTTGTACCTTGAAGGGCAAACCTGAAATCTTCACCCTAGCTCTGTTTAAATGGCACCAGCTGCCCAGCAGCTGTGCACACCTGAAGCAGGGTGTGAGAGAAGCTCAGCGCGGCGCTCTGGCTGCAAAGCACAGAAACAAAACACCTGCAAAGGAATAGGGAGATTTATCAGGTTTAGTAAAAGTGTCCTAATTCCACACTTCTTGGTTCAATTAGTTATTGAAAGTAGCCTCAGAAATGGGCTCAAGGAGTGACCAAAGGATTATCTGAGAGCTACATATTGTCATGTACTGTCATATACTGCCAGGCTACACACACAACAGCAGCAGATCCTTTTCAAAGTGGTATTCAGCGCACTGAATTGTTTAACTGTTTGACTTTCAAGGGGAGTTCAGCTTGCTCTCTGAGTAATGTAATTTACCATGCAACGACAGGTGCTTTAAGATAAGACACTGCAATAATTTGCTAACTCGTATAACACGTATAAGGTTGCCAGCCTGTGGCCTGTCTGCTCTAAAGAATTCCCCCTTACTTTCAGGCACACTCCGGCACGCATTTTGTTACTCCTGAGAAGTAGGTGCGTTGGGGGCCGAGATGCGTTGTTTTAACGCGTGTTGCATATTAAACAGCCGGCAAAGGTTGATACAATGGTATCAGGACTAGTACCATTGCCGCTCCGAGGGGAACCTCACCCGGAGCTATCAATTCCAAACACTTTGTGCCAACCCCGAATCTCGCCGGGCTGCCGGCAGCGCTCCCTGCTCCAGCGCCGAACTCACCGGCCTCGCCCGGAGCGGGGCCGCTCCTCCGCTCACCGACGGCCGCCGGAGCAGAGGCTGCCCGGGGCGCGGGGGCCGCAGGGCTCGGGCTGGGCCGCGGGAGCGGCGAGCGCGGACGATGCGACCGGCACGGCCGCCGCCGCTGCCGGGAAAGCCGCCGCCTCCGCGGGTCCCGAGGGCGCTGAGTGGCTGCGCGGCCGGGCCGGGGCGGAGCGCGGGGGCGGCCGCCGTCCCGGCGCGGCCCCGTCCCCAAACAGCGCCGAGAGAAGCGGCGGGCGGTGCCGGGCCGGCCGCCGCCTCGCCGCGCCGGCCCTCGCTGAGCCCGGCCCCGCGCCACGGAGATGGAAGCGGCCCCCGGCGCGCAGGTGAGAGCGGCGCCGCGGGCCCGGCGGGCCCGGCCGTGCGCGCCGGGGGCGGGGCGCCCGTCACGAGCCCGCGGAGCACGTGGCGCCGGCCCGCCCCCCGGAACGTGCTGAGTCACGGTAGGGGCGGGGCCGCGCCGCCCGCGGGGGCCGGGCCGGGGTCAGCGAGGGCCGCCCGCGGCCGCCGCCCGCAGCCCGGGGAGCGCGGGCAGGGCGAGGGGCCGGAGCCGCCCCCGAGGGAGCGGCTGGGGAGGTGCCGGAGGGGCCGCCCGAGCCGGGCGCAGCCTCGAGTCGCTGCCCCCGGCGGGCCCGAGCGCTCCCGCTTCGCACTCGGGTGAGTTTACCGCCGCTTCCCGCCGCTGCAGCCCGGGCCCGCTCCACGCGCTGTCCCGGGCCGGCTCCGGGTTCGCCTTCGGGTCCGGATCAGCCTCGCACACGCAGCCCGCGGAGCCCGGGCCCGGCACCTCCGCCCGCTGGAAAGCCCCGGCGGCGCTTTGGGCGCAGAGCGGCCGCGGCCGGAGTGGCCTCTGCCAGGGCGAGTGTCCCGGAGGCTCGGAGGTGGTGGTGGTGGTTTGTACTCGTGTGCTGCGGAGCCTCTTCTCTCGAAGCCTGGGGAAGTTCAGTACTGCTGCGTTGTAAATTAGTTGCACAGGAGCTGCGTGAATAACTGAAAACATAATTGAACTCTATTATAAGTTTATATAATTGTGCTTTTCTTGGGCCTTTGAATAGAAATGTGTCCTTGTCAACAAAATGCTAGGTTTAAGGAAGTAATACTTAAAACTTGTTCTGGAGCCGCTTTCATTCTTTTCATACTGCAAATTAAGACTCAACTGTTCTGATGCTCTTCTAGTGTGTGTTGGTATAATATACGCTATGCAGTAGAGTTTCTTCTGACCTTGTCCATGCTTTAGGATATATAAGTGGGTACTTCCTACAGGTACTATCACTTCAGCAGCATTGGATGTACCTTTTCCTGTTCATTGAATAGTTCCTTTCTAGTCTTGGGCTGCTCATAACGCTGCTTTGCCCATCGGTTTTTCTAGCCCTGGGTGGCATAGCCGTGACCTCCCCCTTGCCTCCTCAGTTTGTTGGCAAATACTGCAACAGAAATCACTGTCATGGCCTGTGCTACATAAGCACCCTGTGAATTTGGTTTTGCCTGGATTATCCAGGCACTTTTGGTCTCACTCCTGAGGTACTCTTAACCGACCAATTCCTGCTTATATGATCTCGTAGCTTCTTCCCTAATCCACTGTGACTTCTCTTCCAGAAACCTTGCTTTTGTTGCTCCTTTGCCTGCTTTGTCAGACCCTCTGTACTAAGCCACCTGTTGCATTTTTCCTATCTGAGCACAGCAGCTGCTGCTTTCTTCTCTTGCAGACCTAGCCTGAAAAGGCAGTGTGTTTTTTAGATAGTGACTTATCATCATCTTTGACATATAGTCCTAAATGTTTTCATTAAATGGAAATTTCACATACCCTGTACCAGAAGATGCTTACTCAAAATGAGCAAGGGGCAAACACAGTCTGCATTTAGCCCCTCAGATTTTGCAAGCCAGCAGATGGGAAGGGTGTTCTTACTGTCTATGTGCCTGGTAGCAATAGTCATAGCAGTAAAGGTGAATGTGTAGCAATTGATCAAGCTCCTTAACCAGAATGTAAAACCTCCACTTTCAGCTATGTACTTCTGGGGGAGTTAGTAGAGCTGTTGCCTGCAATATTCTTGTAAAAAGTATTCCCTTGTTGTACCTTTCTGCCTGGAAAGAGGATGCACCTCTGTGCACAGAGGTGAAATGGAATGTTGCTGACATGGACCTCAAACCTTCCAAGAAAAAAGATTGCAGTGGAACAAGTGGTCTGGATGTTTCAAATCACACTTGAGAAGGCAGGACTTAGTAGCTTTTCTCTTCAATAAATGTGAAGGTATTGAAACAGTTTACTGTAATCTTGGAAAAAAGCTCAACAAGCCACTTAGTTACTAAATTTTGAGCCTCACAAAAAGAATTCCCTTTCCAACGCAAATAATGAAGCTGTAGGTTGCACTAGACTGGAAGTAAGAATAATTGTAACAACTGGCAAAACCAAGCAGACAAGTAATTGAGAGTGCATGCAGGTGTATCTGTTGGGGGTTTTCTACCTAGAGAGCTGTCCTGAAGAGTCTCCAGCTCATTAGTGTGATGTGATCTCTTCTGTATAGAGGGCTTTAATGAGGAATTACATATACTTTTTCTTGACCTGCTGCATTAAATCATCGATTGGTTTTATTTTTATTGTCTAAGAGCATCTCATTTCCACATGAGGGTAGATTCTGGGGGAAAGTCAAACACTCAGGGCTGGCAGCATGTCTTTGCTTTTTGGGTTGTTGTTTTTCTAGTTTCTTGATAATGAGATGTAATAACCCTATTGAATAGGAATATCTGACCAATATATTTGTAGATATATCTATTAATGTATCTGTGTGGATAAAATTCAGAAATGCCCATATTTCTGAATGTATTGTCATCTACTAAAATGGAGGACAAGTTTGGAGGAAGTAGATGAGAGAGTATCATAAGCACTTCCTTAAGTAAAAATTCATTTATTTTGACATTCCCAATAGTTCTGTGCTCGCCTCGATATTGAGCTGTATTGGTAGAGCTTTCGTTCCTTAAAAACTCACAAAAGAATATCTTTCAGTTAAGCCAGTGTTAGATATAATGCAGCATAGCATGTTTGGCTGAAATGAATGTAGCCTAGCGGGAGCTGATCTTATCAATCCATTCAGGAGAACAGCTAATTGGATATTGTTATTAGTGTAGTAAATATCCATCATATGAATCCTGTTCTGTAGCAGGTCTTTAAAATGTGCCAAGAACTTAAAGTTGTATTGGAAACTGGGAAGTGCAAGTTCATTGTCTCAGAAAACCTACCTGACTTGAAGGAATTATTTTTTAGCAAAAGTAGGAGAAGAGATTGGCTTTGAAAGTTTATTGGGAAATGTTTGAAAGAGACAAAACTGGAATAAAAAAGAACATTAATTGTAAGCAGAAGGCAGCTGGATATTCTTGTGTGCTTTAAAGAAGTTGAGATGTTTTTATAGGACTGTGTGGGTGGTTAGGAAGGTTTGTGTTCACTCCCCTCTAATATTCATGGGCAAGAATAAATTTTGGCTTTCTGTCTCTTACTTTTTTCTTTTTCTAATTGAAAAAATAGAGCTGTTATAATACTCATCCTGAACAAGAAATGCCGCAGGTTATGTATAGCCTTGAAAGACAAGGAAATGCTTGAAAATTATTATTGTACCTATTGTTGCACCTGAATACTGTTTTGATTTCTTTTGCTTTCTCTATCTCCTAAATCTGCAGAGCAGAAAAATACCTATATGATAGGTACTGCTGCTTCCGTGTTCCTGACTGAAATGAATGTAGCAATAGCATCTTGAATATACTTATTTTGTTAAAAAAATGTCAGATACCTTTGTGGACTATGCTGGGCTTTGTGAGGAGATGTTGAGGAACAATAGAAGTGCAAGGACTCAAGTGAAGTATTTATAAAATCAGTTCGTACTATTCCTTACTAGAGTTTCTCATAGGTAGTTATAAAATTTTGTTGTATTTGTTCCTTCGGTAGAACTAAGAAAACTCAAAAAGCTGTTGGAGTTTGTCACTGAAAGTTTTTGGAATGCAGTAGACTTTATAAGGAGAATGAAAATAGTCAATTGCAGGCTCAGAAAAGGGTGAACTTGAGGGAGAAAGAGAAATACAGGAAGTCCAGATGAAGATGGCAGTAAATGATGCCATGCATACCCATACCTGTAACACTGGGTACATGTCTCATTGTGAAGAAGAAATTAGTTTGAGTTTTGTATCTTGAGCTCTGCTTCTTTCCTTTTTTTCTCTTTGCTATTATAAAGATTAGCTTTAAAATTACTAAACCGCTCACTAAATTTAGGCCAATTTGTGCAAGTGCAATGTATTTCCAATGATTATCTTGGCTGAGGCCAGTGCAGTACAAGTTCAGGCAGTAACCCATTGGCATGAATTAAATATTAATCCCCTGCTGATTGAGTTGCAGCCAGCAAGACGTCCTGCAAAGTCTCTAGGTTAATCACCTGGTTAAAGTTTGCTTTGGCCTCCATCTCATTCCAAGCCTAAGTAACCTATTATTTTAATGTAGCACATTCCTAGAAAACTTGAAAGGGTTTGAAGTCTGTTCAGTTTTCTGATCCAGTATATTATACCAAAGTTCGACTTTGTGCCGCAGAATGCCGCTTTAGGTGAAGGGGAAAGAATATGACACGTTGGTCGGCTCAGTCCATTTTCAGCAATAAACTGATTTAATTGGTTTTGAAAACACTTCATTTGCTACCTCTGCAAGTCTTTCAGTACGACCAATGAGAAGTCGTGGAGGAGGAGCTGGGAGTCATGGCTTGGCATTTGTGTTATCCAAGGATGACTGCTATACAGTGAACCGCAATGCCGCTCAGGGTTGCTCAACTGCAATTCTTTTATGGCATATTTGTTTCATTAGGGTAAACAATTAAACCAGCGGTAACAACTGAAGGCGGCAGTGCTGTTTGTGGTGGATAAAACTGCTGAAAACCGTGGAAGGCTTATCTGGAGCAGATACTGGCAAATGCATTCAATTAAAGATAGGCATTGTGTACTTTTAGCTTTCCTACCCAGTAACTGCTTTCTGTACGGGAAAAGCAAGGCTAGTGACCGTCACATATTAATTGGCAGTAGCAAGAATTTAATTATCTTATAGCACTTAAGTTTTTCCAAAGTAAAAGAGCAGTGATACTGCTCTGTGCAGCACAGTAGTGAAGCAATCAGAGCGACACCTATTTTTCTGTTTCCGTGATTTTTAGTTGCATACTTCTTATTTTTTCTTTACTGTTCTTTAAAATAAGGAAATTATATTATCTTGTTTTAATATTAGTTTCGTTTTCCTTTGACATGTGTGTGCCAACAGTGGCCATTTCAAATGGAGGCAAAGTCTCTCAGAACCATACATTTAAATTAAGTATTAATTTGGCACCATACATTTAAATTAGATATTAATTTGGGTAACCAAGCAGTCTGTAACAACATCTAGTACAGATAAAAGTGTTTAATCATTGGACTGCTTTGGAGAGGGGCATTTGTCTTTATCTTATGAAGGATCTTCTGTTATAGTCTTTTGCCAGTTTGAATTCTTGGTGAATTTTCTGTTTCTTTAAGTGACACATTGATTTTTCAATGTCATTTCAATACATTGGCTTTGTATTTGTCTCTTAATTTATATGTTAATATTCACTTTAAAATTCACCTGAAATACTTAGATGTTTTGACATGTTGTTCTGGGGATCTTGGAAAGCTATTAGGAGATAATTAGAGGGTTAATAACCTAAAGTTAAGTTAGCACTGTCCTGCCAGCAGAGTATAACTGCTGCTCAGTAGTATATTATTAAACCTTAGCACAAGTACTAATTGGCACAGCTCTAGTAGAATGGGTATAGCTTAGAAATACTACTTACATGGCTGCAATTTATGCACTAACAGATACAGTTGAAGGTTTTTTTAATTATGTCAGTTCAGATTTCTGATTTTGGCCTGATTAGCTGTCATTTTTTTACTGGGAAGAAGGAATATAAACCAGCATTTGTTTAGCAGAGTTATTTGGAAGGTACTGTAAATGGCTATTAATATTTTCTATCTTTAAATGTAAACTACACCATTTCAAAAGGTGTGTCTTAGTTGTGGATGCTATTGCAGTAGTTGCAGGGAGTTGAAACCATTCAATCTTGTACACGTCTTGCAGTTAGACTTTTAGCCTAACTTCTGCAGTGTTATTGTTAGCAATCTAATTAAAAAAGAGAAGAGAAAGGGAAAGAAAGTTCCTTTAAGATTGAAGTTGCAGCAACAAAGTTATGTAAGATCAGTTTGAAACCATCTCTTTAAAACCTTTTAAGGAAGTATCTTCTGTATTGCTATGAAATGTAAAGATATGAACTTTTTCCTCCATGCCCCACTTCTGCCTTGCAGTTTCAAAGTTTTATTGCTGTTTGCTGTATTGATTTTACGTGCTGTCTCTTGTAAGTATAACGAAAATTCCACTCCTGGAGACAGCTTGCAAAACAAAGTTTGCATACTTGGGAAATTGACTCAGAAGGAGCTTGGTTGATAGTGTGCCTGTAAGAGGAGGTTTGTTTTATGATTAAGGGTGTGTCTATTTGCTGTGTTTGAAAATTAATACCTACAAAATGTTAAAGCAGTGACTTTTCAACAGCTGAGCTACGTGAAAGGTTGCTATGACTTTGATTTGCTTCCTGCTCAGGTCATCACCAGCATTTTGCTGTAAAATATAAAATGATAAAAAGATCATGGGGGGTTTTGTTTGTTTGAAGCCTTGTGGTAAAATGAGTGTCTTCCTACTTATTGCTGTAATTAGAGTGGAAAAATTCCTGTGCTCCTGCTTGGGCCCCCCATTGGGAGATCCCCCCATTCAGAATTCCCAGCCAGCACGTGTTTGGTGCGGGTGTGCCACTCGGAATGCTGCCTGCTCCCGTGTAAGAGGGCCAGTTTGAATGTGTGCTCTGCAGTGGCCACCTGGGCAGGGGCACTTCATCATTTCTTCCTTCTGCCTTCAGGAGCTGTTAGCTTGAGTTACGTGCTGTTGGGTAAGGAGGCTGAATTTTGTTCTAAATCGGTATTTCCAGTTGGATTGCGTGCAGTTATGTGACCAGATGACGTGTTCCACAATCAGCTGGGTAGCACAACAATGGACAAGAGAGGATGGCAGGGATGAGTGGGTGGCTCTGAAGGCTGGTGCAGCTCAGCAGGGTGGGATTTTCAGATGCTTCACGGCTGGAAGGAGAATGTGGAGCCTGTAGCAGCAGAGGTCATCCAAGACCTGTCAGTGGGGGTATTCCACCCCAGTTTGTGACACTAATGCTTGACTTCACCACTATCACAGGAGGAGTCACTGATATGTCTACAGCAGTGCAGATAATGTCATGGAGGATCCTTGGTACAAGTGTACAGTAGACCCTGGTGCAACCTGCTGTGAATTACTTGACATGAGATGCATGGACATGTTTTCTGTTTTATAGCACAGAATTATATTCACACTTGGCTTTGTTTCTGCCGTAGGGTCTTGAGCAGATCTGTGTCAGCTGAGGAATTTCTGGATTGTCCCACTGATATTTGCAAAATAAATCAAACAAACCTGAGTAAACTTTTGAAACAAGTAGGATTTAAGATGCCAAAGGATGAAAATCAAAGTAAGTCAGTAACAAAAATGGTGCTAGTAAAATAGCATAATATGAAAACCAGAGCTTATATTTGAATCTAAGTGTGATTTCTGACAGCTGGTCTTCCAAATTTTTTAAATTTAATTATTTGGCTATGGAAATGCACATCATATTAATGTGGCTTATAGCTGTGTCACAGCTATAACAGGTTGTAACAGAGAATTACAGCACTGTGACTTCTGATGCTGTGCTTTCTATTCTGGTTTTAGTGTTTGAACTAGAATGTTATCAGGTTGATTCTTCAACTAGTATGAATTGTTGTGACTCAGTGAAATGTTGTAGTGCCATGGAATGTTTTCTTGATTTATAATCCTTTATCATTGACCACTTCAGGAGTCTGGTCTGCGCTGACCGCTCTTGGGAATGTTTGCTCAGCTAGTGCGTACATCTCTAGACATCTTTCATCTCTCAAAGTTTCTTTTTGTTCGCAAACTGAAGAATGGAAGCTGTTTCAATAATAAAACTCTCAATGGAGTGCATCAGATTATTCTGAAACACTGTCACTAAGGTCAGACCCATAGAATTATTTTAGATTCAAAATGAAGCTTGGGATGAGAGTTTTTGATAAAATGGGATGTGAGTCTACTGTGTACTCCAAGGGGACAGATGTGGAAGAAGCCCCAAGGAAAGTGGTGGGCAGTGGAGGCTCTTGATTTGGATGAAAGGACAGTGACTGACGGTTGAGTTTTGCAGTTTTGTTGTTCTTTTGAAGAAAATGAGGATTACTTTGGCAAGAGGTATAAAACCATTTACGTGCTCTGGTTTATGCCTTGGAAGATGAGCTAGATCCTTTTGCTTTCAGAATTTATAAATTGAAAAGTGAGGGCTGGAATGCACCACACAGACAAAACTTTAGTTTTCTACCCAGTTATTATTGACTTCCTCAGTGGGTTTATCTTCTTTAAGCAAGAGCTGTCATTGTGGACAGAAATGATAAACATATAGTTTTTTCAATCGTCTACATGATTGACATGTAGATGCCTGACTTGTCGGCCCTTATTGAGCTTTCTGATTTGTTGTTTAACTTTGCAGGAACTTCATATAAGAGAGATTCCTGAAGCCTTTGTGGGGGGTGATGATTTCTAGAGGCTTGCTTTTTGCAGATAAATATGTGGATTACAAGTGCTTGAGAAAATGAGTAAATCTATCCTTGCTTCATTCTATGGAAGGGTAACTCATGTGTCTTGGTGTGGCTAGAGAAAAGGGGAAAGCTGCACAAACTCCTTTCATGCAAATTAAATAATGATTTCTATGGTGTTTTGTGTAAAGTTAGGTAGAGTGTTCTTGGTCAACAGTGCACAGTTGAATGGTATTATTATTGACTGAAGTATGTCACTAATGAAGGCTGTTCACAGTGTCAAATTAAGTTCACAGTGCCATTTAACCACGAATTACTCTTTTGGAAAGATTGCCAGCACAGCTAAAACCTGCCCCTCTGGGTATCCCTTTCTCAAATCTATTATGACTCTGTACTGCCCAGTGGTGAGCGGTTGAATAGCAATGTATTTTTGGCCTCTTTTCTGGGTTCGGTTTCTTTTCCCCTTGCAGAAACTAAATTTTAAGTGTATTAGAGGTTGAACTAAAAAAACCCCCCTGTCCCTCCTTGTTCAGTGAGAACTGTGCCCTGACTGATTCCCAGCACTGTCTGTATGGGTTATGGATGTGAAAAGGGCACATTAATTGCAGGACTGACTCACAAAGGTGTTGAACACCTCTGCCCCGCGGTCTGCAGTGGGAACTGTGTACCTATGCACTCTGCCAGATGTGGGCACATCTGGAGCAAACACTGTTCCCTGCACTATAACCTTATTCTTAGGCTTTTAGTCTTAAGATAGCGCTCCTGGCTGATGAGGTGATCGTATGGAGTTTCCACAATGCAGCCGCAGCAGCTGCCTGTGTTTCTGAAAGAGGTCTTCTGGGAATATTCTGGCAGGACACTGGGTGAGCCTCCTTGCTCTCAAATTCACCCAGGCATTCCAGTTGCTTGCCAGTGTAGCTCAGTGCACAGAGAACAAAGGCAAAGTAAGTTGCTTGTGAGCTGAGTGCGGTGGAAGTTGCTGAGACGTGCCTGCGGTAGCGTTGGAGCGTGCAGTGTCCGCATCCGGGCCGTGCTGCAGCCGTAATGACCCAGCTGGTGCTGTCCCTGGAACCTGCGCAGCCGTCAGCGAAACGACAGCTGGAAATGGGCATTTTAAACTAACATGCCAATGTGGTGAAAACATGAAGTACAAGAAGGATATAATCCTCGAGAATGAATATATGGACCCTCCAACAAAAGCAGTTTTCATGTTTGGTTCGAAAGATGCTTTTCCAGAAGGTGTGAAATTGAAATAGTGCCTAATAGGGTATACCCCAAGATTTATACAACCTAATGTTATTGGCAGTTTTTTAGGTTTTTTTTTTTTTCCTCTGTTCCTATGTTCATTTTGCTTCCTGATTTGTTTGATTGGACAAAAGAATGTGCTATAATTTGACTGGATCATGTTTCCCAGATGACTGAGCCCTTGTTATAAACAAATCCTCTTGAGTATAAACTAGTGAGTGTCCTGTGGCAATGTCTGCAGAGTACATGTTGGGCTGGGTACAGCAGAATAGCTTGAAGATAATAATTTAACAGGTAATTGTTTTTCAAATACTGTAAGTTCAATATAGAAAATAAAGTGGGACGCAAAGGCTTTTGTGTTCCTGTGGTTAAAAGATCAGCAGTATTTTTCTTATATTATTTGCTTACATATAGGGGTTCTTTTGTTGTTGTATAAATTATAGAAGTCAATGAATGCCCGTTTCATTATGATGCTGTTTTAACTTGGGAAGAAAAAAACCCCAAATACAAATAAAGCCATTAAAGCCGTATTTCATTTCAGGAAGAGCTGGTCTATCAGAGATGGCTGCTGTTTGAATACCTGTCAAAATGGGGTTATATGGTGTAGTACATGGTGATTAGACAACAGCTAGAAAGTCAGCCGCAGCTGAATCGCTCACTTTACTTGTTGGGTCAGCACAGAAAAATTTTGTTGAAGTATCAAGCAAAAACAAATAGACAGACTAACCCACTCTTAGAAAACAATCCTGTATTTTTGCCAGCCTCCCAAGTTCATTTTGCAACTTGTGTAATAGATTGTAACTTGAATACATATTAACTTTTTGTGCTTATTGACTTACTTTTGTAATGCTGCTGATGCAAGATAAAGAAATAGCAAGTAAATAACTCTGTTAAGCTGAAAGAGGGATTCAGAATTAGAGTGTAAGGGACTGCAACGCTCCTAGCCAAATATGCTGTGGAAAAGTGAAAATTGGACTAACATGATATAATTAAGACTGAAAAGGGAAAAACAGAACCCATTTAACTAAAACAGCCAAGCTTTGAAAACATGTATGCCTCATTGCTTTGGATACAGATGCTTCTGAAAGCACTCTGGGATGTCAAGAGTTTTAGGACTAAGTTTGAAGAAGTGGGATCACAACCATGGCCATTTTTAGCTTGTTCTGAGTAGCCATGGTAACACTTGTAAATATAGGCATAATTCAGTTTATTCAAGAAAAAAATCATTGTCATCAGTTCACCATGTTTGACCTTACTCTGTCTTTTCCTTATGACCAAGCAGAGATAAGGGAATTTGGAGTAGATACAATGTATGGTCGATCTGGTCCTTGGTACTAGAGGATGACTTTGGAATAATCAGGTACTGGACAAAGAAAGTATGTACCAATGTCAAACTGAAGATTCTGCTTTCTGTAAGTCATGCAAATGAGACAGTGGATTTGGGATTTTTATATATATATATATATATATATAAAGAATATGTTGAGGCAGGATCAGTCCAGACCCCACTCAGCCCCTGGAAACCAACACTCTGTATTAAACTCCTACTATTTTAAACCTATTATCTAAAATATGTATTGATTAAACAATTTAGAAAACCACAGCTGCTTCTGGAGTGTCTGAGATCATGAAACAGTCTTCTGCAGAGAGATCCACAGCACTGAGCAAGAATCCCCTGATCTGTTGTACCATAAATGGTCACCTCAAAGCAGACCAGATGTGGTGGGAAAAGGACATAGATATGTGTTTCTGACTGTTGATGATGAGATTGAGCCAGAGAGGAGAGTGTAGCTCCTGCTGCTGTGCCCCAGGCGGGGAGTGCTGAGCGGTGCTTGCACATGTGCAGTGTTTTAAGGAGTGTCAGCGAGGTGGGGATTGATTGATTTTGCAGAAAAAGAGAAGACTTGCCAGTGTGAAGAAGTGAACTGTTCTGTGTCCTTCCTTTCCTTCTTCTTCTCTGTGTTTCTGTTGAAGGTGTTTTTCTTTACCTGCTTTGGTTGTGCTTTACTGTTAGCATTAGGATTTTGCAGGTTTTGGAATTGAAATAAAGTTAGTGCATTAATGACCATAAACATCCTTCAACAGCTATTTTTTATTGCAGTTACATTCTTGTTTATTTTATGTTCTTCAGGCTTAAAGAAACTTGTCTTTTCACTATGCAGGGTGTGTTTTTTATGAGGTATATACGAGGTATATTTTTTCCCTGGCAGTCTGGAAAGCTTGCTTGCCATGGGATGTGTTCAAGGAAACCATCATGTTGAGAGCTGTACATAACTTACAGACTTAACCTTTGTTGATACTATTCCTGGAAGATGACATTTCAGGTAAAATACATAAATTATCCACCTCTCAGAGGAGTTGTTTCTGGAGTGAGGGTTGGGAGAATGCGAGAGTAGTATCCAGAACTGTACTTCCAGCCAGGCAGAACCTCTCCCAGTCTTTGTCAGAGTAATGCTTTTAGACAAGGCTTGTAGTGAAGCTTTCTTAAGAATGCTGGACAATCCAGCCAAGGAATTTTTCAACTAATCTAATTTATAAGTGTAGATCTTGACAACTTGACATTTATTAAGAGAGCTTGCTGTAATACAGTGGGAGGTGCAGTCTGAAATATGAGATGTGTGTTAGGAGAAAGTAGAAATATGTATACATAGACTTAACATTTCAGGAACTGATCTTGTCTGGCTCTGTTGGGGTAGAATAATGTCCCAAGATGCATGTTCAGCATGGACAGCATTTAGCAGGTTTATTTATACAGACAGGGAGTGAAAATTCTCTAGCAATATCACTTCTTTAAAGCTTTTAAAGGGCTTTTCAACCCTTTTTGAGTCTTTTCCTAGGTAAGCTAGCCTGCTAGGGCTTTAAGAATGCTAGGGCTCAAGCATCCAAGGACTTTAGGACCAGGAAGAGCAAATGGGCATAAAGAAAGAGAAGCAGGCTGGTGTAGTGTCAAAACATACTGGTTTAGCGTGAGTACAGTCACACCAGTGTTAGGTGGCTCAGGTATGAAAGATCCCCTTGCATCCATGCAAGCACTTCGTTGCCTTCTACGTTTCTTAAAAGGTCTTGGTGAAAAATATGGGACTGCAGACTCCTCTGCAGGGCAGTTGGGGATTTGACCTTGTGTATTCACAAATCACAGGTTGCTGTCACGTGGCTTTGTTTGACAGCTGTCTGTTCTGTCACACTTCCAAATGCTGAATTCAGGCGTCTTAAATTGCTGTTGTACCCCCCTGCCCACCAGTGTAAATAACTTCTGTCATTCCCTTTTCCCCATTCTTCTCAATTGTTTTTAAAAAGTTAGGTTGTTGGGCTAACTTTTATCTACTTTCTGTGCATTCTCTTAAGCATAAGGCTTGTATGTCCAGAATTTTGTGCTGTAATTGTAAGCTGTAATTAAGTAACTTACCTTGAAAAAGTTTTAGAAAACCAAATAGTAGTTACAGAGATGCCAGAGATCATCTGAAAGCCGTAAATTATTTATAAATAATTCTTAAAAACTACTTGAACAAAATCAGTTCCTCCAGAGGATAATGAGGTAAAAACCTTCAGCTGTTGCTTCCACTGAGCTTTTCTTAAGTGGTAAGGTGCTTCCAGCTCCTCTTGTACTTGCCTTATTACTTGATGGCCTCCTTTTCATTCATGCCTTGAAGTGTCTCAGGTCCTTGAGCCTGTCTCACTTCCAATATGTTTGGGTTTTTTTATTAAAGCAGAAATGTAAGGTGCTTTTTTCTTCATTCCCTTCACTTTCTGGAAAACATATAAGAATTGAGGGATACTTTGCCCTCTCTCTTTCTGTGAGTCAGCTGTAGGAATGCTTTCCTGCTCCTGGTGCGGTGCTGGTCTGAGCTCCCTGCTGGATGCAATAGCCATTGATTCTGTTGCTCTTCTATTGACTAATGCTGGCGTGTGAAATCATCTGTCTTTGTGGGGTTAGGTGCTAGAAGAACATGGGAAAGGAAAACAAATCCTTGTCTGGCGAGACTCTGCTCGTGTTATCTCAATTTATGGTGCAAAAGGCATGACTTTAGAAGTAAATGCACAAACCTCACAATGTGCTCCGTATCCAGGGGATGGCTTACAATGAGTTAAAGGTGCTAAGATTGTTTCTCTGCTGACACTTGGGCTGCTGGACATTTCCATTCTAGCAAGGCTACCTGTGAATGGCTTATATTCCAAACAACACCAAACCCAGTCAGATAAACCAGACAGGGATAAAACAAAAGATTAGCATTTTGTTTAAAGCATGGAAGTCAGGCTATGAAAGTAACGTGAAAATGGGGTCTCTTGGTTTACCCTTCTGCAAGTGTTTGCTTAGGAGCAATAAGAGTTAATTGTCAAACTTAACAACATAGTCAGAGATTTTCTCATAAAATGTATAACAGACTCTGCCCAGATGGCAAATGCTGATATGTAAATCTAAAACATGAAAATTTCCATTGGTGGCCAGATGGTGGCTTAATGTGAATTGTTTAACATTTATGTTTATCTTATTAAAAGTGCCTTTATATGTCCAAACGAAGCTATCAATGTGGTTGGAAGAGCATATCACTAAATGAACAGAAAAATCAAACCATCGGTACAAGGCACCTCCTGCTTACAGGGATCATGGGAAAGCAAACATGTCTTCTGTTGAGAGAAGTTGTCTCTCTGTCTTCAAAATTACAAACAAAATCAGACTAAAATCAAATTACTATTTGTCTGCTTGGGAAAAGTCTTAAACCCATACTATTTTCTCCAAAGCTAAAAACGTTGGACTACGGTAATACGCAAGTTGAGTCCCATCATGTATTTGCCCTTGGCCTAGGCGTTGGCGTTCAGAGGAGAAGAGCTGAGCTCCAGGCTAGGGGGAGGCACCGCGGCTGCAATCCCTCCTGGGCACAGGCCGGGCTCTTCCTGCGCGGCCTCTTGGCTCTGCCAAACCCTTCGTTTCCTCTGATGCAATCCAAGGAGTTGCACAACGGAGGAAAGAACAAGTGGGCGCTTGTGGAGGCTGTCACATGAGGCTGTGCCTTTGCAGTAGATGTGTCTGATATTCAGGGAAGTGGTCAGCCTGGCTCTGAAGAGCAGCAGCCAGCTCTGGGTCAGATGAGTCTTTCACAGGACTCTCGGTGCACGTGTTCCAGTTTAGATGCCAGTCTGTGCTCACTTGTCCCTCCAAATGACTCTTTCAGAGACCAGCACATCGTGTTGAGGCATCCAGAAACCAGCGGGTCGTTCTTGCACAGGAGAGGGGAGCACCTTTTAATAGCTTTAGTTTTAACACTCCAGGCATCGAGTGCACAGTTACTTCTGGCATACTTTCACAGTAGAAGGGGAAAATTGTTTCAGTGATGAACCTGAAGTAGAACGCCTGCCTGTGTGGGTACCTCTGT
Source organism: Hirundo rustica (assembly GCF_015227805.2). Classification (NCBI taxonomy): domain Eukaryota; kingdom Metazoa; phylum Chordata; class Aves; order Passeriformes; family Hirundinidae; genus Hirundo; species Hirundo rustica. The sequence continues at coordinate 22,363,303 of NC_053456.1, read as the reverse complement.
GTATGTGTGTGCTGGTGTTCGACAAGGCAGGGAAATAAAGAGGAAGACCGAGGGGAGGTTAAAGGAAGAAAATTGCAAAATGTTTGCTTTAGACTGCAAGGGTTTTTTTAAGAGTTCTTTGCCATTACCTCGTGCTTGTGGTTGTGATTCATTCCTTAGTGAATCACTGGTCAATGTTGCCTCCCTTAACTTTGACCTGAGGCTTTGGACTAATGACCAGAATACTTTTTTTTTTTGTTGAAAAAGGAAGTACAAGCATTGGCTGAAATTATAGATAAGTGTTAAGTGGTAGGTTAATATTTAAATCAGTGTGCTGTTAGATACTACGTATCTGCTTATTGACCAGAAGAACACTTCCTCCATGTTGCCCATTTATGTTAAGAGTAATTAGCTGAATTGTTATTCAAAGTTAAGACTAATGTTGCTGTATTTATGTACAACTTTGCGAACTGAAAATAGGAGGTCTCATTTCCAGTTCCATGGCGGCAACAAAAACAAAACAACCCATCCTTTTGGTTTTAAGTGTCACTAGCACAAGTAAATAAAAATTTAAAGTGCTCCTGACAGGCATTGCTCTCCAGGGTAGAGCATGACAGTTTGGCATAGCTCAACTCTTTGCTAGAGATAAGACCCTGACCTAAATGTGGTCCCTTGAAAATTGGTGACAGGAGCCAATCAGTGCTGTCATATTTGTCAAACAACAATTCAAGATCCTGACAATCTTGATAAGTATGCAAGCATCTTCATTCAAACCAGAGTCCTGAACTGACTGCTGCACACACAAAGACACCGTGGTGTACAGCCACAGCATTTTCTTTGGTCAGCTGGTGTTTTTGGAGACATCTCATCCCACAAAGGAGGCAGCACCCAAAGCTACTTACTTTGATAATGAATATTGCCATTAGAATGGCTGAAAGATGTAATAGGTGGATCTTAACTTTTTGTACTAAGGCTACATGGATTTTTTTTTTTTCCTTAAGGAAAATGTGTTACGCCTTCTGTAGCTACAGAAAGAAAAAAATTTGGTTTTCATGATTTAACCTGAAACTGAGCACCAGTTCTGATATTTTTGTGTATTATACACACACATGCACAAACAAACAAACAAAAAAAATCTTTTGAGTCACATTTTTAATGGTGCTTTGTAAATGAATAATTCAGAAGTGAGCCCTAAAATCCAGATCCTGCAGTTTTATCCAGAACATATTGCAAATGCTCAGAGACTAGGAAACTCTTTTGGATCTGCTGCAGAAGGAGACACTGAGCAGCTGGTAAACTACTGGCCCTTAATGAAGCTGTACCATACTGCAGTATCTCCAATTACTGCAGAACTTAATTAGTTCGTTTTACCCTGCCAATCTGGAAAGACCAAACATTGTCTTGGGCAGCCACTGTAATAATTTCAGCTTCTTCATTGCTGGCCATTAAAAGCTGAGTTTGGTCTCTCCCAGCAAGGTATATTAAATATGTTTTAGATTCGGGAGTGCCTGCATTGTGTTACACAAAGACATTTTATGTAACTACCCAATTTTAGTAAAAATACTTCTTTTGTTGTTAGTAGTAGAAGTTGTTCATGCCACATGGAATGAGGACACTGAATTGGTTTGTTTAGATGAGGACTTGGCTAAAGCTTTTTGCTATAGCTCTGATCATTTTGAATGCAGCATGAGCTGGCATTCAGGTTACTTTTCTTCTCTATTTGAAAATAACCTTCAGAGGCAAGGGGATGTTTTAATTTGATACAATGGCAAAAAATTGTATCTTGGGTGTAGAGCTGCAGAGTGAATTGTGAAGGTTCTGTTTAAATGAAATTGCAGTGTTTGGTGTATTACTTGTAGTGTGCTTATCTGATGAGGATGCCCAACACTGAACATTATTTTCACATGCTGCCCTAAAGGGGAATTTTAAGCATAATGAAACATGATGTAAAATCAAAAACTTCCAGGCACCAGCTAAATGGTTGGTATTTACCCATCTGAGAAATATGGCTAACAAGTATTACAATTCTGTATCAGTAGGCATACAAATTGATAAATTTTGTGTGTTAGGTTTTCTTCATAGAAGAAAATACTCTAGACTTCAGCCCTAAAAATATTGCCTATTTGAACAGTAAAAAACTAAAACAAAAGAATCTACTAACCCCCTTGCCATCCCCCCCCCCCCGATAGAAAATCCTGATGCAATAAATTAAAAGTAATTGTAGCCAAAGCAAATAGTATTAAGCAATTCCCTTTTCCTAAATAGCAGAATTCCATTTGGACTCTTGATGAGCCAGGGGCCAACTCATTACCAGTATTTAAGGCCCTGCAACCACTGTTTATACACAGCTGCTCCAAACCAGCCACTTTCAGAACAGTAACAGACTAAGCTTTAAATTATGATTTTTCACTAATAGTCCTAATAGTTGACTTTAGTGCTAGTGTTGTTATGTCACTTGGTGTCTTTGAAGGCAGATTCTCTTCCAGCTCTGAAGCTCTGTTCTGCTGATCTTTGAGGTTAATGGAATGGAACGTTAATATTCCAGAAGACATTTTGCAGTATGGCTATTATAGTTACTTCAGGAAGCCTCCATCACGTTTTTAGTCAGCTTTTGCGGTTTTACAAAAACATATGAAAAAAATTTACATGGTCAAACTTCTCAATTTCTGTCTTTTCTTCTAAAAACGACTTTCTTTGTGATAAATTCATCCCATATCTTCATGTTTTCTATGAGACAAGTTGAAAAAGAAGAATGTATTTATCCTCTGGCTAGTTCCTGTATTTCCTTACCAGTTGTAATAAATTCTTGGTTTCTGTGATCACGTGTGTGGGCCACAGAAACCAAACCATCAGATCACACACTTCAGAAAGGTCATATAGAGCCATGTTTTATTTTGGTAATTTTGTAAGATTAAGAGAAGAAACTTCATAAGTTGTTACATGAGTAAACCATTTGACACAGAGATTAAAAGCTTTGCTGTTGTTCTAAACCAGTTCTGCTGGGGAGGAACTTGCTTAAAACAAGCATTTCTGTTGCAGGATATGAACTTGATCGATATCCTTTGGAGGCAAGATATAGACCTTGGGGCAAGACGTGAAGTTTTTGATTCTAGTCAGCGGCAGAAGGAGTATGAACTTGAGAAACAGAAGAAGCTTGAAAAGGAAAGACAAGAGCAGCTCCAAAAAGAGCAGGAGGAAGCCTTGCTGGCTCAGCTGGAGTTAGACGAAGAGACAGGTGAATTTGTTCCTGTGCAGCCAGCTCAGTGCATTCAGTCAGAAAATACTGAGCCACCTGTTGTTTTCTCCCAGGTAAACTCCAGTGTTTAACACCTTTTCCATTCACAGGAAAGCATCATACTAGTGGCTGCCTAAAAAGAATTTGCATGTGTTGCTGTAGTGGAAGATCTTCCGTTACTCAAAGATGTGGTAACCTTTCCTCATAACTTTCCTATTTAGACCACAGAGCCTTCAAAGCCAGAAGCAGAGGCCTTGTCCTTTGATGACTGCATGCAGCTCTTGGCAGAAGCATTCCCATTTATAGATGAGCATGAGGTAAATGCCCAATTCAGTGATTTCATGGTGGTCTTCCACGGGGTCAGTCTCATGTCTTCTCTGAATAAGATTTGACTTCAGCATAAGACTAATTTGTGATCTGAGTTTTCTCCTCAAGCTGGCTTCAGCTGGCATAAAGCAGTGGGTATGCTTGAGCCTATTTTTATATTATTCCGTTATATTAAAAAAACTGCTTTCCTTAAGATACACTTACTTGTTCTGCAGAAACGGTAGAACTCCAAAAACCAGATTTTTGCTTTGGAAAATGTACATCTGGTTTTATGAGCGGGTTTTTTAGTTATAGTTGTTTTGTTTGGCTTTTTAATATTTTGTTTAAACCCTTCAGGCTTCTTCAGCTGTATTTCAGTCACTGGTTCCTGCTCAGGTCAATAGCAACCCAGCCTTTTTTTCCTCTGATCAAAGTCAGCCACCGGAATCCCCTGATCTAGTACAACCCACCGATGCAGAGAATATGCAGAACATAGAGCAAGTTTGGGAAGAATTACTGTCCCTCCCAGAGTTACAGGTTAGTATGATAAGCACCTGAAAAACAAAGCATGATATTCTTGGAGGACTACAGTATTTTGGAGAAGGCAGTGCAATAGCATCTAAACAGATGGTGATTATGACCTGGTTTCTACACCTGCAGGGTGCTTATTACTCAATATAAGCTTTAATTTTTTTTTTCCAAAAGAATATCTTGAAAAACATGTAGAAAGAATGAAATGAGTTGTTTATGGATAAGCCTTAATGAAACACTTCTCAGAACTTCCTAATATTTAGCAAGTCACTGTTTGCCTCTGCGGGCAACTTGATGCAGCGTGATCATCGTTAAAATTCAGCTGCTCAAAAATGGACACTTCTGAGTCATGGATTTACAACTGGAATTGTTTTCACAAGTGTTACTGTAAATGATGGGGGGCTTTTTGGCAGTGTCTGTGCGAATATGACTACTTTTGCATTCAACTTTTATCTAAGGAAAAGGTCTTTTAAAACTGAGAGTATATATTTCGGTACACAAAAGAGTCAGGTGTGCTGTTTATATATATTCAGTAAGAAAACTTGTGTAATGTACTTGAACTGGATATTTCAAAAAACCACTTTGCTAATAATGCTAGAGAATATGTAGGGATTTTTATCCTATGTTTATATTTCTATTTTCCTTATATTTTCCCATAAAATTGAATTAATTTATTCTCAAATATATTACTGTAGAATGTCATCATGCTTTCCAGCATGCTGAAGCTCTACTTTATGCTATTAACACAAGAGATGATTGCTTGGTGGAGTGCCCATAAATCTGAATCATATTTCAAAAAACTAAAGTGAAAATTTGCAGGAGCTGAATTTTTTCTGCCACTCTCCCTTTTTCCTTCATCTTTTTATTTTTTATATTCTTCTAGTTTTCTAACCTGATTACTGTGTTAGGCTTAAAGGCCCCACATAAGTTACAAGGGCAATTGGCTGTGAAGAGGCAGCAGTGATGGTGAAAACACATTAAGAAACCAAACCAAAATAATCTATTGCAGTAATTCTGAATAGTAATTGAATCATTTTCTGGGGGAAAAAAAAAAGATAATTAAAATGAGGGCACCGCCTTTTATAAATTATGTTTAGAGAAATAGAAAAATAGAGTTCTCACATCGAAAATCTTGGCTTAAGTCATGAACAACCTCTAGTTCAGTAATTCCTGGGGGAGAGCAGGCCTGTTTATTTCAGCTTCAGTTAGGCAACTGCCACCCCATTGGGAAGTTGTTCTTGTAACCAGTGAAAGCCCGTCGGTGGAAAAGTCTGATGCTCACACTGGTGTTAGCCAGCTGAACTAATGTGTGTTTGCCAGGCTCCATGTTAGCACTCTTCTTCCTTCAGCAAGAAGTTCACCACATTGCTCTGTGCTGAACAGCTCCTTCATTCAGCAAATCCTAGAAGAATCTTGGTTTTGAGGAACCGTGACATGAAAGTAATAGTGCTGGAAAGTAATTGTTTGGTGTACGTGCTCATTAAGTCTCATTCAGGAATTTTACATTTCTGTACTCGTGCCAGTGGTGCTTGTGAGAAGTTCAGACCCGGCAGCTCCAGGGTCCCACTAGCAATTACTAGAACAGGAGGGCTCCATGCAGTTTCTGTAACACATTGGAATGGGTGTCTCCAGCATCTTGCTCTGAGCCTGAGAGGCTCTGCTCTCTTACTCTGAACAGTTTTGTCTGGAACAAGTTGTGTTGTGCTCTTGCTTTGGTATCTGTCATCTTCCTCGATTGCCTCTTCATAGCACAAGGGTGCTGTAGTCATCTAGACACCAGTGTTAAAAAACCCCTTTATGTCCATGTTGATTGCTATTTAATGCTTTTGGGTTGTAAAAAAGGGTTTTATCAATTGGAGGTTGATTGCATTCCCCCTTGCATTCCCCATCTAGTGCCTGAACATCGAAAATGATAACCTGGCTGAGGTGAGCACAATCACGAGCCCTGAAACCAAGCCAGCAGAGATGCACGACAGCTACAATTACTGCAGCTCATTACCCATGCTGAAAAAAGGCGTTAACTGCAGTCCAGATTTCCTGGATGGTATGGAGGGCCCCTTCTCGGGCATTCTGCCACCAGAAGACACCAGCCAGCTGAGTGTGAACTCTTTAAATGACACATCCCCTTCAACCCCTGATTTCTGTGAGGATTTCTACACCACGTTTATTGATACAAAGGTGAACGGTGATGCAGCAGCAACGAACACTATCAGTCAATCCCTGGCAGAGATGCTAAGTGAACCTATTGATCTTTCTGACTTTGCACTGTGTAAAGCTTTTAATGGCAACCACTCAGGGACCAGAGCAGAATGTAACGATTCTGACTCTGGTATTTCACTGAATGCAAGTTCCAGCGTAGCGTCGCCGGAACACTCTGTGGAATCATCTGCCTATGCAGATAAGACTCTGGGTTGCAGCGATTCTGAAATGGAAGACATGGATAGTGCTCCTGGAAGTATGCTGCAGAGCAGTGCTGGCGTGTACCCTTTGCACCTCCAGGATGGAGTGTTTTCTTCCTTAGGGCCAAGCACTCAAACACCAAGTTTGTCGTGTACAACCACACCAAAGGAAGAACCCCCTCCTGATCCCAAAGCTCCCTTCACAAAAGATAAACCTCCAGGCCGCCTTGAAGCTCATCTCACAAGAGATGAGCAAAGAGCCAGAGCTCTGCAGATCCCTTTTCCTGTTGAAAAAATCATCAATCTCCCTGTTGCGGACTTCAGTGAAATGATGTCTAAGGAGCAGTTCAACGAAGCCCAGCTCACGCTTATTCGAGATATACGCAGGAGAGGCAAGAACAAAGTGGCTGCTCAAAATTGCCGTAAAAGAAAACTGGAAAATATAGTAGAACTGGAGCATGATTTGAGTAACCTAAAAGATGAGAAAGAGAAATTGCTTAAGGAGAAAGAAGAGCACGACAGGAGCCTTCATCAAATGAAAAAGCAGTTCACCACCTTGTACCTCGAGGTCTTCAGCATGCTGCATGATGAAGACAGAAAGCCGTACTCTCCTAGTGAATATTCACTGCAGCAAACTAGAGATGGCAATATCTTTCTTGTTCCTAAGAGCAGGAAGTCAGGGACTAAACTCTGAAGGGCAGTACAGCTGGCTCCTGTTCTCTGAGTTACTATTTTTGTATCATGATCAGGATAGTTTTTACTGTGAGGTGGAATGCAGAATTAAGTAATGTTTGTCAAGTAAGTCTATGCAATGATAATTTTAAAGTTGTTAACTAGTTTATGGGAGTTGCAAGTTGAAAATTAATCACATAATGCAGATGGGCATATACAAAATTTTTAATCTGACTTTATAACAGACATTTCCTTCTTATAGCACCACTTTGACTAGTTTCCATATATATGTAAATATTTAAATATGCCATATTTATATACTGTTCCTATCTATTGTTATATTCATAGATTTATTTGAGATATATATATAAATGACTTTAGCCTTCTAAATATAATTTCTTGCAAGACAACCAGGATGGCTTCTGATTTTTTTATGAATATGCAATAGTGTTCCCCATCTTTCTTACATTTATACTTGCTATCTATTTAATATATTAATTTAGTATAAAAGTTGACACTCGGTATTTGATTATGCCTTATCAGCTCAATAAACTTTTTTAACTCTACTTCATACACATTTATTTCCCTAAACAAGAGAAATCCTTGCTAGTTTTCCAAGGCTGTCTTCTTGTGTCATAATAATCAATCACACAGCAGTGTCAGCATTACTAATGCTTCATTTCAGCTTCAGTTTAATAACCTTTGGAAAGACCATGTAACGCAAAGTTTCAAGTCTATGCTCAGCTCACATTTTTGTTTTCCTCCTTGAACACTATGTAAATTCATGAGATCTTTTCTCCAAAGGCATATAAAATCTGTTAAAGCATTGTCAGCATTATGCTTTTTCCCAGCTAAAATTTCCGTAGGCTTTTGAGCAGATCCCCCAGAAATACACTACTGTGCCTCTGACTTCAATCAACGAGCATCACGTGTTCCTGCTGTTACTCGGGTGCTTATGGAAAATGGCATCCTAGCAACCAGCCACCTGCTGTTTGGAATCTCTGCTCAGTGAATTGAAAAGCTTTGTGGAGTTTAAATTATGATTTATAAAAGAATAAAAAATGGGCAAATAAATAGCATTGTTTTGTTTACTACTCAGAGGAACTCATTGCACTTGATCGTTTTGGATTTTTTCAATACAGAAAGTGCATCATTTGTAAGACATGCTGATCTGAATGTTAAAAACTATCTTCATCCCTGGGAAAGTTCTAAAAGGCATGCTTGATCTGAAGTGATTTTTTTTCTTGCCAGTGATGGTCCATATAATTTTAGGAATGTATCTATTGCAATATTATGCATAATGTCATTTAAGTATATATAAAAAAGGTTGCTTTGCAACACTTTATGGTACATATTTCTAAAATAAGGAAAAGGGAGATGCTGAGAAGGGTAGACTAGGACCCACAAAGATGATTTAGTAAAGTAGGAAAAGGGGTTTAAAGAGGAATATCAGATTAGGAATCCAGCTCATTATTCACGAAGTCAGAGTAACGTTGCGTAAAATTATACAGGCTGCTGCTGAATTCAGTCTTGATATTTTTATTCCCAAACTTTTAAACTGTGCTGGAGTTGCAAGTCCATCAGAAAGCATCTCAGCTGGCTATGAAAGCTAAAAGAGCAATTTAATATCATCCCAATTCCACATCATATCACTTTTTATGAACCTTTTGAATGTCCTTAAAAAAAAAAACCCCAAACCCTGTGGATTTAGGAAGCAGGGAAAGTATTGTTGGATGCTGTGCAAGGACTCCCATTTCCAACTGTTCTGTGCTGCTTGCTGCTTTCATACAACTCTCCAGTGACTGCAAGCCATCTCACCTGAACAGCACGTAGTCTGGAGCCTATAGTAACCTGGGTACCAGTTTTGGTTTTTCCCAGATGCTCTGAATTGCAGATTCTTTTACTGTTCATCTGGCCACAGTAGCATCAGGCACTGTAACTTCACAATCAACTTGTTTTTGTTATGCACAACCTTTGTTACCTTGTCTCCATCTTCCTGTGAACTCATTCCTGGGTTCTGAATAGCAGAGGCGTCCCTGGCACCTGGTGCCCTCACCCACACTCTCTCCCTGCTCCACTGCAATGTAACCTTGGCAGAGCCGGGGGAGGAAAAGCAGAGCAGTAACAGCTTCACTACAAAGGAAGATGTGTTCCAGGGCAGTGCAACACCAGGATGCATGATCTTATTGATTGCATCCTCTTCAAGAGGCAGGGGTACTGCCAAGTGCCAGGACCAGAAGGACTTCTTTGGTACTTAAACCTGGGAATAGATGTTCCAGCCCTGCCTACCGCAAGAGAAAAAGATTTCATGAGGCTTCTCAGTTACTTGCTGCAAACTTTCAAGCGAGGTTGTGGCCTGCAAAATGTCATGTTTGACGCTGCAAATACAGTGGAGTCATGAAAAAAATTCGGCTCAGGTTTCCAGCATCTCGTGAGTGCTAGGAACCATGCCCGTTACATCTGTGCTTTTGCAGAAGACACTGGGAAACGCAGATTTAGGTGATCCAGCTTGCACCTTGAGGCTGCTTACCTTAGTGATACTGACCTTCCTTGTTAGCTGTGTGCCAGGCCTTGTCCCTGCCCTGTCCTTGACACACTGAATGCAGAAACACTCCTCTGCTTGCAGCAAATGGTCAGCAACAATGGTTGAAAACCTCGAGGCTCGATTTAATGGATTTTGCTAGCTCTAGATAATTCAGCTGGTGCCTGGCTGTCCTAAATCAGATACTGCAGCAGCAGGAGCTGTTTTTCCTTCTGATGCTGTTAAAATGTGCCTCCCAGCTTTACCACCAGCACTGCTGAGGAAGGAAAACCCCCAACAGTCGCGAAGCCTAGGCAGGCACTGAGGGAATGCAAGACACTGCTGCCAGTTAAAGCAAGAGGAATAATCCATATTTGAAGATGGCAGTTTTCGAGCACAGGCATCAAGGAGAAAGCACACCCAGCCATGGCCCTGGACAGGCTTTCAGCACTGATACACAGTAACCCTTAGACACAGGCAGGGGCTGATAGCAAAGCACAGAGCACCTAAAAAGCTCCTGGGCTTCCCTTGCTATTAACTACACTATCAAGTATCTATCAGAGAAAATTCTCTTTACAGCTGCAATATAAATACTTTTAATTACCAGCTGGCTATAAAACAGACATCTCAGTAAACTCCTGCCCTGCACTTCCATTTGTTCCTCTATTTGCTCATAAAGCCATAGGCAAACAGCAGCCATACAGCCTTTACAGGGACTGCTGTATTTGTACCATTTGTCTAAAACATAATACAAAGATACTTCTTCCATTACCAAAATAAAAGTGCAGCGACAAAAAACCTGCAATTAATGCAGCAGCCTTGTTTGAATTTCATCAGGTGAAAAAACAGTCCAAAATAACTTGGTATGTGACAACTTGGATTCAGTTTAAACTGGTGTTCTTCACATAAACACAGTGCATGCTGCTCTCACATCAAACCCCCCAACACATTAAGGAAAAAAATCCACATTACTCATACATATAAAAACATCAGATTGCAAACTACTTCATTTTATTATTATTGAGGTACAGAGTATGTTCCCAAACCTGAGTAACTAGTGACACTGCCAAACTGAAAGCATCACAATGCTGATCTCACAGACAAGCTGCCACGTGGATTTAAAACTATTAAGAATAAAGCTGAAAAGCTGGCCTGAACCGAGGGGGTTTGGCTGCAGTCACAACTTGGAAAGATGATCCTGTAAGAAAGTGTGTTGCAATAATTCTGGACCACTCTGTATTCTTCACAGCACTAAAAAAGGTGATGCCAACGCATTTTAGATTGTAAGTCATTTGACAATATACACTTTATTCTGATACAAAATTGAAATATTTTAACAAATTTCAATCCATTATGGACTATACTGAAATTTTAAATTTCCATGCTATTTTAACTTGTTTAACCACAAGTTTCAAGATGTCAGCACACTAGCACCATTGCTCTTGAAGTCTTTGCCAGTTACACAATTTTATTCTGTTTCCAATCTTGCGATACTGTCTTCTACATGAAGGCCATTTTGTCTTCTATGGAGATACTTGGATTACTTTAGTTCAGGAAAAAGCTAATAGAGAGAGATATCAACCTGTAGCACCCACAGCAAAAGAAGAATCATCCATCAGATACGTGGAATTTCAGTGATACTGAAGATGTTACACGTTCCACACAATTCCAGATACACACATTTGTCAGAGACCACACACTGATTTCTGAATATCCCACCTTAGTGCACACACTACATGAAAACACGGTAACGTCTTAAGCACAGGAACCAAAGACAGCACAGTCAGTACATCACACAATCAATGCTTGAAGATTAGGAACCATAAGTATTGAAAGGATATCAAAGTTAGAAGCTGTGTTTAATTTCAGTTTTCTGTAATAGCATAGTTACCTCCATCAATCTGGGCTGCTTTTGGGGAGCCCCCCTTCTCTATAACCTGGAAGTATAATTTTTGTTATCAAGTAAATTTCTGTACAACTGCAGCTTACGGACCAATGCTTTGCATCTTTACATCCCCATCCCCATTTAAAGCTACTTTCAACAGAAGCCAGTAAACAAAAACATGGCCATGAAACAATGCTTTTAACTCCTTAAAGTGCTTCTTGGACAGAGATACAATTAACCAAGTACTCCCTTAAGAATGTGTTTATTTTGGTCAAAGTTATTTCTGAACACATTTGGCTATAAATAACTGAATTTAAGCAAATTAGTCTTAACAAGAGTCTTATAAATCAAACTGTGAAAATAATTCTAACACTGATAATGTATTTCTGTATGTGGTGCAAAAAGACCTATCTGGAGCACAGAACAAGTCTGCAGCAACATGGAATCATGTTAAGGAAAAGTAGAGCTCCACTATATACACAGGCCTAGTACAAAGGCAAACTAGGAAGTTTTTGTTAAAAATTAATTTTGTTAGAACATTTTCAAAATTTTACTGTTAAAAAAATCCAAAGACCACTGCAAGTGCAAGAGCATTCACCTGCACCTGCGGAGCAATGCTGTTTCCCATTACCTGCTGCTGCACAAATCCCTGTGGGAGCTCTGCCAAGCAGAGCAAAAGCACAGCTTTCCCACTTTTAGGTCTGCAGTTTCGGATTTAGGCTCAAGCTTGGCTAAGAACAAACTCGTCTCAAAGTTTTTAAAAAATATATGCAGTCATCACAAGATTTTCAATTAAATAGCTTCTGATTTTACAAAACTCGCTGTATGTTACTTCCAAATTACATTTAACTGTGTATTACAAAGTCAGGAATTACTTTCTAGGAGTCTACAGGCAGCAAGTAAAAAGTTTAAGTACTTGAAACAGTTTGTGAACATGCCTCTGCCTCTGACTGGGCAGGTTCCATTTGACTACTTTCAGAGCAACTGAAGTACAACCAACACTAAAATAGAAATTGACTTCCTAAGAATGCACAGGCCCAGGAAAGTATTAGGAAGTTTAAATAGATGCTGAAGTACTTTATAAAAGGACCTGTAACAATGAAAGATGCAGAAAGGAAATAATACCTCTTCCAAAACTTAATACTTGTTCCAGTCTGCATAAAATCAAGATTCCATGAGTTTTTACTGCCCTTCAATTTGCCAGTACAAATGCATTGTGGTTTCAGCTTGGTATCATACGACAGTATTAGCCTCAACTACCCTGCCTGAAAGCACCCAGATTCTGAAAGGGAGCTCTTTGATTAGTACAGGTAAATACAACTTCACCCAGTAAGCCAAGATCCACTACCTAGGAGGGAAATCCCAGCTTGCAGCCATACCAAGCTCCCTCCCAGAAGGGGTGCAGCAGCAGCAGGTCACACACTGCTGAGAACTGAAAAACCACTTCAGTGTCACAGCCTTTCTGGGCTTCTCTGGGACACCTCTTTCCATAACAAGGCACAGAACAATTTCCCCCCACCCCCGCACACTCCCCAGTAACCAAAACACATTATTTCAAAACATAAACTTGTCTTGTTGATCTCAGACACGAAGAAAATTTTTATCTGCCAGGAACAGAAGATTCTTGAATAGGCATTGTGCCAGCAAGCAGCCCTCATCCAGCACAGGAAACACTGGATGACATATGCTGGAGTATTTGCTGCTTAGTACTTATGATTTCCCTTGATATTAAAAGACTGTCAAAGGAAAGCCTAGAAGGAAATAAGGGTTAAACACATTTTACTATACACTACAAATCTTACCCAGTCAGAAACCTTCATTTGAAGAAGATGTGCAAGACATTCCCCATTTTGTCAAGCAGCAGCTTCTCATTCAACCTGAAAATTAAAAAAATTAACTCTTACCTCATTTAAAAACCTCCCACCACTCTTTATAATTCATGAAAAATTTTAAAGGCAAACCTTACCTATGCTCATTGCCCTTCCTTTCAGGTCTAAATGCTAGACCTATTGATTTTGAGTCAACTCAAGTAGCTATCACTCAAGGAGGTTCCAAAAGGTGAAGAACTCTTGCTAGACTTTCTTCGATATTTCAGCTGTGATAAGCAGATTTAACTAGCCTTGGGAAAGCTGCTCACTATCAGCACCAGTATCTTATTCCTTCACTTTTCTGGAAGTTGAAGCTGTTGCTCCTGCTGCCTTGTCATTCTTTAATTAGGCTGACTTCTCCATACTCAATAGGCTGCTGAAGTCCTGTCTTACGAGTCTCCTTAGCAATGTATGGATCAAGGTAGTACATCCTAGGTTCTGTAAAGCTGGCGGATCACTGTCCTCATGGCTTACACTTTTCCACGTCACAAACAACAGCTAAGCTACCCCACCCACCTACAAAGCGGTCACTTACATCCATCTCTTAAAAGGTTGCATACAGATCTTGTTCATAAAGTTTATTATGACACTATTTTTCAAAGTTAACATTGTAGTCACAGTACAGCTACAAGAGGCCCTGTTAAAAAGAACACTGTCAATACATTCTAAAAAAATTTAGAAATACCAGATCAATTGTCAGAAGGGAAATCAACCCCATCCTCCAGTTGTCCCTGCAATCAGATGCAGGCCCCAGATGCAAGTCTACACATCTTCTAGTGTGGTAACGTACAAAGCAAGTCAGTAGTTAGGTGTCTCACTCCCTAGTGAGTTGTGGTTTAGTTTCCCATGTTTTCAAACTACAAATGGGTTGTTTAAAAAAAGCCTTTATTGAAGTACAGCCTCCCCCCCACCCCAAGCCCAAATGCACGCATACAACAACAGAAGCGTTCACTAAACCACCAATTCTTGCTTTAACTTTTGAAATCTTTCAGAACTCCACAGACAATAAACAGACTTCGAAATCCATTTTGGAGGCTACCATCTTGACACTGGTTCTTTGTTTTAGCGTACTGCAGTCTAAATACACTCCAATAACAGCGTTTAAATAACATGTTTAATTTTTTTCAAACAACACACTTATTTTTCTACCACTTCTTAAAAATTATAATCCATTATTAATATGACTGATTATGCCTTAAGCCATTTCATACATCTTTGCAGATTCATTCCTACACTGGAATTGCATTTACCTTATACTGCACAATGACCCAGAAGTGAAACAGGTGTGAGTAATTCCAATACATACTGCCAAGTGTCTGAGTATTTCTTTTATTGACTGGGTCCCTACTCTTCTGAGTCTGAATTGACAGCAAGCACTGGCCTGGCAATAGTCAAGAGAATTCACATCAGATGAGGACGGGACAGACTGCAGTGCCTTAATTTGGAGGTCAGAAGTGAGAATGAAGTACAATTTCTAGTCACATGTACTGGTCAGATTTTCTACTCCACTGCACCAAATCCAGTTGTGGCACACTATCAATCCACCTGTGGGAACTCAGAACTGTACCCCTCTATGTTGTGGGAGTGCTTCTAGTCAGTAAAATACAACTAGATTGTGTTTTATCTCTGAGCTCTCAGCTGAGCACAGACGTCTGCCAGGGAAACAGCTCAAGAACACTATTTAAGAGCCCACGGGCAATGGGCTTTTGGAACGCATTACCTGGTACTGTCAGTGATTACACCTGTGCTACCCTTGGCTCCCAGTCAGATGCATGTGTCCAGAAAATTGCCTAGGGTGCATGCAAGAAAGTATATAGCCATTAAATTATTGAGGAACATACCTATTACTCTCACTATGACACCTCATTTAATTGAAACAGTGCAGTCTGGTGCAAGGGAGAAGGAAATGGGGACAAAGGGGATGAAAATTCCAAGCCACCCTCCCCGAAGTATAGTTTTATTGAAACAGAATCATTGTATATCCCAAGGAAACAGGCACTTGATTCCCCCCACCTTAACTTCTCGGGAATTACAATAAATATAAAGGTAAAAAGCAAATTTCTTTTTCTCTCCACCCAAGACTTAAACAGCTTCAGTTATCCCTTATACATCTCAAATGAGACGGGAGACAGCTTTCATGTGTCTAAAGTTGGTCTTGTTAAAATTATTTATCATGCCTTATTTTCTTGAAGCACTAGTACTAATACAGAACTACAAATTAAAAAAATATGCACAAAGCAAAAAGTAATTTGAAATTTTCATTAAGATAAAGCTTAGTTCTATGATTCACAAACACTAATTTGAGTAACTCAATCCTAGTTATACATCTAAACAAACTATAATGCAACATACAGATGTTTTCCCTCTGTATGCCTATGTAACTCATGTCAATGACAGTTACGTATATACACTGAGACTAGACCCCTTAAGACTGCAAATCAATAGGTGTTTCTATTGTTAACTTTAAATTAATACAAAATAGTAATTGAGAAATGCATTTATCTTCTCTATTAACTAACAAGGAAACACCCTAAACTACATTTCATTTCTTTTATAGAGTTCTCTGTACTAAATGTGGAAAAACTGAACTACACAAATATTGAAAAGTTAAAAATTCATTGATTTGTTTATTCCTGGTACCACTACCACAATTTACAGGGCAATATACCTGATGTAATGGGAAAATAAAAAGAAAAAAGAAAAGACAAAGCTACAACAGAGAAAGACCTCAGGAATGTACATCTAATCGACACTACATTGCATGAATCAATAGCTGCACTTTTTGCAAACTGTGGCTATGACAGTCCTGATCAAGAAGGGTTTCCTGTTTAAGCTGCAGTAACTTTTCTGACTATGGATCATCGTTCCTTCTGTGGCAGATTTTACAGTTCCTCTAATTCATTTGGGACGACTGTCTCAAAGTAACCTGCAGCTTTCCTGACAACTCCTCGCTCTCTCTCCTGCTAAGAACTGTAGCCTGTTGAATACAGGATAAGAAAATTATTACTCTCAGTGAACAGTTGTACATTATTAATCATCATTATAAATATGCATTACACCTACCCTTTTTCACGTAGCATTTTTAGAATCTTCTACCACCATAGCCCCCACTTCCACTTCCAGATCCATAGCCACCTACAAAAAAACCCCAAAAACCAGTGTATATTGAAATACATGAATAACAAGGGATCTTAACTCAAAAATAATTTCTGTACAAAACCATACTTACCACCATAGGGACTGCCTGAACTTCTGCCACCAAAGCTGCCACCACCTTTCATGGGACCATAGTTCGACTGCTGTTGTCCACTGTAATTGCCAAAATCATTGTAGTTTCCACTTCCACCATAATTACCTGAAACAAGTAATTTATAAAGACGTGTTTGTTCGGACAGGCCTTAGGACACAAAACCTGCCAAATTCCAATAGCCAATGTAAAAATGAATTGTAATTCAAGTTCATGTATTTTGATGATGCCTCTATGCAAAAGAAGACCCTTGGTATTTTTATGATTTGAAACTGGTATTTTATCGAAGATGAAACACATTACGAGCACGTTTGTGTAGGCCATTTGTTATTAACCCAATAAGCCAAATTAAGGCCCCCAAAACCAGAAAAACATTAGTTTCACCATTATTCTTCTACTGCACAACTCTGCACGTCTGACAATGTAAATTACAACTTATCTTCCCAAAAAAATGATAGAACTGTAATGGACACGTCACATACATAGATAAAAATGTATAGTGAGATATACAGCAGTTTTTGCAGCTTAACTCCCCAAATCTGGGGCAAACAATAAAACAAGTTTATAAAAATGTGTCCTGCAGTCCTCACAAAGGAGGATGCGATCTACATGTCGTGAACTGGTATCTGACAATAACATACTTGAAAGGGTCAAAACCACTAAAATTCCTGTATTCTGCCTCCACGTACAGATTTATAGCCAAAGCTTTTACAAAAATACATCCCTTGCAAAACAATGTTGTAGTTTATCAAAGCTGATCCACGTGAAAAAAAAATTTCCCTATGCAACATGGCCTTCTATTTTAAAACCTAGACATACAACTTATTTTATCAATTACCATACTTCAGGCATTGTTAAATGAAATCTAAGAACCATGGATGTTGAATTAAAGCTGGAATCTTACCACCACCAAAATTTCCTCCTTCATTGTAGCCATCATAGCCTCCTCCTCCACCTCCATATCCACCACCTGGGTTTCCATAGCCTGGTCCTCCACCACCACCATAACCTCCTCTGCTGCCATAGCCAGGACCACCCCCATAGTTGCCACCTTTGAATAGAAGGGGAGTCAAACTTAACACACCAAAGCTAAACACTGGTAAGGAAAGATCCATTTAACAAAAAAACCCAAGCCAACACATCTGCACAGTAAAAGTGTCCCACAGCGCTTTCCCTGTATTATATATATTCATTGTGGTTCCACAATTTATCAAAACTATTGATTGAGGAAAAAAACCATGCTTATAAAATCAGGACTTAAGTAATTAATCACATGCTACTTCCCTCATCCCTTTTTGCCTTCTGGTAATTACATCTTTTGGTAACTGCTGCATTTCTCTTCAGATGCATTTTGGACACTCATCCTAACTGCATCACGGAAAAGATACTACTGAACCCCAAGAAGCTGCCTTGAGAGTTGACTGAAAAGTTGTTTACTGCTTTATTCAATTTTAGCCATCTCAACTGACATTAGAATCTTCACTTAGTTCTCAATAATAAACTGCCTTATGACCTTGTGATATGAGGTTGTTTAAAGGGTAAACACAGACGAGTAATTTTTCCATCCATCATGTTGTGGGAAGAAAAAAAGAAGTTAATTTCTTCAAAGCTCTACAATGTAGACATTTCATTTTCATTATTGCTATTATCACATCATCACCAAAATGGACTTTGCTTCCAAGGTGAAGGCAAAACTTGCAGCTGGTTCTAACATTGGGGGTAAAGGAAGTGAACAATACACTTACCATCACCAAATCCATTGTATCCGTCACCACCCCCAAAGCTTCCTCTGCTCCCACCACCGCCACCACCACCCCCATAGCCTCCTAGAACACAAAACAGATGAGAATGTTTTCCTGAACAAACATGTTAAGTGTTTAAGCCAACTGACAGAGGAAATAAAAAAAAAGAACCAAAACACAAACCAAAAAGTAAATCACATTCTATACTAATATTCCAGCCATTTACCTCTCCCTCCAAAGTTTCCTCCTCGGCCAAAATTCCCTCCACCGCCTCCGAAGTTTCCACGGCCCATGAAGTTGCCTGAGCCACCCCCACGACCTACAAAATATTTCACTTGAATTACATTAATTGAAAACCTGTTACACAAAACAGCTATGCACAACTACAACTCACCTCTCTGAGAGCTAGCAGTCTGCATCTCTTGTTTTGAGAGCGCTTTTTTCACTTCACAGTTGTGTCCATTTATAGTATGGTATTTCTGAACTACAGAAAATAGTGAAAAAGGAAAGTCAGAAAATCACATCACTGCAGTATGCTGTAAAACTCTCATCAAAAGTTAGTGTAAGGCACGTGCACACTTTGAGAAGTAACATTAAATCAACCCCATCCCTTAAAATAGTAAAGCAGCTGACTATGCAATCATCTCATTCCACACACTGCTCTTCTGAAATCTTAACACTTTTATCCTGCAAGTCATTTCTCACTAAAGAGCTTACATACCGACAATTTTATCAACTGTATCATGATCATCGAAAGTTACAAAAGCGAAGCCTCTCTTCTTTCCACTCTGCCTGTCTTCCATGACCTCTATGGTTTCAATCTTGCCATATTTTTCAAAATACTCCCTTAAATTATATTCTTCTGTATCTTCTTTAATTCCACCAACAAATATTTTCTTTACTGTGAGGTGAGCCCCAGGCTTTACAGAATCCTGCAATGCCAGAAATGACATTCAGTCCTTATAGCAGTAGGTCAAGATTAGGATATGTGGTTAACTGGAACACAAACTCACCTCCCTTGAAACTGCTCTCTTTGGTTCAACCACGCGTCCATCAACCTTATGTGGTCGAGCGCTCATGGCAGCATCCACCTCCTCCACACAGGAGTAAGTCACAAAACCAAAGCCTCTGGAACGTTTTGTTTGTGGGTCTCTCATCACCTGCAAACACAAGGAGGCACTCTGCATTTCTGTGCTACTTTAAGTACCTAACCCTTTCTAAAGCGAACTAATAGAGACTTTACCACACAGTCCGTGAGTGTGCCCCATTTCTCAAAGTGCTCTCTCAAGCTATCATCTGTTGTTTCAAAGCTCAGACCTCCAATGAAGAGCTTTCTCAACTGCTCTGGCTCCTTTGGCTCATGGCCCTACAAAATCAAAAAAAAAAATCACAAACATATTTTGAATATAAATCACAGAAATGAAATTTTACTGAATTACTAGAAATTATCTGTGTACATTATACTACAAATAGGTGAAATACATTTACATAAAAACAATGACTTCTAATGGGTTTAGACAGCAGAATAGTAAACACTTAATGAGATGTGATTTTAATTAAAACACTAACAACTTAAAGAGCGTTAAAATACAAACAGTAAAGGGATTTCAAAGTAACTTAGCTGCTTCCCACCACCCAGAAGTGCATTCATTTTGTACCTATATTTGAGCTGCAGATCGCGCTGTAGGGGATGAAGCACTGCTAGATAAAGGGAAGCTCTAACACTTTATGTAGCATAAATATACAGAACTACAAAAATTTAAGAACGCAGTATACAAGAAAGGTTCCTGCTTGGGCTGAGTGTCTATTCTTTGGGAACATCCATTTTGAATGGCTACTTTTATGCATTTTTATGAAACATATCAATGCTAAATTCCTTGAAATTATATTTTCTGTACTTTGGTAATTTTATTATTGGAATACCTGCAAGCAAAAAGTGGATTTGTGGATTTTAGTGTTACGGGAAATACCTTTTAAATGTGAGACAATGTGGACCTATGTCTTGCAACCAAAAAAACCGCCATGAGTAACAACTCATTAATGACCAGTACAGTTAGTACAACTACTGGAATAAGATTGGTAATTTAGCAAGCATTGCAGAACAAGCAAGTTTAATAGCTCTTGGAAACACTGTCTATATACAACCAATCACGTTTTAAAAGGCGCAAATTTGCAGATTCCAGTTTTCTATCACATGACTGAAACAGGCTTAAGAGTACAATTGTGTTTCAGTGAAGCACCTTTTTAGTAGACATGGAATTTGCCTATATATTTGAAGAGGAGTTCACAAAAAATTGTTTCACAAGTGACGTTGTTAGAGAAGTCTTACAAACACTAACCAGATTAAAATCTCATTTGGCAAGTGGGTACTTTTGTGCATGTAAAACACTCCACAAGGTGCTGGCCAGCTATGCTTATGTATGACTTCAGGTCTGCAGCATCAATGTTCAACAGGCTTCACTGTTTCTGCTGCAGTACATTAAGCCAGACTAGATGCAGCATTATCCTGAGGTGAACTAGATAAAAACAGCCAAACTTCTACCTGTAGCAAACTATTGATTTATAATACTCAGGCTGTACTATAGCAAACAGTAGCTAAGATTATGAAAGAATGTCTGAGAAGTAAACCCCTGCCCTTACACTTGCTGAATTTTGCTAGAAAGAACGCCAGCATTCTTGGTAACAGCCTTCTATTTAAGGCTTTGTTATCTCAGGATCATAACATAAATTATTAACAGTCAGTGGTCCCATGACTACAAAGTAAAGTTTCTAGTGTCTTCAAAGTGGTCCAGACTATGAAGGTATTTAAAAAAAGAAAAAAAAAAATCAAAAATCTCCCTTCTCACCACATTGAAACTTTTAATTTTATAGGATTACACAACTACTACATATAGAAGATGCTTTAGGTCAAGTGTTATCTGTAGCTAATTGCAATTTTAAAAATCTACTGACAATTTTTAGTTAATCTGTGTAACGAAAAACTGCACAGACTATTTACAGTTTTCTGATACTACTCAAGGCTATGAGGGCTTCCAGCTAACTCAGAGTGCTTTTACCTTAAAAGAATGACCACAGAATTTTTCAGGTAAGGAAAGTTCTTTTAGGTAAGTAAAAGTTCTTTTCTGCTCATTATGCGACGAGAACCGCTGTTCTCATACAGCACAAAAAACACTTGCTGTTACAGCTCCTCTGTTCTATTGAACAGAAAGTATCCTTAGGACACATACATGTTATAGGAACTCTGTGCAAAAATAGAAGGCAATGTTTTCTTAGAAAACTAGGGAATTGGTTTTTTTTAGGCAGCTTGTTTTCACTGGGGTTTTCAGACTACTGTCCTCTATCACACAAGACGCTGTTTCTCAGTCTTTCTGCTTCAAGTTATTTCTACCTGCAGTCTTTGCTGCACAGAAAATCCTGCAGAACACATCTGTCCCTCAGTGTGACTTCCACCCTGCTCTATCAGAATCAGGCTGCCTCCCGCTCAGCTGGCACAGCAGGAGAGCACGCCATCTTGCAGCATTCCTCTGGCAGGAACGGGGAGAACAGCTGCAAGACTGCCCAGCCTGCCCTCAGTCGGCAAGACACCGTTTCTCCCCCTAAGCTGTCAAAGGGGCTCCCGGACACATTACAAGGCTCTGCCGAGACGGAGAACTGTCCTTCTGCCCCGACTTTGGCCTTCTCCCCTAAAGCCCCAGCGCCGCGCGGCCCGGCCGCCTCCATTTTGTGCTCAGCCGCGGCCGCCGCGCCGCCAATATGGAGGCGAGGGCGGGGCGCGCGGCCGGAGCCGCAGTGGCGCCATGGGCGGGGCCCGGCGCGCGGGGGCCCGGGGACAGGCGGCGCTGCGGGAGCCGCGGGCGCCTCTGCTCCCCTCCTGCCGCCGGCTAAACCCCTCCGCTGCCTCACCGGCCCTACCGAAACCTCCAACGCTCGGCGCGTTTAACTGTACCTCTCGCCTAAGAAGGGGAGGGAAGATGGCAGCTAGAACCCCCTGGGATTCCTGCAAACATCTTAATTTTCGCAGAAATCCTGACATCTTTTGAGACAACGCTGCTGCTGATACATACTACCTCTACCGTGAGGTTGCCATTATCAGAAATTTCCTATGGCAGCAGTTTTGAATAATCAGCCTCTTGCAGTTGTAGTATTTCTCTCTAAAGGCAGTTTTTGGGTGCTCTCCCACACATTCTACCTCTGAGCAGCAGCAAGTGTCCACAAAATGCCTGTCACCAAATCTACACTCAGCTGTGACTGAACCTCAGACCACCCTGTCCCCAGCCAGTAGAATCCTAGACTGTCTTCTGAAAGGGAAAGCTTAAAGGCAACTGGGGCCACAGCAATTTTCCCTGAGAAACTTGTTCTCTAGAAATTCAACAATTTTAAGATCATTGCAGGGCAATCTACTTCTGTGAACTACAAGAGTGCATTTAGTATGCGGCTGATCGACCCCAGTTACACTCACTTCAAAGTCCAAATGAGTGAGAGTTTCAACATTCCTTCCAAAAGGAGTTTACGCAATGTATTCAATACAAAATAACCATACACTACCAGACGCATGCAACTCCGACAAGGTTTGTAATACAAGCGTATAGACCCTCCCACATTGCAGTAGTGTTATCATTCCACAAAAAAAGTTGGTTTGAACTAGCTAAAATAGTCAGGCAACCTGAAAAAGTAATGTTAGAAAGCAAACAAGTCCAAATAAACAAAGAGAAAATGCCTCCATTACAAGCTATATAAGCACATTTGATACCCTTTTTGCTAATCTTAAAATTATTTTCTGAAGGGTATTAAGAACTTCCCCCCCTCCCACTTCCACACCCTGCCCCCAAAGTAACTAGCTCCCATCCTCCCAAAAACAGCCCCAACATCTTCTCTATACTACGCACCTTATTCAGTCTACGGTATTTCTGCTAGAAGCAAAAGAAAACAGTTATTTTTACTTAGTACAGCTCGCTTTCATTTGCAGTGACTATCAGGCAACCATTTTTACTTAAAAAAAAATAAATTAAAAAAAAGAAGACATGAAAAATAGGAACCTGTCTTCATTCCCACTAAAAACAGGACTTTGAAGGTAGAAGTAATCAAGTTCCTGCTGATACTCTGAAGATGCATGAATTTCTTAATAATTACACCTTGTTTTAATCAGAAACATGTTAAATCAGTCTTGTTATAACAGAAAGCTAGGCAAGCAAAATTTCCCCATTATACTTAGCATCCCACCCCTTAAAACTGTAAGTAATAAACTGCAATTTAAAGTTACTCCGCTAATACGGGGATGAAGAAGGTAGAAAAAAAAAAGATATTAATATATCAGATAGAAATGGTTAACTTGCAGGGTTTTTTTCATATTTCCCCCTTAATACTACTTTATTTTTAATAAAAAACCCCATCCTCTCACCTGTGAGGATCGTCTTCCTTTCCTCTTGTAGTCTTCCACTTCTCTCTCTTCCTTAATAGCAGCCATTTTTGAAGGGTACTCTAACTCGTCCTTTCTTTTAGATCTAGGAAACCTAGAAAACAGGTTGGATAAGTCAGTACTTATCCCAGTATCTGTGACACAGGGCCTTCTCTGGCTGCAATGCACAGGTGTGGCTTTGCAGGAAGAAATGGGTGAAAGTAGGAAAAAAATCCCAGAAGTATTTAAAAGGGTAGAATAAAAGCTCAGCCAACAATTAAAAAGAGGTGTAAAAAAAAAATCTGCTATCCCAGTCAAGCTCACTTTACAAACTAATACTAAAATCTGTAGCAAACCTTCAACTATTACTGTCTGACAAAACTATTGTGAACACAACTGATACACAGCAAGCAAATTCCACCTTCAATACCAAAACCCACTACAATAAATTCTGCTTCTCTGGATTTTTAAATCTAAAACATGCAACATTTTGCAAATACTGCTTATTAGAACTTCCTGACGTGGAACCTCTTGTATCCAGTAGTGTGGAACACTAGAGGATGTCTTGTACAGTTCCTGCATTAATAAATATTTTCCGCTAAGAGTAATGCAAGAACCCCTTACTGAAGCTTCCTTGTAACATCCAGAACTGCTGGTCCTCAGCAGTCCACAGCACCAGGCACCTGCACTACTTTTGCTACTGCTCTGTACTACGCAATGAATGTACCGTTACAAATAGGAACCTCTTACAAGATAAGCTCAGCGAACCCACACCTACACATTTAAACAAACAAAAAGTTCCCTTTGGCCTTTTTTCTATAAAATTTCCTAGGATCCTTCAGTTACTCCTAGTATTAATGTACTGGTATCTTTGGTCAACATCCATTACTACTTTGCTTTATTACGGTAGCCAAAATGCAACACTCTTAACTACAATAACATACTTCAGTAAAACACTTGTGCTGCATTCAAAAGCATAGATATTTACAAGATTAGGTGTGCTTCTGGGAGGGGTTTGTTTGTTTGGGTTGTGGGCTCTTTCAAAAAATTTTCTTCTTGCAAATTTTGTTCCTGCTTATGGAAAGGGAGGCAGGTCTCTACTAATGAGCAATAACTGCTGTTATTCGAAGTGGAAATTCTTAAACATACCTTCATGTTAAAATCCAGCTTCAAATTAAACTCAATCATGAAATCATGAGTATCACAATTTAATGTATGAAAATTTTTAAGGGTTTTTTTAAGTACTATCAAAGTGTTTGTATTATCTTCAGTTCCCCTCTACACAATGTTAAACCTGCTCTTGAAATCTTTCAAAACAAACATTAGTTTGACTTAAGAGGTATTAGGATATTAAGCACTTCAACTGAGCTATTCAGTTTTTTAAATCACATTAAGGGAGGTATGAAACAGAACATTAACACCTCAAGGGCTTTCTACAAGCTAGCTGTTTGGCAAAGTAAAGCTTTAGGAATTGTTAGGGAGGGAACGGATAAGCTTATTTAAATACCTTTTCAAAGTAATGGAAAGTATGAATCCCTTTCTGAAGCTGTCACCTGCTGCTCTAACCAGCGAGGCTCCACATGGGCCAACATAAAGCTCCTGGGCATGGTCTCTGCCCCAATGGCCTCTGAAGGCCTTGAGGGTTAAAAAGGGATTTGTCTTCTTGCTTATGCACATCAGCTCACCTGGAATACAGCCCTACTCAGTCCTATTCCTATTTTGCCTTACAGATAGTTGTTAAGGCTGAGTACTACATTTTTTAACTCTTATCACCAACAAAATACTCTATTCAACTCAGAATAAAAATATTCAGAACACTTTTGTTATTAAATGCTAGCTAAAATATCACTGAGCAATTATATACTGCAACTTAACTACAGAACTTACAGTCTCCAAGGAAATCTTTAGATTATAGTGATAAGGAAGTCACCAGGACATGTCTCATTACTCACAATTCTGCTCTTTTACAGGAGAAAAGGAGCTAACAGAGACAAACCAGACATTACCAAGATGGAAGTTCATCCATGCAATCAGAGAATACTATGGAAATGCCCTGGTCTTTCCTGTAAGCAACTTTTGAAGTTGGACCTAAAGCGCATACAGTAGGGTGTTTTACCAAACCTAGAAGTCAAAGCAGGAAAAAATTTATTTTCAGTTGTGTGTTGGTAGTATATTCCCAACACCAACAGGAACTTGTGCCTAGGAAAAAAACCCAAGATAATACCTCATGTGATATGTTTCCACGCATTACTGAATCAATGCTTTGAATATCACCCCTCTCAGTTATTAAATCTCGAAGCAGCTAGATCAATTGCTTACATGAAAAAGTTATTTTCAGCTGCTTTGGTTAAGAGATCCAGTTTCTTATGGTTTTAATGTAGGAACAGAAACTATTGAGAGCTGTTGGTTTCTCTGATCTCAGTTTTTTAAGGTTTCAGCCTTTAGTGAAAGGAGGACAGATAAAAATATACCACCTCACCCCCCCACACACAAAAAACCCCAAAAAACCCAAAACAACAAACTGCACTATCTGCTGGCCATACTCTGAAACATTTGAGCAAAAACCCTTAGGTTTTGAGGAAAGGGAGAATATCATAACTACTTCCCTCCCCACAGGGTGAGGATGATTCCTCTCTGTTTGTGCAGACTGCTTCTTGCTGCTCACCAGGACCACGGCAGAATGCTACCGAATGTCCTGGGTGTTCTGCATGTGAAATTATGGGAGTAGAGAAGAGAGCTCTCTAGTTTTCCTTCCCCCACCTTCCCGGGCAGCAAATGCTCCCGACGGGCTTTTAACTCCGTTTGGGCAGAGGTGAGAGATATTAGGGAGGTGCTACAAAGTGTAGCAACATTCCCCCCCGAGATGCAGCTTACTGCACTGAACGATTTTGATGCTTATAAAGTCTGTTTCGAGAAAACTGAGTGTGTATAAGAAGTGTTAAAGAATATCCCTGCAGCAATGCTCCTGGTAGCTTACGCTGGAGGGCGGGTGGGCCGGGGAGGGAAGCGGGAAAAGGGAGGACAGAACAATGACGCACGCACGTGTAGGGCTCGCCTTGCTCTACTGCTGCCTGAATACGCGCCCATGTGTTTTGGTGTCCCCGGGACTGGGGCGGAGGGCTCCGCCGCCCACAGCCCTGTCCCGGCCCGAGGGCCGGGCCCCTCTCCCCCACGCGCCAGAGCGCTGCGAAATGGCGGCCGCAGCTCGCGGGGCCGCGCGGCGGAAGCGCCTCCTCTCCCGCTCCCTCCCTCTTCCTGCCCGCGCCGCCATTGCGGAATAACGCGGCGTGTCGCAGGCGAAAGCGGGCCCGGAGCGCGACAGGAACGCTACGAGGACGCGGCGGCCGCGGGGACCGCAAGGGGCTCCATGACGGGTTACCGCCAACCGCCCCCTTCCCGCCGCGCTGTCTCGCCCGCGGGCTCGGGCGGAATCGAAGCCGCTCCAGCTCCGCGCGGCGCGGCAGGAGCCGCCTCGCTTCCGCCCCGGCCTTGGCCGATGGCGGCGAGCCCCGCGCGCAATTACCTCCATTTTGTGCCCGGGCTCGGCCAGCGCAGCGCCAATATGGAGCCGGGCGGGAGAGGAGGGGGCGGGCGCGGGGGGGGTCACGTGCCGGCAAGGCGGGCTCGGGGCGGCGCGCGCGCCGCGGCCGTTACCGCTTTTCTTCTCAGGGCCCGCCGCCCATCCCCCCCCTCCGGCCTCCTCCCCCCACTGCCCTCCCGTCCGCGCGCCGCGAGCCCCGCGCGGAGCCTTCCCCGCCGCGAGGGCGGAAAGGGTCGGGAGCGAGGGAAGGTGGGGAGAGGGAAGGTGCGGAGAAGGGTAGGGAGGCGAGGAAAGAGAAGGTATCACCGTGCCGGTGTTCAGCGACAGCGCCTTCCCGCCCTCCTCGGTCTCACGCCGGCCGCCGGCCCCGCGCACGAACCGCCGCCCGCTGTGGGGGTGGCGACGCCGGCGCAGCCGCGACTGGCGCGAGGGGCGGCCCCGCCTCCCCTGACTGGCGCCGCCCCCTCACGCCACGCCCCCGCCACCCGGCCGGGGCCGAGCGCGGGGCCGCGTGAGGGAGCGCCGCAGGGGAGGGACGGGCGTGAGCTGCGCCGTAGGAGAGAGAAGAAAAGGAGGAAATGCCGTGCTTGCAGGGGCGTCTGCAGCAGTATCAGGGTGTACCCGAGGTGCACAGGGCCTTCTAAGAGAAGTTGTCTCTGTGTATTGTTTTACGCTGGAGATGCTGCAAGGAGGCAGCTGAAGACTGGCTCTCCAGAGCTCGTTCAGCGCTCACCCTCACAACTGAGCGTAGCTTAGTCAGTTTCCGGATAAATACCAAAACAAGTCCAAGCAGTAAGTTTCACAAGTTTCCCCATTCAGAGGCATTGCCTGTAGCTTTTAATAGCGCTTGTCATAAACTATCATAGACAGTTCAGGAGAAAGGGTATTCTGCGAGAATTTCGTATAGAATGAAACATAGTTAAGCACATACATTACAATTTTTTTCCTTATCAGGAAAATGGCATCAGGAAAAGCAGTGCTACAAAATTTAACTATTAAAAGTCAAGGTTTCTTCAGTCTTGGTTGTCCTCTCATTAGTACCAACACCTATTTTAGTATGATGACCTAACCTTAACAGGAGTTGGCACTTAGCTCTTTAAAAATATCTTCATCCTATGTAAAGGAGTAAAACAGTTGATGAGGTTTTACTGAATCACTGGAAATTTAGTATTGGCTCTTGACTTCTTTATTAATTTCTTGATTCTTTACCCTGATGTTTCTAAAACAAAACAAAACCACAAAAAAACCCAAACAAAAAAACCCCAAAAAACCCCACCCAAACATTTATGCAAAAGTTTCCAAACCTGTTTGATTAACTAAACATAATTTTCCTAATGCGTAGAGAAATTCCCAACAGATCTAGAAATGTTCTCACTGCTGTTGTGTTCAGAGAGTGAAACAACTTTTTAGATAATTTCTATATCTTTGAGAAGGTAGGTGTCTACACAGAAAGTAAAGCTCAGTGAAAATCTCATAAAACACCAGCTATTCTTTGCACTGAGGCCAAAGCCAAAAACTTCTCATCTTCCTTTTCTCAACAAATTAAACTACACTATTTAACTTTTTATTTAAAATAGAATTCTTTCTATATGTTGTTTGTTCTCTTGCCTCTTACTCTCAGGGTGACAGTACTGAGGAACAGACAATGGTACTGGCTACATAAGTCTCTTTAGTTTCAAAGGTTTTTGTAGTTTACACAGGAGCTGCCTCACCCAATTTGAAGAATTCCTTTATTAGTTTGATTGCCATTCATTTCACACCTAACTGTTACTCACGGAGGCTGATTGCCTTGCAGTTCATTTGGTTGCACAGCCATAGGCAGATCACATTTAAATTCTACACTTTCAGTTCATGATCGCCCTCTCCGATGTGTAATCAACTGTACAGAATGTAATAATCTTATAATACTGTGCTTACTGCGCTGAAATAAAAGACAAACCAGTAAATGATGGAGATGCACATTTTACAAAGATTCACTGTTGAAAATGATACACAAGTTTGCGGGCTTAGATAAAATTATAATTTTGATTTCAGGCAAACAGTTTTCTGCTAGTTAAGTGTTTTCAGGTTATCTAGTAAAATATTTCTCCCCGTTTTGGGTCACCCATTTCCTTAAGTGAAAATGTGGCATTTAAAACACTCATATCTGTCCTGGCTCATGTAGTTTCATGGTCAGATGAACTTTCACATTAAGTAGCAGATGAAGTATTGGTCATCTATGCAGATGGCTAACATGCTTTTTTTTTTCTTTTACTAGCAATGTTTGCAAACATGTACTCTTCTCTTTGCAAGCCAAGGGAACAGCAATGTGTGTCTATTCAAAAACAAACAAAACCGGTGGGAAAGAGTTCTAGCTTTTATATATTTATGTGGTTGGAATGTCAGTTTCACTTCATTGTCCTTTGTTGTTGTTGTTGTTGTGGGTTTGTTGAAGGATTTTATTGTTTGATTCTTATACAGCATTTGTTTGTGAAGTGACTCTTAAAGTAGGTAAATATTGTTGGTAAAACTGTCCAGTATTTTTTAGTATTACACGAAGCTTAAGATGTGAATATAAAATTGATCTTGAACTCTAGTCTCCAGAATAGTAATGTTAATGGAGCCAATTCACTGAACTAAATATATGCGCTATAAATCTCTAAGATTGCACAAACAAATGGACTCATTATTAATTAAATGTTAGTACTGTCATAGTTTTGAATGTGGAGTTGACTTGGCCGTATTTGAGTTTCATACTTTTAAAAGGATGCAGACTGCAATTTTCATAAGAAGTCCAGAGTGCTGTGTAGAAAATCATTCATGTGAGCTTCAGGCCAAAATGCTGTTTAACATTCAATTCTATTGTCTGTGTTGTAGAAATGGGGTATATTTAAACATGGGCAAGTGTTACTGAAAACACTTGACAATTGTGCAAGCAACTGCAGCTTCTGCTGTCTTCCTCATTTGGAAACAATTGTTTGCATCTCTGAATTTGATTTAAATTGCTGAGCTCTGCTGAACAGAGACAGCATAATATAGTAAAGTCTGGTAACATTTTGGCAATTCTTGTATGCAGTGCAGTGTGCATGAAAACCTTTTACTTAATTAATTGAAAAATACATAGAGCCAGTACACTGATTACTTTTATTATGATTATGCTATGGCATTTGCTTCGCTTCAGTAATTGTTATAACTCTTAATAGATATACACAGACATATACGTATACATCTGTATATTTGTACACACACACACTCCAGAAACAATGAATCCTGCAGTTCCTTTCCACTACAGATTGTGCCAGTCAAGTGTCTGCCCAGCACACTGGCAGTCTCTGCAGGACTGGGTTGCAGTGATTTGAGAAAGCTTTCTGTCTGCCTTTTCCCATGGAAATTACAGAATACATGCAGACACATCAGCTGCTTCAATCTGCGCTCTCCTATATTAATTTTAATAATTGATAAAGGAGTGCTTGAAGTAAAACACAAGTCTCTAAGCCAGTTTGAAATAAAAAGGTATATACATATAGACCAGCCTGGCACAGGTTGAGTAATTTCCAGCAAATATTTTTGAAATAACACCAAACTCTTGTGACTGTGTCCATTCTACTCCATCTGTCAGAAACCTTAGATCAATTCTCCATGACTGCTGTTCCTCTGAGAGCTGTGATGCAGGAAATGAGAGAGATCAAACAATTTTTAGCAGCTAGCTCAATTAAAAATACTTGAAAACTTTGTATATTTCCCTTTGTATATTTCGGTTTCATTCAGGGTCATGCAATTGCTTCTTCCTACAAATTGTATCTCAAGGAAAAAAAAAAATAGTATTTTATATTTGTACCAGATATGCAATATGGAAAATAATCCTGCATTTTGGATTACTATAAATATGAATAGTTTCCTACACATCTTTTCTCTTTTTGTTCTGCTCTTTTTTGCATGTTAATTAAATCTCAAGCTATTAGATTCTATTATATTCCATAACCTGCTATGTCTCTGTTTTATCTGAATTTTCAAAATTTTATTTTCTTGAACCCTTCTGACAAAAATTAAAGAAAGAACTGTGCATTAGCAATGATATTCAGCCTAACCAAACAATAAAACCACTAGCAGTGAGGAGAAAATAGCTTGCTGAGATGCCATTATAACGTAGCTGGCTCTGTAACTTGTGCCCAAGAATTCCACATTTACCATCTAGGTCTTAGGTTAGGGGGGGTTCTGTTACTGGCAAAATGATACCCTAGACAAAGTGTAAAGGTGTCATGTTGAAATGCCATCATATTAAAGGAGATTACTTAAAACAAATGATCATATGCCTGACAGCCTGGGCTGCTTGATTTACAAAAGGCTCTATGGTAAATTTAGGGCTTTCTTAAAAGCAATATTATTTGTTTATGCTTGAAATTTTTTTTGTTAGCAAACATACGTTTTCTTAAAATGGTAGATCAAATAGAAAGGAATATTATGTATTGCTAGTGGAAAAAAGAATGTGTTTTACAGTTTTACCTTACAGGTAAAATGGAGTTTAGTATGCTCTATTTGAGATGCCAGTGCACAACGAGTCAGCTGTACTAAAATTTGTGTAATAAAATCATCACAGCAGGGGGAAAAGTGGGAAAGAATGGCAAGATTTCTAGAATATTTTTTTAGTTGGGAATCACTTGTCTGTCTACACAGGAAGGAAAAAAAACCGCCTTGGGTGGAAGAAGAAAGAAGAAAAATGGAGGGTGTAGCAGGTAATATCTCCTATTCTTGAAATCAAAATTGTAGAAAATAATATATAATTATGCTTGATCTTAAGTGTTCATTCTTTGTTACTGCGTTTTACAAAACACTAATTAGAGGTAATTGTTCGATTAACTAAACATTTAGTATTATTTGGTACATTTTATTAAGGCGAGAAAACTGCAGGTGGATTTCCTACTCGTGTACGTATCTGAGCAAGAGAGCAGAGCATGGGAAATAAATCTTGCTCTTCCCTTGACTGCAATGCAGATCTGGCTCTGGGCGGGGTTTCCATTTCCGCACGGCTCGAACTCGTGGTCAGTGCTCAGCCAATCGCGAGCATCACATCTGGCGTTGGATTTGTGTGGCTCAGAATGCCTCTTCGACTGCTAAGCAGGAAAACCTCTCGCTTTTTTTTTTTTTTTTTTTTTTTTTTTTTTTTTTTTTTTTTTTTCCTTTTCTTTTTTCTCTCCTAAATTGAATTTTCACACGTTCTTCAGACTGTGATGTATGTCAAACATAGTTATAACTGTTCATCTGGTACACACTATAGCTACCCTAACAGCTAGTTTGCCAACATCTGTTGCAGAGAGAAATTAAAAAAAAAAAAAAAAAAAAAAAAACCACAAAAAACCCCAAAACACACCCAAACAGCTACATAGATGATTCTTTTCCTGTACCTACTCTCCATGCTATGCTCTAAACTGCTGGGATTATGCTTTTTGATGACGTGGCATGTTTTAGTCTGTTTGTAAATTGTGCTCCGCTTTTAAGTATTACACTCCCTTGTAAGTCAGCTATTTCAAAATGCATTGAGATTTTTTACATAATTATTTTCTGATCTGTTGCTGCTGAAAAACAGATTATTCTTTTTATAAAAATTTATTTGAGATTTTTAGATTACTGTGATATAAGGATATATGAATAGTTCTTTATATATAGAGTGAAACATATGTGAATAACGTTATGTCTTTCAAAAGCTGTCAAAATAAATTTAAAATTCCAGAGGGTACTAACACATGTGCTAATGTTTGCATTTGGAACGGGAATAAGAAATTTGGAATTCAGGCATATCTGTTTTTAAAAAATTAAGTATTTATAATGAATTCCTTACAAGTTTTCTTTTTACCCCTAACATAGAGGTTTTGTATTTAGTTAGAAATAGGTATTGCTAAATACAAAATATTAAGCCCTAAAATATGAGAGGTTGTAGTTTGAACCTATATCATAAGGAATATAATCATCAAGTATCTTACAATTCTTTCTCCTTACCTTTAAAATGGTTTCACTGACCAATACCAATGGAGATTCTGGGCAAGTAGAATAAAACTGCAGAAAATGTCAAGAACCAATCTACTCATTATGCCTGATTAAATCTCTTAATTAAGAGAAATATATTGAAACTGCTGGGAGAATATAGCCAAAGGTGAGGAAACTGCAGCTGGTGGTAAGTCATTTGTACATTCAGAGACCTCAAGTGTACGAGCTGAGGTATTCCATGGAAAATTGTGTTGTTAGTTTAAAAAATGCCCTGTAATGCCTGTAATGCTGTCATATTTACTAGGGAAGTGGCTGTACATATTTGTTTACCAAACATTGTAGGTCATGTGCAATAAGCACAACTTGAACGTGCTGAGTAGGGGAATAATTTATGGCAATATATAACCTGATTACATTTCTGCCTTCAGGACAGACATGGCTGGAATTCATTGACCATATTATTAATCATTTTCTAGGTGTTAATAAGAGGATGGTAATGTGAGCAGATGGATTATGCAAGGGAAAGCCAACATAAGGACAACTATCTAATTCAAAAGAACGTATTAGCGTTTAACTTTCAAATAAGTTACTTTGTATAGATGGCAACAATTCAGATTTTAGGTGTTCATGATTTTCTGTTGGAAAAATGATAGAAAAAAAATTTTGTGCAGTTTCCCCAGAAGCCTGTCACTCAGTGAAATGTAGTCTGAAAGCCGGCACCTTTTTAATGTTTGCAACCATAGCATTGTCATAGTTTTATCATATGCATTTAACTTGTATTTAATCAATCTATATATCCAAGTGTCAGAGGACTTGGTTATAATATCTGGTACCAGAGTTCTTAAGGGATTTAATAAACTGTCTAGAAATGTCTGCAGTGTATACAAAAAGCTCTGAAATTGTGAAGTCAGATTCTTGTCTGATGTCTGATTCTGCTTGGGCTTTATGTTGGCTGAGGATGAGGCCTGCAATCTGAGGAGGCACAAGCAATTTGCTCATATTGTCCATTTGTATTTTCTTTCTGGGAGCCATTTCCGAGGCTCGTTAGTAAAAACATGCAGATAAATGCGTCTGTTTGCTTCACTTCAGTGGGGCCACCTCAAAGAAGTATCATCTGGGACTCTGTGACATCGGAGTTTCTTTTTAAGTTTAGTCCACTTTAAGAGCTGCACTATTTGGAATGCTGGCTGTAGGTGTGCCACAGAACTTCTCCAATTTTTAGGTCTACCAGTATACAGGATTTTATTTAAAAATAAAGGTACTCATAACATTTAAATATAGAAAACACACAGCTTGCTATTTCTGTAAGTTAAAAATGCCATTATATCTGAACAAGAATTAGCTGCTTTTTTATTCCCTCATATGGACATGTGCTTACCCTCCAATACCTGTTGCTTTTGCTTCCATCTTGTGAAGTTAGCTATGGGATTAAATTAATGACTTATTTTTATTTCTATTCTGCATTCTGGTGTCCAAACAAAGCTTCTGTCTTGCCTGGTTTTTTGGCTTCACACCCTTGCAAGAGCTTCAGAAAGCAGACTGATGCAGTTATATAGCACATCCCAGTGGAAAATTAGGACTACTGTCTCAGGCCTTGAGCAGTAGGGCAATATTCCAGGCTGACTGCTGGAAACCACACATCTTGACCATTACTGCAAAACTTGTGATAGGAATACAAAGAAGAGTATTATTAGCCAGTCATGGAGTATTAAATTATACATGACTGCAGCACTGCTGAAACATCAGCTGCCAGCCTAAAGCTCTTCCTTTTTCTGTTTAGTTCTCTTTAATGACAAGAGGCAATTTTTTTCTGGTTTGACCTTTGGATTAAATCTGTCAATATTGATTTTAAAATCTGACTACATCAAGTGTTTGAACCTAACTCTTTTTTTTGGTTGTTTGTTTGTTTGTTTGTTCTTTTTCCCTGTGAAATCAGTATCTGAGGTCCCAAGTTTGTGTGTTTCCAAGTGGTTTACATGCATTTTAGTCTTAGGATGCTTGAGAGAATTGGCAGTATGTAAGCTGTAAATGTCTGCGCCAGTTTCATCTCATTATTAGGGTTTTATTTTAGTGGTATTCCAGTAAAAATAAAATATGAAGTTTAGTCTGTTCTAGAAAGACTCCTATACATATATGCAGTACCAAGCTTCTTTTCTCTAATGAAAGATGATTACCAGACCAAAACAGTGGTTGAAGTTAATGAGGAGAAAGGAATATTTTGGTATAAAATAAAGGCTCTTTTGGAGCACACTTGTCCATGTTATTTGCTGCTAAATATTATCTCAGCTTGATAACCTCCCACAAACCTTCAGTTCCTCATAGCAGGGGCTGTGCTGCTTTGTTGCTTACCTTACAGAAATTACATTAGTGTGCCAGAACCCAGTTATTTACTGCTGAATGATACCCAGCAGTGCTGAAGGTCTCCTCAGACTTGCCAAAACTGTCTCAAACCTTCCTTAGAGTGTCCTGGTCGCAGCTTCTCTTCCAACAGCTCTGTGAATGTTCCTGCTCTCACTGAGGACTGCATAGGAAATTTGCTGCATAATACTGCAGCCTTGTGAGTTCACAGTCTGGGTGGGATGACTTAGGAAGAGAATTACCTGTGTTTTAATCATTCTAGGAGGAATTGGGTTATAAATACACACAGGATACACAGAGAATTATGAGTATTTTGAAAAGTTCAACTAATATATAATGATTTATTGCTACTTCTGGTGACTGGTGTTTCTAATAAAATCTGGCAAAATACTGCTTTCATAGTGCTGAATTTGAATACTTTTTGGGTGTGGGGAGTGTTTTTTGTTTGCATTGGTTTGGTTTTTTGTGGGTTTGTTTGTTTATTTGTTTACTACTGGCAGATTGGTTATGACTTCTATTTTAATTGAATCCTACACTCCATGATGAAGTGTAGGCCCACGCACCCCTTTCCTCACTCTTTTCTGAAGATGGTAACTTCCAGCAGGGGAGGTACCAGACAACAGGCATTGTGCAAATGACTTAAATCTGCAGCTGTTGGCTCATTTCTATTCTGGTGCCACATGTTGTTATGAGTAATTTGTGACATTCATCAAAAGTGAAAAGTGTGTGTGTTATTCCTTTTTTGTAATGCATTTTCTACAATTGTAGTTAAGCTGAATATTATTAATGCAGTTTGTTTTATTAGTTTGACAATACTGTCCTAGCAATTACTGCTCAACAGACATGATTTGTTCAGGAAAAGAAAGTAAAGGTGAGGCATGGCAAGGAAGAAAGTCATTGGCTCCTAGTTAATCACAAAGAATATGGTATTTTGTTTCTTTATTTTCCTGTTGTTCTTAAAAACACTAGATACCAGAAAGAAGGGGCTTGATGAATTTAATTGGGGCAAGTTATGGAAATGCATAAACCCTTTGTCTATCTCTGTAAATGCCTGGTGAATTTCAGACTGTGGACTTCTTTGTGATTGTACTTACAGATAAGGTAATTGGTATTAATTCAGTTAGAATTGTTAAAAAATAGATCAAAGAATAGCAGAATAAACAGCAGGGTCCATTTGGAGTTCGCTCAAATCTATTTATATTCATAGGCTAAAAGATTTCCACCAAGGGTTTAATTTCCTTTTCTAGTGATATGTCCAGGTTCACAAAATTTGAATTCCAAGCTGCATTTTTTCACAATCTGGAGGTGTTTTGTTTCCAGGTTTGTTTTCTGATCTCTTGATAGACATTGTCTTTTGCTTTGCTTTTACTCGTGGGTGAACTGCAGCCTTGCTCTTTTTGTATCTTCCTTTTGTTTTTCTATTTTTGATTCTCTTCCATTTTTATTGCTATCATCTGTTTTGAAAAATATGTTGTCAAAATTTAAAGATAATTTTAGTTTTATATTTATGATTTTTATTTTTCTCCAGTTTCTACTTTTTTGTTTTAAAATAAGATGGCTGCTATAACACGAAGTAAATTTAATGAAATATTATGACTGCACAACATTCCTATGTAGTTGGTCCTTGGTAAAAAAGGAATCATTCTTCAAAAAAATGATTCGATTATCCAGATTATTTCTGAATGACGGATCTAAATTATTCAATTTCATAATAACAATGCTACAGATTAGTATATAATTTCTATTGCAAATTAAAACATTTTGAAGCATAAATTAAATCACATTTGTTGAAGTAATCTTTTTATTCAAGATATTAACAAAAAATTAATTTACCCTATGTGGTTAGTTCAATATTGCTAAGCCATATAATATTTCCCTTAATTTTGACAGTGTCCAAGAGGAGTGGCAAACTTAATGTTGCTTGTAAGAGTACAATTTGCCTTTTACTAATAACAGTGGTGAGTTTTGTATGGCATAATATTTGAAACCATTTCCTTATACATAGATTAAGCACTGTCAGATTTCAAGTCTTGCTTTTTGGCAAACACCCCAAGGAAGGTAGTTATATGCTATACTACACCATTTCTTTATTTCTTTGGGAAGAATCAGGATTGGGGATATCAAACCTGAACCTCTTTTGCAAAGGGATATATTAAATACATTTGACATCACTAAAATATTATTATTAGAAAAAATACTGAGTTCTTGAGTAAGAACTCTTAGGGTTTGTAGTACTAAGTCTGTCATGCAATGGCCTTTGGGGTTGATTAGATACAAAGTTGTAAGATAGGTCTCTTACCAGAAAAATATGAAGTAGCATTGAAGAAAGGTTCCTAAATTTCTAAAAAAAGGATGAACTTGTCTTGAAGTATTCAGTTAAAAACAATGCATTTGTCAAATGAACCTCAGGTGATGACATATACATTCTGTTTTCCTCCCCAAACAGCTTTGTAGAGAATTTAAGGCAGTGAAAATTACTGGTATTATGAAGCCTGGTCTAGCTTTGTGAGTGAGTCATTCCCCCTGCCCCCCACCATTCCACATATAAATACTGAGAAGCTTGGCATAAAGAATGCAGCCTGGGGCATACCCCATAAAACTTACAATGCAATTAAATGAACAATTTCTACTGGAAATAAAATGGGCATGTTGAGTAGAATATGAATTAAACCAAGCAAGAACAGAGTCAGACAACCTTTCGTAGTAGTGCAGGCTCTTGGAGAGAACCCCCAGGGTCAGCAGTACCAAATGCAGCTGACAGGTCAAGGCCAATCAGTAAAGAAAGATAACTGCAGTTTGCAATGAAAAGCAGGTCATTCCAAATTTTGATTAATGTAGTCTCAATGCTGTGGTGTCCACTCAACTGGGTTAGCAAAATAAAGACAGATAGCAGTGGATTAATTCTAACACTTCTTTATTACACTGCAGCCATTACAGGCTTCTCTGCTGTTGCATTCACTAAGACGAGGTTTTCTCCAATTTATGATCCTCCGTCTCCATTGCCTCCTGGCCTGAATTCTGTGGAATTGACTCAGTTACAAGGGGCTGCCCTGTGGACTATTTGCAAGACTACCAGAATGACCTCAAAATAACTTTGGAAAATGGCAAACCCATCACATTCTTAACATTATGATTAGTTGATGCTGGCAGTGTTTACCCTGTGGAGCATAAATGGCAAAAAGGTGTCAACTTCAATGACTTCGTAGAAAAATGGAGGGAACTAGTTTGTTGTTTAGTGAGAGTTTTTGTTATACAAAATAAAGACTCAAAACATTTAGTTGCAGAAGGAACTTTGCAAGTTTTTGCCAAGGCAGGAAAATGAGAATATATTATTTTTTCTTCCAAGATAAAATTAGTTTTGAAATAAGTCTGTGCAAAACACAAAATATCTCTCTCAGTGAAGAATGAAATTCACTAGCAAATAAGAAACTACTTGATGAGATTTAAAACAGCGTTTAGAAAGAATTTGTTCTAGGTGGATTCCTTCCATTTCTTTCCAGTATTTTGTTTGATTGTTTTTCGTTTGGTAGATAAGTGTTTCTGCCATACCAGCTTGAATATATGTTGTAATTGTGTTTATTAACCCGAATCCATCCATGCATAGTCTTCCAAGTCAATCTGTTAGAAGTGATTGTGTAATTTTAGAGAGTGGCGCTGCCATGACGTCAGTGATTACCCTGGAAACACGAGTGCAGTCTGTGTCCGCACTCTGCTCGGCACCGGGGGTGGGAGCTGCCTCTTGCCTGCTCTTCAGCTGCATGGACGTGCAGTGCCTAAAGCAGGCTGCAGAGTATGGCAGTGCTGCTGGAGTATGCTCAGGGCAGAATCTGACCAATGTAGATCGTAATGAAGGTGTTGACAAAGTTCTGCATTTCCCGGTTAGGTAGGAAAAAATGTCATTATACAATTACACAGGAGGTGACTTTTTCAGAGTAAGAATTAGAATGCTTATTTTCCTACATAGCTAACAGTACAAGTTAACATGTGATAACTAGGTTTTTTTGTGGTTGTTGGTAGGAGATATATATCAGCAAGCTATTTTACTGAACTGACTGCAGAATTCATAACATCTATAACACTCTTCCTTAAAATGTATGTTCTCTTCTCTCTGGTCCTATGGAAGATTGTAAAATGAATATGTGTAACTTTATGACCTGTACTGTTTAATGGTGCCACGGCCAGAGCAGCAGGGTTCTCTCCATGTGACTGCCATTACTGATACTGAAATCTTGCCAGTATATCCTAACTTTCACAGTGACTTTTGATTTGATTAACAGCTGCACAGAACCTGTCCCATAGTAAAGGAAGCTTTATTTTGTTTTTAGGAAAGACTTTCTTACATTATGGAAGTATATCTTCTATTCAGATGACAGCTGAAGAGATTTGCCATAAAGATGGTATATTTACAATTTATCAGTGCTCTGTTATTGGTACTAGGTGACCATTTATCGGTTTCTTTGTCCAAGATGTAAATAAATGTAAATTTCGTAGGCAGTTTGGAGCAGTTGCCTGAAATTATTTTGGCTTTTTCTGAGACTGAGTGGTAAATGACTGGCTTGTAGTCCCTGCTTTGACCTTTGCGTGGGCCGGGATGTGGGAGTTCATGTCGCAGTGCATGTGTCAGGTCAGCCCACAGCAGCTGGTCTGAAAGAATTGGAGCAGAACATGGCAGTGAAGTCAATTGCAATGTCAGAACCAGTGCAGTCAGAGAATGGAAACCAGGGCCCTGCCTCTTAGGGCATCTGTATCCAGCCAGCAGACAATGAAAGCAGCAGGCTCTAATGAGAAAAGGGAAGCCGGTGAAGGAGACAGACTCTGTGAAATTTATTAGCTGGTGCAATAAAGCTGCTTCTT
Source organism: Hirundo rustica (assembly GCF_015227805.2). Lineage (NCBI taxonomy): Eukaryota > Metazoa > Chordata > Aves > Passeriformes > Hirundinidae > Hirundo > Hirundo rustica. The sequence goes on along the minus strand of NC_053456.1, from coordinate 22,322,809 downwards.
TGGGAGTGAACCTGAAGTGGCCTCTGAGTTAATTTGGGATGAAAAGCCCAGTAAGGGAGGCAGTTTATTTGGGTTCATCCTCTTCATAACCCAAGATATTGACCCCTACGGTCTCCCAGCCAGCAGCAAAAATATCAGACTCTCCCATTTGTGCACAGTACCGTTTATTTTCATGTAATAAAAACACCCCCTGAGTCTGTTAACTATTATCCATTTCCCTTTGCAGGATGTATCGTACCAGTCATCACTGAGAATATTGCTTTCAGACTCATTTTAGTTTATAGCCCCAAATATTTCTTGTTTGCTTTGAGTAATTGTTTTCTGTTTAAAATTGGGTAGCTGGCTTGTTAATTAGTGAGATATAAACCAGATACATCACTACATTTTTAAAGCTAGGGTGCCAGCTAGCGGTGGGAGATGATAGACAGTGTCTCAAGTGTGACATTTATCTAAGTGTGCGATATATTTTTATTTTCGTCATGATAACATGACATTAAGTTTTATTTGTCAGTTATCAGTACCTTTTGACCAAAACCATGTAAAATGAAATGAGCCACTGCTATAATTGTACAGTTGGATTTAGTTGAGTATTGTTTATTTGAAACCTTCCTGTCATTATTGATGGAGTAATTGTATCATTCATCAGGCCATTTGCCAGTCAAGCCTTTTAATTCTTAGTTTTTCACATGTGAACATCACTTCTTATGCGTTACGAACTTATAGGTGCTCTTTTACTTTGCTGGAAATCTGAATTTCTTAAAAATGCAGTAGAGTTCAGTTGTGAGCAGCAGAAAGATGCTTAGAAGGTTTCTTTCTGCAATTGATTCACTCATGCAAATTAAGGAGAGCTTTAGTGTGTCCAATGCAGAGCAAAACTCTTAATTGATTCTAGTTATTTAGCTGATACACCCTACTAAGATGGGGAAAAAAAAAAAAAAAAAAAAAGGTCCTGTATTTTGTTAACATGAGAGGAAATTTCATGCAGTTCATTATGTACTGTATGTGTTCATGTAAGCTCACAACAGAGAAGAAAAATAAGGAACCCTTAAGAACATTTGTAAAAAAATGTAAAAAATAACTTACTTTTCTTTCTAACAAGGAGTCATTGACAGGTCATCTTTTCCAGTTTAATTAAGCAATAACCAATCTCGGTGAGGTTGTGGAAGGCTCTTGAATACTAATAAATAAAACCAGAAGATGAAGCATTTCTTTCATTAAATAGTAGGAGCTGTTTATAACTCTATTACTTACTGTTAAAATCAATTATTATTACTAATACTCTTCACGTAATTTATACCTGAAGGCACACTGAAGGTTGTAAAGCAGAACTTTTCTCTTTAAATGTCAGACATAGCCACGAAGGTCAGCTCTTGTGAATAAGGACACCTCAGATGAACACACTTGTAATAATATTTGTGAAGATAGATCTCGTGTTAGTGACAGCTGCCGGCAGCAAGCAGAGCTGCCACAGTCTTCCACTCTAATACATGTGACTACACTGGTGGAAAAATACAGGGATGTTTCTAATCCAAGGGAACGAAGAAAAATGAATGATTTTTGTATGAGATTGAATCATCCGAGTTAGACACAGAAGCAATTTATTTAAAAGAGGTGCCTAAAATATTAACTTGAAAAATGCTGTCATGGTTTCATTGTACATTTCCTTCTGGTCCCCTTTCCTTTCCAGTGTGTTTGCGACAGGTGTGCACTTCTTCCTTTTTCTGCTGTGCTGTTGCAACACAGTTACTTTAATTTGATACTACAAGGAATATTTCAGTTGGAAAAAACCCTATATCCCTTAAAATATTAAAATGCAAGTATGAATCTTTACTGAATTCTTAACTGTGGGTTTTGTAATATATGTTTAATGCTGTTGCCTAATTAATTGCTTAAATTGTTTGGTTTATTCTGCAAATTGATAGTCTTTAACATTTACATAACTTTGGATTCAATAAATAAGGTTTTAGTTTTTTAAAGAGCATATCATGTGTTGCCCAGTTGCAACAGTCATACAAGATTAAGTACACACTTTCAATTTGAGATCAACAAATGGCATTCTACAGGCTAATTTTTCTCTTTTTGTGCTTTAAATTAAACAAGTGTCTATAAGCATAGTATCAGTGTGTAACTAAACCATTCTTTTCTCTTTTCTTTTCTTTTTTCTTTTCTTTTCTTTTTTCTTTTCTTTTCTTTTCTTTTCTTTTCTTTTCTTTTCTTTTCTTTTCTTTTCTTTTCTTTTCTTTTCTTTTCTTTTCTTTTCTTTTCTTTTCTTTTCTTTTCTTTTCTTTTCTTTTCTTTTCTTTTCTTTTCTTTTCTTTTCTTCTTTTCTCTTCTTTTCTTGTAACTCCACTGTAATTTTAAAAAATACATTCCTTATGTGGACTAATGTCTAAAATGTTGTCAGCACTTAAATTGTAAAGGCATTTGACTTCCAAACAAAATAATGTGGAATTCAGTGACATAAACGTAAGAACCAATATTTATTATGTGGATACAGCCATTTGGATTGACAGTCTAGCTATCATGGTATTAGACACCAAATGTATTTCTTGTCCTAAACTAGTAATTTATATGGAAGACAAAAATTTTAAACACAATTTTAAGGGTCTTTTGGAGTTTATTTTTCACACTATTACTGGATAAGATATAAATGTAGCAGTTTGCATTCTTTATTACTCTAGAACATGTCTTGTTAATACAGCACTGAAATAATACACATATAGTGGATTCTAAACTGGATACATCTCATGTATGTGAGATGCATTATGCATGTGCATCTCATAAAACTCTTTGAAATTTTTGTATTTAAAAATCTGTATGATACATTAACTTCAGTGGACTTAGGAAAGTCCAGAGTTTATGCGTGAAGCTTAATTAAAAAAACAAAACAAAACAAAACAAACAAACAAACAAAAAAAACACTTTAAAAAAATCTTAAAAAAAACCCTCTCCAAATTGAGCTGTCAAATAATTCTATTAAATCCACTAATGTTGTGTTGGAGTTGTTGGAGTAAAATGTGATATCATGGCTGATGAAGTGGGAAAAAGCGTTACAAAAATTTTGAAATCAAGAGGAATGTGTTTCAAAAGCCCTTTGGCAATAAAAACCACAAACGGAAAAAAACACGCAAACCCCAAGGAAACAAACAAAAGCCCCACAGAAACAACCAACCAAGCAGCTGCTTTATTATTTACAAAGAGCTCCCCCCTTTGTGTACCTGAGGGCGCCGTTTCTGCTTCCCCTTGGAATGCTGTCACCAGAGCCCTCCACCGAGCCCTGTGTCAGAAGATGGAGTGCCCGGTATGGGAGTTGGCCACATCTGTCAGGAAACTGCTACAGATGGTTCAGCTCATTAGCTGCCAGAACTCCTAGCAAACATCATCTGAGAGTATGGGGACCTCACTTGGACTAAATGTTAAGCTTGCCTCCTGTTCAGTGTCATTACATTTTCTGCAAAATATGATCCTTAACCATTTGTTAGAGACTGGATACTCTTGGATGTAACCAGTCTGCAACTCTGTTTTGTTCAATTTGAAAATGTAAAATAATTAAGTTAACACTGATTCCACCACCCAAACTGTGTCTCAAGTGTAGCTCACTGTATCTGTTAAATTTTGACTATATCTGATATTAGTACACCTCCATAATGATATCACAACTGGGATGCAATGTGCTCCATTGTAGTATACGCTTGTATTTGCAATACGTTTCTTTAGTGTCATATCTGTATTGTGATGTGTGCTGTCACTCCTGCAGAATTTCTCAGCTTACCTGTCTTTATTTTGCTCGGTATTTCTAGTAAAGTTGTTCCACGTTTGTGTGAGTGGTGGTGTAGCAGAGCAGTCACAGCAGGTGTTCCGCAGTTAGCTTTGCGGCAGAGCCAGCAGAGGGAGCAGACACATCGGTGTTTTATGGTACTGACAGATCTTGGCCATTTTTTCCCTATTGTTTTTGCAAATGCATATATTTTCATGTATGTGGTCATTATATATAAGAATGTAGGCAAATGTCTGTGCACTGGAAGCTCAGTAACTGTGGGGGAAAGCTAAGCTGTCGAGTGTTTTTTGATTACAAAATTATCCTTGATTTTGCAAAGATTTGCATATATCATTTTGTGTACTGGGAGTAAATATTTGTGCTGAATTTTTTCGTACCCTGGAAAGAAGAGACTTGCCCTTAAAAAAAACCCCTTTTCTTATACTTTAGAGCATGCTGCCTTTAGAAAAAGCACAGCATAAATTTAAGTGCAGGTTAAAATGACTTCACACACTTGCAAGGTCAAGCCCTTAATAAATCACTGTACACATTGTGCGCAGTTCACCTGTGTGAAAAAGGCTTGAAAAGACTGTTCTGGTCATAGTTGATATTTGGAGATACATTCTGGGTGTATGCAAACATATTTCTTTTTCAGTTACATCTAAATGCCAAAATTGTGCAGAAATCGTTTTCCCATTCGTGGCCATTGTACCTTAGGCCTGCTCCCAAAGTTGGCAGGAATTTATGTGAAGAGGTGTCAGGGTACAATGGTGGGGGTCTTTATACAATCTTATGTGTGTTTAAACAATACAGTGAAGTAAGTATTACTTTGTAAATGATGTCGTTTGCATCATGATGTAAACTTTGTTTAAATACTTTTTTTGGTGATAGCATTATTGCACTCTGCGCTTGGTTAAGCCAGGCGGGGTTGATTATCATTAAGTGTTATTTATTTCTATTTTATTAAGCCTCCTTTTACATTCATGTTACAGGTTAATTTATACTTTTATTTCATGCACTACTTGGCTTTACTGATTAATATGCCCCATGGCATTCAATAAAGCCAGGCAGTGGAGGAAATAAGAGTGGTATTAATTTCTAACATTGCTATAAATTTGCCTTAATAAAACTAGCTCAATAACACTGCGGTAGTAGTACAATGGATGCTTCCAAATTGTTAGCAAAGACACAACTGAAAGAACAACACTTTTTTTTCCCCCAGAATTTAAGAATGCTGTGCTGTCTTTTTACTCTTGTTCAAATTAGGCTACCTGCTGTAATATTGAGTGCTCTTACATTGTGTTCTAAAACACAGTATATATTTCTCAAAAAGAATTATTATTTTACTTAGTCAATCAATTCAATCACAAACAAATAAATCTTCTGGATCCTTTCAAATGCCTTTTGGATTTTCATGACCACTGTTACTTTACAGACAGATTTCAAAATATCAAGAAAAAAGGAGACAATTCTGGATCACAAGGGCAAATAGAAAACAATAAAAATTAGAACAATGTATTTTCTTTTTATAAGTTAAATAAATACTATTTATTTATATTTTCCAGTATTTTCCCATTGATTTATTTACATGTTGCTTTGTACTAGAGGAAAATTCTCAAGAAAGAAACACAGATAGGATTGGTGAATTTTAATTTTAGGTGCACAAACTACTCATTATAGGGAAATATTTTGGCTGTATTTTCTTTATTAACTATTAAATATGTATTTTTTCAGGTCTAGATTGTGAAATCTGTGTAGCATAAAATCCTTAAGTAAACTTTTTCAGGTAACATTTAGTTGTGACAATTTTTTTTACTCATGCCTGCATTCCTTTATTACGCAAACTCACATCGACTTAACTGAAAATTTTGCTTAGAAAGAGGGGTTTGGATAGAGCTGTTACTTGGCCTCAGTACACAATGAAAGCATGATAAAGCAAGTTAGCACAGAAAAATCTGAACAAAACCACAGCCCAAAAGAATTGCTAAATCCAAGAGCTTGATCCTAGAAGGTTCATGGAGAAGCTCATTCCTGAAGTCATTGGGATGTGAGCCTTCTCTTCACTTTGCTGGGTCAGACCTTAATAAAACACTCAATACATTTTACAGAGATCACCTATGGGGTGAAAGGCAGCAAATGTTTAAAAGGATTAATATAAGCATTATATCTCAAACAGAACTTATTTTTATATTCAGGCAGCTATGAAAATAATACTGTCCTTTTGATGAGTGTATTGGTTAGTTAAAATCAGATGGGTAGCACACTGACTGCTATAATTTGATTTTACTAAATAATATGAATTTACATAATGCATAGTCTAAGACCAATGTAGATTCATATTAAAATTTTAGGCTTTATGTAATGATCTTTGCTTAATATGTTTTTGTAAATAGTAGCAAAACCTGTAAAATTGTCTTACTTACTATAAAACTCACATATATACAGACGTAGCATTTAATTAGGTCATACAATGCTGCTATAGTTTAACTGTGTCAAATAATTTTGTTTAAGTGTTCTATATAACCTTGTAATCATAGAGACACTGAAGTTAGAAATGGAAATGTTGTCCTCACATGTGCTGGGCACAGCCACTTATGTTCTGTGCCCTGCACACACAGTGTGAGATATTTTGTCTGGGTGAACTTCTTGTGGAGTTCCATTTTATCAGCTGTTTTCTCAGAAAAATGTTTAGTTTTTAATGGAAAACTAATTTTCTTCCTTTATCTAACTTTTAAACAAGGTATTACCCAATAGTAAGAGTAATGCCATTCACAGGCATATTTGATTCTGTGTTTTAAGTGGGGGGCATAATCTATAATACTTTGGTGGAAATTTGCCAACTGCTGTGCCGAGCTGGATAGCTTACTCTAGAACTGTACTTCGTGAAAGCTCCTATATATGCCCCTGGAATGGTGGAAAATTAAATTAAATAAGTACACCATTGATTAGATTGCTTGGCAGTTTAGTTTGCCAGAAATGATGAAAATCTGTACTATGTGTGATCTGTGCAGCCCATGAATGCTTCCTGTCTTTCACTGACAAAAGCAGAAGTTTGGGCTGCTCATTTACTCTGTGGGTAAGGTCTTTGTGGGGTGAATGTGAAAGAGACTGAGAACATTTTCTTTCTGCTGCACACATAAGCAGCAGATAAAATTATTAAAGGAAAATTCACGAGTACTTTTTCATGTTTACATGAAAATACAAATACAAATACAAAACTGTAGATATATTTTCTTCTAGGATCATCACACTCAAGCAGAATAAACTGCAGTGTTTACAAAACAGAATGATGTGTTTGGGCTGACAGCATAAAGCATGCAGGTAAATCTGTGCAGGTCTCTTCAGTGTTACCATTGCAGGGTCTGGGAGCGGGATGAATGAGAATGTCAGCCTGGGTGCTGCAGGTAGGACAGGAATGGTTAAAGTGATGTAGTTTTGATAGTTTTTAATCAAAGTTTTAACTTTGATAGTTTTTAAAAGGGCAGTCCATTATAAAAATATGTCTAAAAAGAAGGGTGAATCCTCCTCTCCATCTCTTGCACTGTACTTACCTTCATGCAGATGTTGAAACAGCAATATTCATTTAGTTTTGATGTTTCACTTTCTGTTATCAGTAGGGGTAGACTGATACTTTGATTTCTTTTGATCTTTTTGTTTTATTTTGTTGCGTGTTGCATTTTTCCCCTTACGCATACATCACAGCTGTACTTCTATAGAGTACAGAAAATTCTGTCCTTTTGTGGAAGGAAGTACGTACCGATTTTCTGTTCTGCCTCTCCATAAAATTTTTCTCCTCTTTCGATGTATTTCTGTGGAATTAAAAGGTTTTGCCTTTATTTATGGTCAGGTGATAAGTATTATTTATGTTTACACTTTCTTTACACAATCTTGGGAGAGAAACCGTACTCTAAAATTGCTATTAAAGTTTACATTTCTGGCCATGCGTTTAAGTGACATTTGTTTCAGAGGGAATAGATCTCTTCTCAGATGATGTTTTCTGGGAACTAGAACCAAAAATCCAAAACCGCTATAGCCAAATCCTAGACTGTGTCTCTGAGAAGACCGTACATGATTGTAATTAGGATGACTGAAAAATTTTCTAGACGTCTGAGTCAAAAACAAGTGTAGTAACACATAATAATGAGTGCAGTCCATTCGGTATAAAATGTTAGCGTTGAGCTGATCGAGTGCTGATGCTCATGAGGAATTCGAACAGTGCCTTTATTTAGGCCTTCTGGCAAGCAGCGAAGTGTACACGGCCTGGCCATCCGTGCCTCGGTCGGTGCCTCGGGTCGGTGCCTCGGGTCGGTGCCTCGGGTCGGTGCCTCGGGTCGGTGCCTCGGGTCGGTGCCTTGGATGTCCTCCCGGCAGCGGTCCCTGGTGGGATCCCGCTCCTTGCGCGCCGCCACCGCCAGGGGGCGCCGCCCCGCCCCGGCCCGGCCCTGCAGGGCGGGAGCTGAGGCCGCGCCGGGATTGACGAGCGGCGCTCAGCCCGGATCAAACATGCCGTAAACTTAGCGTCACTCCCTACAGTACCTATTATGTGATCATTTAGTGGCGATCATTATGGGATCGCTGTGCGGAGAGCCGGGCTGCTGCCTCTTCAATCCCGCACGGAGCTCCATGGCAGCGAGTCTGCCTTGCAGCCTTTGCAACTACCATTTCCTACAAATAGTTGTGATCTTAATAAAGAGGTAGGAAAATGAAGGAGTGATGGGGAGAGGAAGGATATCAATTTGCATAAAACCATAATTCCCTTCCATATTTGCTTTCAAATATTTGTTTAAAATCCTGCTTGAAACGCAGATGTGGAGAAATGCCCCACCCTATAAACTATTAGAAGTTGAATTCGGTTGATGGGTTTTGTATGGATTGGAGTCTAACTGCAATCCAGAACACAGCGGTTATAGATATAATTTTAGGAGCATTTGTCTCTGTCTACAGTTTGTGGAAAAACCTTCCTTATGAATGGGCTGGAAATGCAGATACAGAAAGGTGAACTTCACATTTTGCCCATCACATTACAACTGCTCCTTACATGATAATAAATAATGAGGATTATAATGATGATGATAATAGCATATTATTAATACTATTAACAACTGGCATGAAGAGCAGAGCAGAGAAAAAGTCTTGCTACTAGGTGAAATCATCAGAAACATTCCGTGTACTTTCTATCTTCTCATTTGAGCAGATGCTTTTCTATTATGGTCTGTTAAGTGGAATGCTGTTTTGAGGAACTTAGAGAGTGTGGATGTGGTTTGCTGCAGCTCAGCCTGGGTACAGAGTCCCTCTCTAATTGAAAGGTGCAGGCACTTTGCATTGCAAATTGCTGAAGTGTGGCCTTTCTAATTAAAAATCAATGGGCCTCATTTTATTGGGCCTTCCTAGGACTGATGTTGGGCAGCTATATTTATTTAAAGTTTTTATGAAATTAATAACTGGCATGATTATAATGAATATATTAAATTATCATTGGCAAAGCAGCACAGGGAGGTCTTCACCAAGGGGTGGTGCTCTCAACCTGGTGCTTTTATGCAAATTATACCATAGGTGTTACTAAACATCTGAAGTCAAGGCATCTGAGATAGTTTGGACAGTTTGCATCAGCTATTACTCTGTTTGTACCATGATCCCAAGATATTTTCCTAAAATCCAGCAACCTTTATGCTTGGGTTCCTGTTATAATCCTGTTAATTTCAGCTAGTCAGTTTAGGGAGAGTGCAAGACTTTATGGCTTCAGAAATCCATCTAAGGAGATGCATCTGAGAATATGTGGGTTTTTTCCATGGTTATTTTTATCCCATTCTTTGTTAGAGAAAATACATAAGAAAAATGTGTTTCTAAAATGTGTTGCCAACTATGATACAAAGCAGGGCTTTTTTTTTTTTAAACTCTGGAGGATGTTTGTCCAAATCGCAGCATTTGTTTTTTGGCATTTGTTACTTGGTAAAGAAAAGATGGGAATGACAGAAGGAAAAGATGAGAAACAGGTTACAATAAATGGAATCCCTTCAGGAGCAGTACGCTTTTCACCTCTGGGTGCCACTGTTCAACTGTTTCTTGTGCAGTGACCATCTGCTTAAAAGTCCAGCTCTTATTGGAGAAATATTCTCTGAAAGAAACCGTTAAAGAGATACTACCTATATCTCTGCATAGTCAAGAAACAAGTTTCTGATGTATGGATATTAGAAATGCACTGTTCTCATATGCTTTTAACATGCTGAACAAGGAAACGGTTAACGCTCCACATTTGTTCAGTTTATTGAGGCTGATGGTTTATTTAAAACTTTTCTTGCCTCTTGAGAAGTTGAAACATGAATCTGTTTGGGTTTTTTTTTTTAACATATAAATGAATAGTAGTACAGATTCATTAAGTATGTGGATTGACTGTATTAATTCAGTTGATTTAAACAAATTTTACAATAGCAAAAATTATTTGCTTTATTGCCCACAAACTACTTAATTCAGAAATCTATTGACTGATACAATTTATTTTCAAATACTGTAGAACTCTTAATATTCAGAGCAAAATTAATTGCACTCTGTGTATCCAGCTGTTCCACCAGATTAATTATATTGTGACTGTTTCTCCTAGAAACTCAGCCAGGGCACCTTATTGCTAAATGATACTGGACCTTTTCTCTGAACTGTTCTATGATTTTAATTCTAGTCAAACATGAATGAAATCAAGTGTGTCATTTAACTCTTTCATTACTATAATTTGTGTTATTATTATTATTTTCAAAATAATAATAATAAAAATCCCAAATAATAAAATTGCATTTTATGTCTTGAGATGTCTCTTTTCTCAGCCAGGGGGGACTCTGCTGCTGTCTTGCCCATACCTTCGATCTAGTTCTTCCTGCACCCTGCTGAGCACTGCAGTCTGTCAGTGAAAGCCAGCAAGCCTTTTCATATCTGCACACAGACAATGGAAAGTTCTATGATTGCCTCATAAACAGGCATGGGCTGCATTTATTTCTATTTGGTAGTTCTATATATGTTCTATATATGCATTTGTTCAAATGGTGGAGGAAAAATTCAGACAAAAACATCTGTTAAAAATTATTTTCAGCTTTGTCTTGGATTTGTACATTTTCTTTCTATCCAGTTTCATTGGAAAATCCCAAATAAATAGAACACTTCAAAATAAAAGAATTTAACTTTATCCTGGGAACATGCAGTTTAGGTTTTGGAAAGGGAAATGTGTAATAAAATGCTGCTCAAATGAAATTGGTGAAGCTGTAAAATACGTAAGTGGAAACTTTGAGGAAACTGGCAATGAGAAACTGGAAATCAAGCAGTAATTTAAGTTTCACACAACCACCCTTTGCATGTGTGAGTACAAAGGAGAGACTAGGAACAAGTGTGAGTCAGACCTCTCCTCTCAGGAACTGAAGGGACAGAGATTCCCAGCATCTGTTTCCTTAACTATCACCCAGAGGATACTGGTGGTAAATCACAGTGAGTAAAAATAGAATCAGAAAAATAGCTCTAAACAAATGGGGTACTTGTATTTTGCAGTACTTTTGCAGTAGATCTGTATCCAGCTCAGCTTTCATCTGTGCTCAAATTGGATGTGTCAGCTTACACTCACTTCTAAACAAATTGTTAATAAAATCACAAGCATGGCTAATTGGGATGTTCCATGAAACAGCCAGCCAGATTTGATGCCTGAATGGGAGATTTATCCTGCTTACATATTTTACTGAATGTCCTAATGTCATTGTTTTAGGGTAAGATGGCCAAACACTTTGGTAGAGTTAATCACTGCCCTTCTTTTGGAGTGAATGGGCCTGCATCCAGTTGAATCAGCTCTGGTCCAGCCAAGAGACTCCAGCTGGAAGACTGAGTTTTTATGTATGAATTATTTCAGGTGTCCAACTGATGTATACATATTCTCCATGCCATCGGTGAAGGCTGAAGTAATAGTACTTTGCCTTGAAGGGATCTAGCAAAATTTCATTAAAGTACCGTGAGTTCTTAATCTGGGAAACACATATAGTCACAAGAAATTCTTATCAACCATAGGAGTTCTGAAATTGTGCTCAAACATCAAACACGTAAAATAATGTTTTATCCATTACTTAAAGTTGAGATAGTTAAAAAAAAATCAGTGTGGAATCACCATGTCTTCAGTATTTCCTATTTGCTGTAAATAAACTTGTTTTAGGTATGGAAATACGGTGTGACTTGGACTTCTAAAGAAAATCCCAACCCTTTATTTTAAAAATACATTTGTTTGTGTGTAATTATGATGAGATACTAATGGAATCTATTATACTTCAGGAAATAATAGTTACAGGTTTTAAGAAATATAGCAGTTTTAATGAAATAAATTTCCAGGTAAAAGAAGTTAACAATACTTAGCAAGTTATCATTGACAACTCTTAGTGACTACCGTTTCATAATATACTGTTGTCAAGAGAAAATAAAAACTTTATATCTTACAATTTTCACAAACAGTGCATTAACAAATTAGCAAGTGGTTTCAAGATTATTTTAATTATTTGAATCTCTAATTACCCAGAATTGTAATTCTGAAAAAAAATCTTATTGGGGGGGTTCTGAAACTGCCAAGCTTAATGATGTGATTCTCATCTAACCATGAGTATTCATTGTTTATAATTGTTTTAATCTTTGACATTTAGTGTGGTGTCCATGTTCTCCGGTTTATCACAGTCACCTTACTAAGGCAGTTTTCTTTCCTTGGCATGCATGTAGTTTAGAATCTGAGCTTTGAAGGGTTCGTTTTAAAAGAAAGTATTTCTTACACTTTTAAGGAGGTTAAAAAATGCCAGTTATTATTTATTTGTATTTTGCTTAAGTAGAGTCAGGGTTCCACAGCCCCATATTCTTGTGCTATGTGCTGCTATGCAAACACTAGCACTGACATAGGGATCTTCCTCTTGGACAATTTGTAAATAGACCTGCACAATGACTAGTTGTTGTACCCACCACACCCTGTGGCTTTGATGTATCACACTGAATAGCCAAGAAAAGATTACTGAATCATATTCAGAAGTCCCCTTGATACACTGATGATCCAGCTCCATTCAGTCCCTTGTGCTTACATCTGTTTGTGACATGATCATTTCTAGTGGCTTTTTTCCAGTACTATTTGAGTGATGTAGTGTGGTGAGTGCACCAGCTGCTTCAGGTGCAGATGGTGTTTTCCTTGTGAGCCTTTTAATGCTATTTGGCATTTGTTTTCTACTCCATGTGTTGACTCAGTCATTCAGGAGCTTTAGTGACTGAAACACATCTGATTTGCTCTTTGAACATCATACATGTTTTGCCTCACATCTGCTGCGGAGAAAGAATGTGAAAGACCATGAGAAACATGAGGCAAATCAGGCACCAGGAAAATTAAGGGATGTTAGAATTTTTTTCCTGTCTGTACCTAGTTTTCTTGATTTAAAAGCAACAAAAAGAATGTTACCAACATTATGGGGTTTTGGTGTTTTTTTTTTTTTTTTTTTTGTATAGTTAAGATGTATTAATTACCCCAAGCGTCCCCCACTGAAATAATGGCAGCAGTTTTTATTAGGAACAAGGGGAACACCCTAAGAATTTAAGGCCAGTACTTATTGCAATGTCCAATTTGCTGTGGCTTTCAAAAGAATTATACTCAGCTAAATTATTTTTCTATGCTTTCTCTCACTGATTATATAAACAGCAACACATTTATTTATCTATGCTGCCTATTTTGCCTTTCAGTCTGCTACTGTAACACTAGAATTTGCTGATTCATTCAGGGATGTTTTGTGACATCCATTTTCACACTGTATTTGGTTAAAAACCCCATCTGGCTCTGCATGACTGGGAAGCTCTGCTCATAGCTCCAAAATCAAGAGCTATGAAATGACTAAACTTGTCTGCAGATTGTTTAGTCACTAGAGGCAAGATTTAATGAAACTGTTGTCTGTTGTGTCATAGGAGCCTTTGTAAGCAATGCAGCTCATTATTTTTTGTCCTAAATGAGTGTTTGCATTTTAGAAATAGTCTTAAGTATTTTTTGAATTAGCTTTCTGTATGTATGCATATTAAAAGTAAAATATATGTATAAAATATAACTGAATTTTTGTATGTAAATATATTTATACAAATATAAAAACATAATTCTTTCTGGAAGATGTGTAGGCTAATAGAAGTTGGATACAATCTTAATACAAAACAGAATGATTTCTAGAAATTCCAATAGAAAAAAAAAAAAACAGAATACCTTTTTCTGTGCTATCATAGAGAGAGCATTTTTGAATTAGATGAACAACAGTGTTAATACTGATTTTAAAGGACTTACTGCTCCCCTGCCTTCCTACTGGGTCCTCTGCTGCAGGTGAGCAGGAAATGGATTATCCTAAAATGTGGGGGGATTTTGATCTGCTTTTTAGTAAAGACTGTAGCTTGTAGAAACAAAACCATAATCGTTTCCAAGAAACAGGAGTTTTGACTTGAACTTGCTTGGAAAAAAATGTGACACAAAACAGGAGCCAAACTCTGTAATGATTTTCTCTTGGAGCTTAGTTTTAGGCTTCCTTTCTTCTGATCTGAATTATTAACACAGTTAATAATAAAACAATTAATCTGTATACACATATTAGTTAATTTCACCTGTGCAGACCAAATGGTGGGGGTTGGCCTAACAGTAGGAGATACTGGTAGAATCAGCCTGCCCTGCTTGTTAATACCAGTGGGAACAGAAGCAATACCAGAAGCAAGATCTGACAAAGCAGTTCAGTCTCAAAGGAGACGTGTTCTTCTCCTGTGTCCCATGGCAGCAAGCTGATGCAAAAGATACTTAAAGCTGTTGAAGTAATGCATGAGAAAATCTTTAGTTTCCTAACACCAAATACCACAGGCCATATTCTGGTTTGAAGTAGATTTTCCCCTGGCTTCAGTTTTTCTGAAAAGTTTTCAAGAATAAGTAGAAATTGCATCATAGTCCCAGACTTGGTCAGTAGCCAATATTTTATAGAAATACACATGTAGAAAACATGGAAAAAGCCTTGCTTGAAAAAGACGCAGTTGGAAGTTCCATCTCTGAAAAGGCAAAGTGGTCTTGTGTGTGGTGTTTTCTGTTTTCTTTTTGTTAGCAAAAAGAAAACTTTGTAAGTGTGTACTTCTTTCAGTTTTCACTTGATTTTTAAATGTTTGCCTTTGAAAGGAAAAGCAGAAAGCCTGCAATCGGTGATCCTTAAATTCCAAACATGGGTCCTTTTATCCTCACAAGGTGATTTTGCACTATCATTCCACCTCCTGGGACTTTGTCCTCTTAAGAGCTGACTCTAAATTTCACTCAGCTAAGAAGAAATTTTAATTTCTTCTTGTTCAATAGGCACACTTATTTGCTGCACATTACTAAAACTTTTTATTTGAACTTAGATTCCCTCCTGAGCTTTGCTATCGCTATGGTGTTCTTCATAGTAATTTGTTTTAACCAAACTTTTGGAAGATAAAGAATCATTATGCCAGTTTACAGATGCAAAATGGAGACATATAGAAAGAAGAATCAAAAGAATCTACAAAAGTTCTAGGAACATGGCTTGACAGCACTGCCTTGTTTTTTCTGAGTATCTGTATTATATAATAGCACTAGTAATATAGTGGCACGTTAGGAGTCCCGTCCCCATTGATTCCAATTATTCCTGTCATGCATGAAGAGCACACATTTGATGATCACTTAAAAAAATTACTTTGAGTTACTTGCCCGATGTATAGGGAATGTCTAAGTCAATAATAGCTTCTAATTCTGTAGAACAGGCTTCAGGAAACCGTATCTTCAGTTTCCACTAAT
Source organism: Hirundo rustica (assembly GCF_015227805.2). NCBI lineage: Eukaryota > Metazoa > Chordata > Aves > Passeriformes > Hirundinidae > Hirundo > Hirundo rustica. Next base: position 22,307,252 of record NC_053456.1, on the reverse strand, counting down.
TTTTAATTCTTTTAATCACATAGGTTAGCCCACATAATGTAACATATACTTCTGGTTGTGGCAAAGATTATAAAAAGATCTGAAGAAAGAGATGCCAAACAGTATAGGAAAGCTTTATGAAACATCAACCCGGGCATCATTAAAGTGGTTATTTGTTTCATGGGTAACTTTAATCATATTAAGTAGAGAACCTGATTTGAGATGACTTGTGAGGTCCTGAAGGTATTTCTGGAAATATCAGACTGAGTTCTGTCACATTCGATCTGGCTCACTAAAATGAAAGATAGTGACAATCATAGTGGCTGGACTCCAGTGTGCTGAAGTTGCACTGCACAAGGATTTTCACTGTAACTTCACATTGAAAATACACCTGCACCCTTCTGCAGTGAATGAAGCAGTCTAAAATGTCTTCTATAAAAATCATAGCACAGAGCAGCTCCAAACTGTGCAGTCAGATGGGGACCCTGCGGAACAATTTATCCATCATCCTCTCTTGTTGCCACTTGAAATTGTCATTCTCTTTGCTTTTTAGGATTTCCTAGGTGTTACAGTGACTTTTGCTTTAGTTTTGTGGAGGACTTGCAAGCTCACAGTCTTGTTCAGCTGAGGGATGATACTTTTAATTGACTAACAGCTGTATCTGTGTTGTGTGTATCAATTTTTATCAATGTGGCTGCTACCTGTAGACTCTCCCATGACAACTATTCATTGTTGATGAAATCAAAGTTGGTAATTGGAACAACCCGTAGATTTTATTTCTATTTGGCTTCTGTTTAACTGGTTTTCTGCGTGCATACATCAGCTATAAAAAATCTATTTATTTCAAGCCAACACAGACAGGATGTGAGGAAATGCTTCTATCTAAAACTTAACCCACAAAGGAGTTGAACAGTTTGGGTCAAACAGTTACTTTTATACGTCGATTTGTAGTGCCTAAATGTTACATATATGTCTCTTGCAGGAGCAATAGACTAATGGTTGTATCCAGTCCTAAATACAACAAATATGTGGCCATGTTCAGTTACAACAGGTCTGGAACTGGTCCATTCAATCCAGTAGATTAGTGCAAGATGTAAAGTGATGTTGAATTTGATTCACTGTGATTATTAGGTATGTGAATATGAAGGAAATTGAGTCTTGTGGAAAAAATATTAACAGCTAAAAATCAAAATCATTATTTCCACTGGGCATTTCTCCAGCGGGTGTTCTGTGAAATGTTAATAATATGCAATTAATTTTATGAATGAGCACATGCAGTCTTTATCAACGTTTGTGAAAACAAGATCCTTTCAGCTCTTTACAAGACACCAAAAGCTCTGTCTGCTTTTAAGGCTTGTGTTCTCCTCCTGGGAGTGCAAGTGAGGGTAAACTTCAAAGTTTGCTGAGTATTCAGGTGACTTGGACCAACCCTGTCTCTGGATCCACACATTGTGGATGCAAATTCTACTACTTCAATACCTTATTGTAATATATAATACAACGTTTTGTCGGGCACATGTTGTATGTGCAGAAAATCTATTTATATATTTTTCTTAAGATCTGAAGCCCCATTTCTTCATTTTCTCTAAGCTCTAAAGCAATCATCTATTCCATCTACAAGCTAGGGCACCTGTAGTTAATTGGACTCGTAGTTGGCTAAGATGGAATAATTTTTGGGAAATGTTGAGAACCAATGACTGGACAACTTTTATTCTTGCTTTTCTTTGAACAAGAATAACTAGATGATTATTTTATATTTAATTTTACACTGATACAGTCAATAATCTCTAACTAGACTCAGAATCTATATATTTCAAGAATATATTTTGCAACGCCTACTGAACTCTTTTTAAGAAAGGACATAGAACATCTTTACAGATATGTAATAATGGAAGGGGGGTTTCTCTATTTTTAAAGGAAATTTTCAACAGCTGTGATGTAAAATTGGTTATTTCCTGGCAGTTAACACTCATGTTTCGCATAATAAGATTTGTTTTCCTAGCAAATTGATGCCTTGGTACTGTAGGATTAAAATTCTAAATCATATCAATGAAATGCCTGTTTCCATTTTTAATAGTTGAAGTCAGAAAGGGAATAAAACTACATAATTGCAAAAGCATTTGGATTTCAATTTTAAGAGAAAGCTGCTATTTTAAATAAGTTCAGCAACTCCTGGGAGCCAAGACAATTTTCAAAAGATAATAAATTTGAAAAAAACCTCAACAACCTAGCCTCAAGTGATGTATATTTATAAACAGGAAAATCATTTTCAATTGAAGAGTGGTCTCTCGAGATCACTACACTTCCACAGTAAAACAATTCTCAGCTTGAATCCAATCCAATTTCATAGCTTTCTACTGTCCTATCATTGTGCCCTGATCAGTTAGGATGCTAATTATTTCCCCTTTGATCATATCATCCAATTCTGATGATATCAAAGCAAACCTAAGGGAATAAACATATCATTATTGGACATTTGACATCATCAAGTGGCAAGGTTCACTTTTGCCTCCTATTCACTTTTAGTGCAGTTGTCAAAGTACAGTAAAAGTCCTTTTGTATTGTGACACAAATGATACTATTTATATAAAGGCTATAAACTTTCATTTCTTTCAGGAAACAAAGGAGAAAAATAAACTCTACATGTTATTAAACTGTCTTTTTACACTTTGATTTAACCTTCACAAAATGAAAAATACAAAGTCAAAAGGTAGTTATGGTAGAAAATATTGACCTCAATTGCTGTATTGATTCTTTTTTTTTAAAGGGAAAGCCAATAGCATATAGTTACAAAATGCATTCATTAGCCCGTGGCATGTTTCTGACTCCAATGTTTTAACAGTGTTCCTCTTCCCCCAGTTACTTTTTAAATGGTTACAGTACAGTATTTAATAAAAAGCAAAGGACTCCTTCTTGTCTGTAACATAAATATTAAATTTTGTGGTACAGGTGAGGTAGTGTTTATTTTTAATTTTTGTTGCTTCTCTGACAAAAATGACAACAGAGAATCAGAACCCTGATTTACCTGTTCTTGGAATGGCAAGAATGTGTGTTTGAGAAAAAAGAAGCACCTTTGGGCACCAGAACAATCTTTTTCCTTTTTTTATACCTCTTTAAGTAGTGATGGACAACATATAAAGAACTTAAGCAGAGAATACTTTACATTTGTATTCACCTTTGAAGTCTTTGTGTTGACAGACTAACATAGAGCAAAAGCCAGTAGTAAATACCTGGGGATGCATTTTTGAGCAGGGGTAAAACCAGGAGTTTATAGGACAAGTTATTTGTGTTGCAGAATGGGCACTAAAGTGATAGGAAAGTAGGAGTTATTTTGGAGCCTGACACAAAGCCTTTGAAAACAAAAGTTTAATTTCTTTCATTTTGGAGTGTTTCAGATCAGCAGCAGCTTCCAATTTTAAAGTTTCATTTAAATCACAGTATCATCCGCCAAAAGCTTTCCTAGCATTGCTGAAACATTGTTTCAACACTGATTTTTAGGAGAAAGAGACCACTTACTGAACCCATGAGAGCACTTCCTGAACATTTTAATTTTACGGGAAAAAGAAAATAGCCATAGGATATTGAAAACAATAGCCCCGCAGCTTTTGGCTGAGGGAAGCTTGACAATAACGGGCTTTGATTTAAATACTCATGCAAAAGTAGTTTATCTTTCTTCAGGAAATCTAAGAAAACAAGGGAAATGCTACTGAAGTTTCATCTGGTTTTTTCACTCTATTTATGATGTCAGATTTATGATATGGGTCTTTATATCGGATGTATAACTGTGAATATGAATGTGCTCTCCCAAAATATTGCCTTAAACTATAGATTTTTTATCATATTAAAATCCATTTATTAAGAGATATTTGTCTGATCTCAGATGAGATATGGACTATCTAACAGATCCTCAGAGACAAATTAAGCATACTGACAACTTCAAAATTTTGCTGCAGATATTTACATTTATGCATTGTTTTACTACTAAATGCTGTGTAATAATGAATAATATGTTCTGAGCAAAATAGAATTTGGGAACCCTGACAGTATCAGGATTTGTTTCTGCTAGTATAAATATAGGCTCTACAAAGGCTTTTGTTACATTACACACTTCCCTAAGCATTTCTTCTTGGCTTTTGCTGGAAGCAGAATTCCAGGTTACCTTTGTTTTGACCTGTCATGGGTATCCTTATTATCTGCCTTGAAAAAAGCAAGCATTCATATTGAGTATTTTCCAGGGAAGCTCAAAAATCAATATATTAAATGGGAATAATACTTGAATAGTAATCATAATTCATGATTCTCAATATTATCCACCAGGTGTTTGTATGTTCTATAACTAAAAGTTTGTGTATGCTTAAATATATGGGTGCATTTGCATGCACATATTTAGATGTGTATACACACAAATGCACACACATAAAATGTTCTTGTCATTGATTTCATCTGTGATGGTACAACCTTAAACATTTATGGTTCTTTAAAAGCATTCGTAAATATGTGCTTAACATTGCAATGTGAGCAGCTCCATTGACTTCAAACAAGCTCTCATATTCTCCTGGAGCAGGTTATGACTGTGTACATTGTGTATTGTTATTATTTAAAGGGACCAACAATTAGTCATCATTTCCACATTTCTTATATACTTAATCCTATTTCTTGGAAGTAAAGTTATCAAAGAAATTTTCAGTTGAAAATTTTCAAACATATCTGAAAAACTTTAGGGTGCAACTTCCAAGAAATTCAACTGAATTCTTCACTTACCAACAGTTTGTTCTGCTAGAAATATTTTCTTAAGTAATAGATTTGCATCTCTTTAGTTTATATCCAGATGGCCAAATCTCAGCCCTTTTGGGGTTTTTGGACAAGATTCACTTCAGGCACTTTCGCAAAGGTATGGTACTTTTACTATTTCTTCAGACATAACAGAAATAGGCAAGCACTTCCCTGGGTTGATTACTGAATGAAAGCAGGCTTTAGATCTAGTTTTCTGAATAGAGTAAGTCGGTTTAAGAATGTCTTCCTTTTACATTTGCTTTTACGTTTTCTTACGTATTCATTACAATATCAGAGAAACAGATAATAATGTGGTGCACGAATATGTTTGTGTGCAGCTCTATGTTTGCTGATAGCTGTGGTACTGCATTGCATCCCCATATCCAATGGGGGTCTGAGCTGCTGGATGCAGTAGAAAGACTTTCAAAAGAGAAGACCAGTACTGAAATTCCTTATTCACAAGCCTGGTCTGTATTTGTGAGAGACAAGGAGATACCATCATACCCATTAAACCAAACTGCCTGTAAATGTCACTGTTATTTCACTTGTCACTGAAACTCGTAATTTCAGTTTCAAGCCTTAATATCTTTCAGAAGATATAGCCACATAGTTGCACCAAGTAGTTGCATATTTTTACTGGAGAACGTCGTCGTCTGCACGAGAAACCCCAGGGAAAAAAGTAATCTCCTCTGAAGTAAGCGCGCATCTGCCTTCTGCGTCTCCTGCTATGATGGATAGTTACAGGAAATAAACTGACTCAGCAATGATACAATGATTCTCACTCCCTTCTCTACTCCTGTTACTTTGTCCTATTTAGAATTAGTAGATGGATACTCTGATTAAACCCACTGTTTAGATACAAACTATAACGCTGATTAAATGGATTGTTTTGCCAAGGGAGATATAGCTGAATTGTCCATTTTTCATTCAAATGTTCAGGCTTAGAGAAGTAGCTTCCAGCTCTAAATATATTGAATCACCATTAACCCAATGAAGGGGATAGGAATACAGATATACCCTTCTTATTAGATGAGCAGAGTTGCTTGGCTGATAATATGAACAATTAAATGGCAGTATTTATTTAGATCCTTTCAAAATTTGATTCCACATGACAAGGTGTTGATTAAAATTGCAACAACAATTCAAGGTACTGATGTTAAAGTGTTTGTACAGATCTGGAAAAGTTCCATTCCACAGATGCTATGCATAAGGATCTGGTTGAAAAAGAAAAGACTCTCCAGAAATCAGGCTCACCAGTTGTTAGTTCTTCACAGTTGGAAAGAAGCCACTTCCCATAGGAATCAGTAATTGAACCATGTTCATTCCACTCTGTACAATGATCATGACTTACAAGTAAAACAAAAAGCTTTGAGAACAGCAGAAAATGCACATACAATATAAGAGTGCTGAGTTCTGCTATGTGGAATGCATAGGGGAAGAAAAATGCTTTGAGAACATGATAAAATATCTAAATTTTTTATTTGTATCTCTGTTTATTTCAGCTTTCAGTTTGGGTTTCTTTAGTACTTAACAACTTACAATGTATTGCAAGAGAATTAAACTGCTGTATTTGTGTTTACTAGTCATGAGGTTTTAATGTAACCCTCCAGATTTATAACAGCTTTTAAATGGGCTCATGGAGTTTTAAGGCTAAAAGAAATGGTTATGATTATCTAGTTTGACCATAGACCATTTCCCCTGGTGATTCCTCATTGAATCTGATGACCTGTGGCTGAACTACAGTAAGTTTTATAGAAAGATAGTAGTAACAGAATGTGAATAATTTTCACACTTTATATTTCATGATCATCTCTAAGCACCTTGTATTGTTTTTGCATGCCTGAATATTTCCATTGTCTACTGCTGAATACTTAAATATACAAAGGAGTTCAAGGCTTACTTTATAATTTCCTGTTTTATCTATTCATCAACGTTGTACTTCTTAGTATGTAGTAGTAAATGAATTTGCTCAATCAGAAACAAATCTAGGACAAAAATTATGACAAACCCTTTTATGTATATTGATGCTGGTCCCACCCAGTCACTTTCCTCAAAGTTTTTAAGTGGATGGTGTGTTTTCTGACACTTTCTATGTGATCTGAATGGCAAACTGCCTGAAAGAATATCTCTCTTAAAATAGCATGGCTAATTCTGTTCAAGTCAGGGAGAGAATAAATACATGTATGTTGGACTTACATAACTTATGATTTTAAGCTTCTGACTGGCTTAAGGATGAGGAACCTGCCTTTACAAGGGACAGTAAAAGTCATCTTTCCTAAGCTCAGGCCTGTATTCCTTGACCTGAAAGATAATGATTTCAGCCTCAAATCTTCTTCAGTTGTGTGTCTATGTGTCTCAGTGTAAAAGATTTACAGAAAATACAGCTGCAAAAAGTAGTTTCATTAATTAAGTAGGGAAAGCCCTATACAAAATGACCGGTACTAGTTGGACAGTAATCCTCAACACAGAGAAAGGAGAATGGTACATCTTCAAAAATTAATTTGCCCTTTCTGCTTCACTAAGAAGTCATTGCAAGACTCAGCAGAAGTAATTCCTTTCCTCTCCACCACAAGTGGTGAAAAGAGAAATTTCCCCAAGTAATGCTTTTTGTACAGCCTCATGATCTTAGTGCTGTAGATGTACACTAAGAAGTGAAATGTTTCTTTTATTTATTGCTTGAAGCAGAGCCTGTTACAAATTGTATTTTCTTCTGAAGTAATATTAAGTGAATGAATGCAGAGATTCTGGCACATTTTCTATTGGTATGAAAGGGAAGGAAATTCATGGTTTAATTGTTTATTACCGTATTGCTTTCTGGGGTTTCAGCTGCTCATAATGATTGTCATTTGCTTTCTTTTGACCAGGCAACTAATTAACTAAACTTTCCATAAATATTTATTGGCTTCTGAGTTATATGTGAAATTCAACTCAATCCAAAGGTAATTTTTAAAACTGTGAATGCTTTAGTTCTTAACTGTAAACTAAGCAACAGAGCTTAGTACACAGTGTGTGCTAATCCCTCTCTGACTGGAAGCTGTAAATTTTCATTTCACCACCACTGGGTCAGTTTGAGTTCAGTTATGCTGCAGAATGAGGCAGTTTACACATTGCATTACCACTGCATGCTGTCGTTCTTTCAGTACTAAAGAACTGATTGCCAAATGTCATTTGCTGAGGTAGAATCTCAATGAATATGGAGATCCTGTTCTATTAAAAAGATAGAAATACAATTTTGGGGAAGTATTTAAGCAACTAAATTTAGACAATGATAATTTAGCATATATTTTACATTTAATAATATTAGTATTTTAATATGAAGTAATGTGACTCCTAGTAGCATGCTTTTAAAGGGTTAGTGTGAAATTCACAAGCCCCTCTGGTTACTTGTGTATAACAAAATGGATTTTAACAGTATTTATGATTTTTAGAAAGTGTTTATTACATTTATTTTCATTTTAGTAACATCTGTAGCAAATTTAAAAATTTATGTAAGAAAGACAAATCACTTTCTCAGACTAAAAATGCATTGCTGGTGATGCATCATTGTCTTTTATACCTTTGTCATCATATCTCACAACACTAATACACAAATTCAAAAGGTTTAGTAAAGTTTATTTTTCAGTGATTTATTACTGTTGCTCTTTTATGCATAATTCTGCAGAAGAAAGGACCTGCCACCTCCCTCCAGTGTAATTAAGATCATGCCTTTAGTAGCAGGACCAGTTCATATATAAATAGGAGCTCATGGCTGAACTCAGAGGGTGCTGGGCAGCAGTACCAAGTCTAGCTGGAGGCCAGGAACTAACAGTGCATTTCAGGGGTCTCTAGTGGGCCCAGTGTCCTCATTAATGGTTTGAATTATGAAGCAGAGTGTGCTCTCAGCAAGTTTGCTGCTGACATCAAACTGGGAGGAGTGGCTGATAGAGAAGAGGGTTGTGCTGCCATCAAGAGGGACCTCAACAGGCCAGAGAAATGGCCCTACAGGACCCTCATGAAATTAGAGATAGGGAAATAGCATAAAGATAGGGGAAAATTCCCTGGGAGGGAATATGCCCATGCACCAGTGTGTACTGAGGACCAACCAGCTGGAAAACAGCTGTGTAGAAAAGGACCTGGGGATCCTGGTGGACACCAACTTTGATGAATAACTATTGAATGTGAGCCAGCCATGTGCCCTTGCAGCAAAGATGGCCAGTGGCATCCTGGGCTGCATTAGAAGGTGTGTCAGCAGATCAGGGAAGTGTTTCTTCCCCTCTGCTCAGCATGGATGAGGCCACTCTAGGATACTCTGTCCAGTTCTGGGCTCCCCAGTAAAAGAGAGACATGGACATACTGGAGAGATTCTAGCAAACGGCCACTAAGATGATTATGGAACTGGAGAAAAGGCTGAAAGAGCAGGGACTGTTTAGCCTAGGGATGAGAAGGGTTGGGCAGATTTCAGCAGTTTATTTAAATACATTAAGGGAAGTTTTAAGAATGGAGCCAGGCTTATTTCAGTGGTGTCCAGTGACTGGACAATAAACAATGTACACAACAGGAGCTGAGGAGGTAAGAAAGTTTTTTTAATGTGTTAGTGATGGAGCAGGGGCAGAGGTTGCCCAGGGACATTATTGAGTTTCCACCTTGGAGATACTCAAAGCTGTCCTGGGCACAGCTTTGAGTGGGGTTGGATAAGATGATCTTCAGTTGTTCTGTATGTGAACTCTTGCAGTTAAAATTACTCAATAAAAATGGCTAAATAAAATTAAAACTCTTACTGCCAAAAATGGGGGTAAGTTTGATGAATAATTATTATGTCGCTTTACCACGTGTTCTAGCAGAGTAGTGTGCATGGAATATGATGTGTTCTGAATATTCATTGACTTTAATTTCTCATTTTGTTCCTGTTTTTTTGTTGTGTTGTTGTTGTTGTTGTTGTTTTGTTTTGTTTTGTTTTACTGGCATGACTCTGCCTTGTCGCAACAGGAAAGTCAGCAGAGGAATAATAACTGAGCTAGAAATTGCACCTCAGCTAGTAGAATTTCACCATTGTGATAGCAGTCTTCCTCAGCTGAGGATTTAGTGCTAAGCATCAAGGAGCATTCTTAGCAAGATAAATATTTACAGAGCAATCTCCATTACTACAGATGATGAACAATGCCAGCTGAAAACCATGTGTACCTTTGGTCTGAATCATGACATGACTATTGTTAAACTTCTGTCTGCTGCTGTTTGAACTGCTTGAAGACAACCTACCACACCCATTCTGGTTAAAGAAATGCAGTGAAGAAAAATATTTCCAACTTTTCTGTATTCTCTTTTCTGTCTTATTTGGAAGCTGGCAGAGAAGGTATACTTACATGCTGAGAACTTCATAAAAATCAACCTTATTTTAATTTTGCCTGGCTGGTTCTTGATTTAGAGAACCTGGATGCCAGATGCTGCAGGGTGGGTAGACTTCCTGGCAATAACCCAATTTTATAAATAAAGAAAAGTGCTCTGCAAAGAATGAAGGCCTAGCTTTCCAAAATTTGAATAATTTCATCAATTTGCAACCAAAGCATGACCAGTAATAGTTACCATGTACTTCTGTTATAACAAATGAAAGAGATAATAATAGCTGAAATATTCTTATTCTAAACCATGAGTAACTGGAAGAATACCAAGTCTACGTTTGGAGGAGGAGCATGGTGGGATTTAGGTGCTGCTAGATGTTAGCTGACTTGTTACAAAGGCCAGTCATAGGTCCTCTTTAATAATTTGTCCGTACAGTTATTAAGACCTGTAATTTCATTAGAGTGAGTCACACTTCTGAGGAGAAGAGGTCACTGTAGACTTGGTACTGTAGTGCTGAGAGGTGATAGAGGCAGAAGTTGTGATGGTTAGATGTGACTAAATGTCTTGGTTTGTGAGAATATTACTTTGGGCTCTCAGGCAAAAAAAAGCAGTTTAGCTATGGCACATGAAATAATCTGCTAAAGACTGCTTAAATTAAAATAAAATGCTTAAATTAAATTAAAAAGTATCAACTTTTGCAAGCCCCAAAACAGACAGGATGGTTTTATTATTTTGAGATATCTGCCAGGAAAAATTAATGATTTTACAGCTATGGTAGGTCCTTCCCAATAAATTTTCTTTCACATTTATTGTTTGGGATGAAAATTTGTGAGAAAAATCTAGTTTAACACACTGTTTAATGGATGTTATTAAAAAAATAGGCAAACAAACATATTACAAGGAATAGTTCAATGATCAACCTGAAATCTTACTTAGCTGTGACTGAATCTATAAACCTTCACATCGGAACAAAATCTGTCAAAACAAATGAAATTGATGCAAGAAAAAGTTATTTTCTTTTCTTAGCCTTGTGCCAGAGCTTTGAGATTAGTTCCTTTAAGACCCTAAAAAGTTACTTAGTGTTATGATACAAGTCTTTATGTAACAGGTGAAGGACACAACTATCAGTTCTGCTGTGAAATAATTTACAAAGATCACTTAGTATGCACGACAAAACTGATTTAGTAATGTTGCTGAGAAATGCAGAGACTATATACGTTTCCTTGTGACCCTCAACTTTAGTTCCTCCAAATCCCATTGCTGTTACATTAGCACTTGCTCTTTTTCTTGTTTCCTTCCTTAACATAGCCTCATACAGAACTGAGAAAAGCTTAGGTAGAGCAGCCAGCTGAAGAGCTTTGATTTCTGCAGCTTGAAACAGAATGTTTGAACTTGCCAGAAGGTACAGATTTGAGAGCTGTGATATCATTCCATCTAGTGTATTGTGTGTATACACTGTCTAAACATTCAGATAGTGTAGGGGAAGAGTGCTTCCATCTCACTAAATAAGCAATCATTCTTATTTTTTCTAAATGTATTACCATTTCTTCTTCATTGTTTTGCATCTCTCTTATGAGGAAAGGCTGAGAGAGATGAGCCTGTTTAGCCTGGAGAAGAAACGGCTTGGATGGGATGTTACCACTGTGTGCAGATGTCTCAAGGATGAGTTTCAAGAGGATGAGGCCAGGCTCTTTTCAGTGGTGCCCAGCAACAGGAAAAGGGGCAACAGGCACAGACTGAAACAAGTTCCATCTAAATAGGAGGAAAACCTTCTTTATTTTGAGGATGTCAGGGCACTGGATTAGGCTGTCCAGAGAGGCTGCAGAGCCTCCTTCTGTGGAATCAAAACCTGCCTGGACATGATCCTGTGCTACTTGCTCTAGGAAAACCTGCTTTAGCAGGAGAGTGAACAAGATGATCACCAGAGGTCCCTTCCAATGGCAACCAGTCTGTGATTCTGTTTTCTTCAGGAACTAAGCTCTCTCAGGTTAGCTGTTCTTAGAACTCAGTCAAAGAACAGCTTCCTTAGACACTGATGGCATTAGGAGTGGCACAGGCAGTGGTTGTTAGCTGGTATAGCAATGACTGAGATGTTTCACTTTTTGCTCCTATAGAAAGCTGTCAGTCGAAGGGAGAGTCACTCATCTGGAGCATTGTGGGTGAGCTGAGAGAACACAAACTGATTTTATGTGCTCATGACTTCCTGGGTTGGGGGAGCATTCTACTTCATTTTCTGCAAAGACAGACTGTCAACAAGCATAAGAGAAATTCATGTGGCCCAATAGTTCCATAGTGCATAGTCTTCAGAGATCTTGTTTTACTTGGAGAGTCCTACTTGTAGCTTTCTACTAATCTTGCAAATTCTACTATTTGGTACTTGCAAAAACACATCAACCCTATCAGCTTGACCTCACCAGAAAAAAAACAGTCTCCATGTGATGCATTTATTAAAGAGACAAATGCTAAAAAAATTAGTCAATGACAACATTAGCATCTACATTTCATTTGCAGTCTTTTAAATTGATGACAGTTGCAGCCTGGAAAGAAATGAGGGAACTAGCATGTGACCCAAATTGGAACAGACTTTACTAGCTACTCCAGTGACTTGTAACCTAGAGATGCAGGACCATGTTATCTTGTCTTAACTAAGACAATTCAGCTTTTTTTTTTTTTTTTTTTTTTTTTTTTTTTTTTTTTTTTGGGCCTTATTGGCTCAATAGAGTTTGATTACTATCCTGGTTTTTTTTCAAATGATAATTAGAAATCTTTAGTGTCTTAATCTTTTCTTTCACTGTATGTTGATAGATTTCAGACAGCATTGCAGCTCATTTCAAAGACAGTAATCACAAAATAAGAACAAATTCAAGGAGGAATTTGCCTTCCTAACAGCTGGTTTTATATTAAAATCTAGCTAACACATTGTCTGCTCAAGTTCTTTAAGTCCCTTAGGCATTTTTATAAGAAATAAATTTTCAACATTTGTAAAATTTCTATATTTCCCATATATTGATTCAGAGCATTAGGCCAAGCTGAATTTCTATAACTGCTTCATGAAAGTAATAGGCTGACTGTCTTATCAAGCTTGGAAGAAATCCAACAACTCTAAATACCAAAGTACTTTTTAATAGTCCTGTTGGGACTTTTTATCATTTTTATCATGTGGATAGCTCTGTGATCTGGGTTGTTATCTTTCTTCCTACATTTATGCTCAAAATGGAATATGATCAATAACAAAACTTAATTCCAAACTCCTTTCTTCCCATTGTCAATAGACAGCTCAGCTGTAATTCATTGTCATATCCATCTTACGTGCTATACCTGTGCAAGTTTAGCAAATACTCTCCTCCTAGAAAGCTTTTGTGAAAAGTAAAGCTTGGAGACTCTACTGGAAATTAATAGGCAATAATGAATTTTCAAGTTTTTAAATATTGCACATTTATGACTCCTTCAGGTAAAGCTAAGGTTTTTACACCTCACCCTTAAAGAAAGATTTATTTCTTATTAAGTAAAAGGTCTGCATACAAACACCTACTGAATTCAGTGACCATTAGGCCTCCCCGAAGAAAAAAGTTCACTTGGACCTCTACAGACATAGATATTAAAGTAATAATAAACAACAGACTGTTGCAATAAATATTTTTCATTAGCACATTAAAAAACTACTATTACCCTTCCTTGCTTTGATTTTGACAAACAGGCAAAATGTCAGGAGATCTGCGTTCTGCTTGGCTTGTGTGGGTGGTTTAGTATCATTTTTCCTCAGTTCCTGTCTATAAGAATTGCCCCATAGGGGTTAATTAATTTTTAGAACAGGAAGTGAGATTTTTGGGTGGAATTCATCTTAGAACTAAAAACTATCAGTACTACTTTTTGGACTCTACAAAATAAAGTCTTTACATATAGATTTTATTTTCGTGCTTTGCAGGCAAAAATATTTTCCTCTTATTTTCCTCCATTTCCTTTGTGTGAGCTTCAACATATTTGAAACAGAGCATGCACAATTATGTGCAATAGACTAAAGTTTGCATTTCAGATTAAGAATCTTAGTTGTGTCACTGATAATGTTGGTCATTACCTCATTAAGTGAAAAGGATTATTTTTATCTTCTGTTATAGGTGATAACATCAGAGAGGATGTTTGTGTGGAAACTTGAGTGAGAATCAGTACAGGAGAGACATATAAAATGGCTACAGTGTAATAAAGAAGTATTTGAGTTAATCCATTGCCATCCATTTTTATTCTCTATTCCACTCCATTGCAACCACAAATATGAACTTGACAGATGTTAGTAAGACACTGGATGTAGTCCAGGCTACCATGGTTGCTGTGGATAGAAAGTTTAAAAGTTTTGGCTCAAGGCTGCAAGAAGCTGAGAGAAAAAAAAAAAAAAAAAAAAAAAAAAAAAAAAAAAAAAAAAAAAAAAAAAAAAAAAAAAAAAAAAAAGAAAAGAGGAAAAATAAGAGAATTTGGGATCAGTGACTGATAGACAAAACATGAATTAAATTGATGAACTGTAAAATAAATTCATATTGAGAACACAAGGTTGATACAACTTTGTGAAAGTAAGAAAGTGGATAGCTTGAAATCTGTTTTTTGTTGTTATAGCTTATAAGGTTGTTGAGAGATAAGTAATTTATCACTCATTTTACATTGTGTGGTGGGATTGGTCAAGTGAAAAGCACAAGTATAGGATTAGCGAAATCGGCAAGCATTAGCATTAGGGGATAGAGTGTCATAATTCTCATGTAAATATGAGACAAGGGCTCAAGTTTCAAAAATCATATTTAAGACCCTGCACTATGGTCCAATATTTCAGCTTGAGTAAGTGTTTGTGATTGTCAGAATGAGAATAAAAATTATGAGCTTGGAACACAGTTCACCCTCTCTTGCCAAGGTAAGGATAAGCATATTTCTTTATTTCACTTCCCCAATGTCACTGGTTTTTTTTGGCTAAGGGCATGGAAAATATATCTGCCTCAAGAATACAGGAGTGTCTTTGTGACACACAGTTGGTCTGTTCACCTATCTTTAATAATGCTGTCTTTATTCACCAGACTCCTTTCTCACCTATTACGTGTTCTGATGCTGAGTTCAACAAAACCTGTATTGTATTAGAAGTATTCTGCAACTTAAAAAGGTGTTTCTAGCCAAATAATATTTTTGACTTACTATTGCTAATATTGTATACTTGTTTGGCTCAGGAAAGCATGAAAACCTTGAGCCTTGGCCAGAAAATATTCCTATTGTTTTTTCTGAAGAGTTGGCAGAAAGTACTTTTTTATTTTAACTTGATCTTTGCTGCTCGTCAAGAAAATGCAACCTAGACCTCTTTAGAGATAATATTTTAGAAATGAGAAAATACAAACAGTAGAGACTTACACGTCTGCAGTGAAGTTCTGTATCTTGGCTCATTCCTATTTGACCTTGGCTATTTTTCTTATAGCAAGGCATAATTTTCTTATCTGATCTTATATCTGTTATTTTAAAATCCCTCTGTTTTCAGGGTTAATAAAGCTGAAATTCAGAACTGCATCCTTCGTGTTAATGCCTCAGGTTTGGCTGAGGTGTTTCTTCCATTATTGGAAAGAAAGCAGTTGGAGTAGCCCTTCAGACTCATTATTTATCCAGGAGGGTAGCATCTTTTATGACCAACCAGTATTTTTAGAAGAAAGACAGACTGTTCCTTCAATAAAGCTTTTCCAGTAGACCTATGCCTGTTTGATGGAAAAAAATGTTCCAGAGGAATGTTCATTCTGTCATAGATATCAACAGAAAATCAGCAGGGAGGTGAGCTTTTATTTTCTTGCCAGATATTCTGCCAGTCAAACAGCTTGTCAACAGCTGCATGACCTCTTTTCTAAGCTCTCTAGGCTCTTGGCCTGGCAAGCTCTTGAGCTCCTTAGTCTCCCAGTTCATCACTTGATGGGCGGCCAGCTCTTTCTCTGGCTGCTTGTATGGATCACAGAGTGGCTTGCTGCTGGCTCGCCTAAACGTCCAAGTGTCTTGCTAACTGGCTTTCTTCCCTTCTATTTGGCTCCTCAGATGCCTTTTCCACAGACTGCCTCGGGCCTCATCTCCTTGGCGTTTGAGGCGTGGTTCCTCAGAGTGGTTTTTTGTCCATCCAGCTGGCTCCCTGGTGGGTAAGCACCAGAAATCCAGCTGGGTAATATCCAGAAGGTGCTTCCTAGCTGATTGTTTAGCTGCTGTATGGACTCTTTGCAAGGCTTTCCATTGCAGGGAGCTGGTTTTTACTGATAGTTGGCTTAATAGCGTTCACTGCGCTTTTGAAAAATTTTCCTACCGTGCATGGGTTTTGGGTTTTTGAACTGTTATGTAGCAAATAAATATGATATTTTTTTAAACAATTCATTACATAGTTTTCCCAGAAAAATCCTGAGCCTGTGTTCCTCAGTGAGCAGGAAGGTTTAAGGACCACTATAAACCTAAAAAACTTAAAAAATTTTTTTTTTTTGCTAACAGATAGTATTTTTCCTCTGATTAAAATATCTTTTGCTTATGTGTTTCTAGACTTACATGAATCAGAGAAGGTGACTAACTTTTCAGGGATTACATACTATATACCAATTAAATGAATGTTTACCTCAAAAAATACCCTTCTGTCATTTGTAGGATTTATCAATACATATGCTAAAAGTAAAAGCAACATGAAATACTGCAAAATGACATTTCAGATAATGGAATTTCACTTACTATATATTACATCTAAGGATATAATCTGGCAACAGTATAACAGTAGTCTTACTATATCTGGCCTGTGAAGGAAGAAGAAAAACTATTAATCAGGAACATCATAAAATTTATTTAGGACATCACTATTTAGACAGTTTTGATTTTTACTTTCCTTATTTTCTATTCTTTGAAATCCTTTCTGGTACAGATGATATTTTTTATTTTATTCCTAATACATCACACAATTAGTAAGGATCTTAAAGAGCAGCTCTTCAGATTTTCTCAAATGCTCTCAGCAGTTTGAGAAACCAGGTAACAGTCTTTTGTAGTGTCAGTCAGTGGAGATAAAGGATGTGCTGGCGGTGCTTAGTACTACCTTGGTATTCATGATAATTATGATGGTCAGACTTTATCCACTGAAGTGATAAATGTCTGCAGCAAATCTTCTGTCAATACTTCACTATATCAGAGTATTAGCCCCTCTTCTAGTAAGCGGTGAAATGGTACAAGAGCATTGGGAACGGACTTGTAGTGGCCTCCTGAGCCAGCTCCCTTTCTGTGTGTTTCACAATGAGTGCAAAGCTGTTTTGTTCACACTAGTGCTATAGATACATGAGGTTTTTCCAAAAGAAGCGGAAGAAATTCACACAGAAAGATACACTTCTGTTTAGCTAAGGGGATGCAGTTTAGGGTGATGAGGGAGATGTCCTTTGCACAGTTGTTTTGAATGTTTATTTAAACAAGGTATAAATCTTCAGTGAGTGACCATTCTTCAGAGCCAGTAATCACCCATAGCTTCAGGACCTAACATAGGCACTGATTCATATTCTGACTCCTCTTCCAGTGCTCCAACTTATTTGATGTTTTCCTTTCTGGCACATGTTAGAAGATGATAAAAGCTGTTACAAATCTCATATCCACGTTGAAGCTTGGACAACTGTAGTGCACTCTTGGTATTTAAAAGCTATTTCCTGCAGGCACTCAAGCCAAAGGAATGTGTCCAGAGTATTTTGCAGAGATTTAAATACGTCTCTCTGGCTAAGAAAAAACCCTAAATCAAGCCAAAGTAACATTTTCATACCTTGTAATTAATGTGAAAGCTTTGTATTGTGTCACCAAAACCCCTCAGCCTGTTCTTTGGCAACATTTTGATTGAGAAAGGTGAAAACAAAGCTGTGCAAATGGCTAGAAGTAGTTTATAAAACCAAAGCGATCAGATTGGCTTGTCTGAAAGTTCTGGATCTGGCTGGGAGTAAGGACTACTTTTTCTGAAAGTAGATTCTTGGAGTATCTTTGTGAACTGTGATGCTTATAGCATGCTTTCTAGGAAAGAGTAAAAAATTATATGCTTTTATGTATACTCTGTGGGAAGAGAGAAGAGAGTGTTACTTGCATATAGTAGAGGGAGGAATGGTTCCTGCTTTTATCAAGCAGGAGCTTGCTGGTGGTCCTTGCTAAGTTAGTTAGTAGGATTTATAATTATGCAAATATCCACTATTAATGAGGTTTTTATTCATTAATAAAATATCTGATTTTTATGGTATCAGGCAATTATTATTATGTACTATACCCAGCCATGAAGTGACAAATCCTACAAAAAAGTTTTATCTAATGAAACGGTAACACTTGGTCTGTCTAGTAACATTGTTAGTGCTTTACCCAGTTGTCCTGTGTTTTGGCTCCCTGTGGATTGGAGCTCAGTTCCAAAATACAAGCTCGGCCTAGGCCTGACCATAGCAGTCTGAAAAAATTAACATCCTCACCAGCATTGCATTGTCCATAACCATTTATAAAGCCAAAGAAAGTGTCAGGCAATGTGGAAGGGTTTAGAAATCCATTAATGCATGAAAAAGAATTTCACAGAAGCTGGATATGTATTTGATAACACAAATCTATTTGAGAAGTAATTATCTCCAACTTTACTGTTCCAGAGTTCAGTACAAAAATCAGACTTGTTATTTAGTTCTTATACTTCCAAATTTCTTCCTCTGAACCCTTTGGGAGGTATTATAGAAAATATTAGCTAACAGGCTTTTAGAACTGGTTTTCATAGCAGTTTGAATGCCTGCCAATGTTAGTGTTTTTGCAAAAGTGTTTCTTCCTTTCCACACCCTTTAAACATCCATAAAGTAGTTCCGAGAAAAGAAACAAGTGTAAGGATCATGCAGTATGTTTGGCATTTCTGATAAAGAAAGGCCTGATTTATGTGCCTTCTGCACACCACTCATTCTCAAATCATAATCTTAAACCCCTTTTCTCCTTGCACATGCAATTTCTTTCTCCCTCATAAGCTAAGAGGGGTTCAGAAAGGCAGGTGAAGTTGGTTTACACAACTTAACTGGTGTTCTGTCATGACAAGAAGGGAGCACATTTATTTTCCTTTAAGGTTCCTGGTATCATGATTGCAGAAATCACTGGCTTTTGTTAATTCACACACAAATGCTTAATCACAGAGGAGGCCCACTAACCATCTGTAGGGAAAGCCGTTGCTCTCAATTTTTCCAGAGATTACCAAGGTTGGCATCCTCTTACTGGATCCTGGAAATAGTAAGAGGCTGAATCTGAGGTTCTCGTGCCCTGCCCTGAAGTTAGTGGAATTTTAAGAGCAGTGGGGCATGTGTGACATCCCAGAAACGTCTTTGGAGCACTATGTTAAATTTTTTTCTGCAGTTCATTAGAGAGTACTTCTGCTCAACTGTTTTGTAAGGACTGTGAGTAGATTTCTGAGCCTAACTTGAAGATTTTGTAACATATAAATCATAAAATTTAAGTTGTTTTTCTCATTCATTTCAATGTATAATTGATGCAGCCAATACATAGAAAGCTTTTGGCCTCCCCAAAGAAAGAATAACTCTACAAATGCTTGTAGGCATTTGTAGAGGTATTTTTATTTATTTAAATTTAGAATTTACACTAGAAAAAGGGAGAATTCACATTTTTTATCTAAAGGATCTACATGGATTTGCTCAGGATCTGGGGCTGTTCCTGAAATGGGACATACTCTTTGCTATTATGGAACTGTGTAGTAAAATGAAGCCATTTGCAGTAAGGATGCGCTGCATGTTGTAAAACTGTCATTAACCTTAACCACAGCACCATTAAACTGGTCAAAACCCAAGACTATGCAACACTTGGGCATACAATTAATATATTTACTAATCTTTATTTAACTAGGAACAAATTCTCTCTCAGCTGCAATCTTTTACCAAAGCTATTTGTGGGCAAGGGAGCCCTTACACCATCTTGTAATTTCTGTCTCTCTTATTTAATGCCTAAAAGAAAATACGCTTGCCTAAAAATATATATACTTTCAGGGTATCTATTTATAGCATGTAATTGCTAGAGGATAGAGATTTTCACAGTTGAGAAGGGTTGAGAACACCTAAATAGATGCTAAATACGTGCAGACCACCAGAAGATGGTAACTTTGCAGAACAGCGGCTCACCTTGAATAGCTTTTATTGAGAGACTGCAATAACTCTACAAGGGCTTTTGTGTAGAGAGTCTGTGCACCGAAGAGAAAAGAAGTAGACCTTGACCCCACTGACCATTTCAATCTAGTCTGTCAATGATATCCACACTTATTCTGTAGATTGGAGTCTTCTGCAGCACTCTCTTACACATCCAGCTCTACATTCTCTATGCAACCACATATCGATAACATGCATATAAAATTCTTTCGTATGTGCTTTGCAGTGGAAAAATAATATGGATCTACTGAACCTTGGAGGTATTCTCTTGGAATTTTTATTTGGCAATAAAACTCCATGCTGCAGGAAAACCTTTCTACTTGTGATTTTGGATTAATTCAGGACAGCATACAGAGCATTTTTAATATTATTCTACTGTGAGATTATTTAATAAGTGAATTTAAACTAAACAGAAATAATATTTTCTATAAAATATAGTTAGTAATAATGAATTATATAAATTTGCAACCTCAAAGATAGAGTTGAGGTTGAAAATTTATCATGAACAGGAATAAGTGTTACAGGATTGTCAGGTGTGGTATACCATGCAGTATGTTGCAGTCATTCCTTAATACTTTGAAAAAAAATGCTTTTTTTATTAATTTCAGGTTCTCTAGCAAGCTTGCCAGAACCTTAAATATTTAGATAATTTATCTTTCTAATTAGGCCATTAATTAAATTTTGTATGATTTTATCTAGAAAATATGCTGCAGCCTGTCATTAATGTGTGAACTCCAAAGAAAAGGGACTTCAAGGGTCTATGCATATTCAAATAATATTGAGGAAACAAAACTGCAGTTTGGTTTAGTTTAATATCTGCACTAGAAATATAATAAATTCCCTATTCAGAAAAAAAAAATAAAACAAACCCACCTAAACTGAACCAAGCTGAAAAAAGGCCTGAAGACATTTAAATTTGTAATAATTATACTATTTGCTTTTAAGCTGTGATGTAAACATTATCTATTGTATATATAGTCTTCTCTCTTTCCAGGTATTGCTCTCCTTTTAAGTTTTGACTTTATCTATGTTTGAATAAAATATATATTTATGACAACAAGTGGATAATCAATAACAAAGTTTTTTTGAGCAACTTCCTATGCACTCCTGTGCATTGAGAACATCTGAGCATTGGTTGCAATTGTTTTTTATTCTCTTATCTTTCCCGAGCAGAGGCAAGATAGTAAGGTTGGTATTGTTTTGTATGGAAACCACAGAAAACCTGAAATGTGCTAGGAATGAAGAACGTACCGTGAGTACTGTCGTGGGCAACACAGTGGCACATGCCGTGTTGCACACCAGCAAGGGACCAGACTGGGGGACTGCATTCTCCTGTGACCTGCTCCGGGTCAGTGAATGCTTTTACCCAGGTGTGGTACCAGTGCCGTACTCATGTGCCCAGATACCAAATAAACTCCATCTGCTGGGTTTTAAGAGATTTGTCATCCTATTTCTTATATCAAATGGTAGCCTTTACATTCAAATATCATGATGGTAATGTAATACGTCAGATATTTTGTGTTGGTAGTGAAAATACACTAAAGTCGAAAACATTTCTATTGCTTTATTGGAAACAGCTTCTTTAATATTTTGCTTTAATATATTCTTCTGAACTTTTTAATCTTTTCATACAAAAGCATATGGAGTTTAAACTCAGCTGAATGTAACTCATGTTCAGTTTTGTTTGTGTTTTCTGAGCCGTCTACAAAGTAAGCCCAGGAATCAGCAAACTTACTTACCAAGCCAGTTGTTTGTCCTAACTCAGGTCAAAACACTAAACTTTTGTCCTGTGAACATTCTCTGAAATCCAAACAACTTGTTATCAGTCTTCCTTTGCTTTTGATCCTGTTGTAGGATGATGTGTTTTCCTAATGATGCAGAATCTCTCATTAAGTTCAGGAAACAGGCTATAAGGATAAGTCAATTGACTCAATTTATGGGCATAATAAAGCAGGCCCTATTACCTTCAGCAATCAAGGCAAGATGAAACACAAAGTTGTAAAGTTATTATGACAAATAACTTACTATTTACCTGCAAATATAGAGTTAATACATTGTGGTTTTGAGGCAGAATTTGAGGCATTAAAACCTAAAACCATAATCATAATCCATTGTTTAATGTGTCATCTCAGAATATTTCAGAATTTATTCAGAGTTAGAAATATCTCTTACTAAAGCATTATGAACTACAAGAATTTTTTAAAGTATTTTCTAATGTCTGCTCTACATCTCCTTTCAGCCTTTCTGAGTCAGTGTTAACAGCTAGGGATTTTTTTTTTTTTTTATTCTTGCTTGCAATATAATTAAAAACAAATTTAGCAGGAGCATAGAAGTTTTGTTGGTTGGAGGCCTGTTAGTTTTTAGGAAGGTGACTGGCAATATATGCAGCTGCTCCTGACAACTATGAAGTCTAAACAGCAAAGCAGGGGAAAGAGGGTGAATTTGCCAAATACGGTTTCCTTTGTTTGTCAGTGAAAACAAATCACTGGACAGTCTAGAGTTCTTCCTGCAGCATGCTGAAATCAAACTTGTTTACATGCACTCCATTACAAAAATGACAGATGAAACTTAATAGCTTTCCAGAAAAAGCAGTGCAAAGTCCAAACTGCAAGGAATACAGTAGCAGGTAAAGAAAACAATCAATTGGGGCGTGTTGGAACAAGTCTTGAGGAGGGCCATGAAGATGATCAAAGGACTGGAGCACCTCTCCTATGAACACAGGCTGAGAGTTGGGGTTTTTCAGCCTGGAGGAAGAAGACAAGGCTCCAGAGAGACCTTAAGCACCTCCCAGTACCATAAGGGGCCTATAAGAAAGCTGGAGAGAGAAGTTTTACAAGGGCTTGAAGTGACGGGACAATGGATAATGGCTGTAAACTGCAAGAGCGCAGTTTTAAATACTAGGAATAAATTCTTTATTGTGAAGGTGGTGAGGCACTGGAAGAGGTTGCCCAGAGAAGCTGTGGCTGCCCCATCCCTGGCAGTGTTCAAAACCAGGTTGGATGGAGCTCTGAGAAAACTGGTCTAGTGGAAGGTGCCCCTGGCCATGGCAGGGGATTGGAACTGAATGATTTTTAATGTCCTTTCCAACCCAAACCTTTCTGTGATTCTATTTAAGCTGTGGTGTTTTGCCTTAAGGGGAAAGAAGTACATTTAATTTCAGCTGGAATATAGTCCAAAACTGGCAGACAGATGTTGATTATTCATTCAATGCCTTGAATTCCATTTACCTATATCCATCTCAGTTCAAAATTATGAAAAGAAGTCCTGTGCTTGTGCATTTATTGAGTGTGTCGTGGTACAAATATTGCCAAAGGAGGAATATGGGGTAAAAAAGAAGGAAATGCATAAATCAAGTTGTCAGTCATTGGTACTATTTCCAAGTATATAACTGTGGTGGTCTGTATGCATTGTTATTCTTGGGAATATTTAACTTATGGCTTTGACCACCTACAACATTTTCTGTAAAGCCGGATGCATTCACCTGGGTGTCTTATGTCCAAATTGAGTTCAAACAAAAATGTCTCACTCATGTTACTTTTGAATGGTTCAGAATGTCTTCTGTGGTGTGACACAGGAAGTAGATATTCTAAGGAGAATTATATGAGTGACCCTTACATGTAGCTTTTATATTTGTTTGGAAAGTGGTTTTGAGTCTTAAGGAATTGTAAGTGCTAAGTGCAAGGCATCATGAGTATTATACAACTGTATATTCATTGGCATTAAAATTCAGAAAGAAATTATTTCCAGTGCCAGAACTTGTTCCTGTGTTCAGTCACTTAGCAGGCAAAATTAAAATGAAGTATGAGCAACACCTTTCCTGTGCCAAGAAAAACGCTGCATTTCGAGACAAGGGGCAAAGAAAGTAGAGTCAACACTGGAAACATTTTCACTATCCATTTTGTTCAACTGCTGGGAAAAATTATCTTGTAAGCCTATTTACCATGTCTCACTATACTTTTTCTCCCTTGATATTTGTGCCTACACTTCTGAATAACTACTGCTTACTACAGTTGTCAAAATATAATATAACAGCAGGTACAGGGCAGATGTTGTGTAAAACAATGTAATAATGATAATCATGATTTTATTAACTCAGTGAATGAAAGTGTGGCTTGGGAAGAGGGATGAGTTTGCTGTCCATCGTCATTAGTTCATTAATAAGCTAGCTGTTGCTCTGGGCAGCTCTATGCTATCTGCCTCTCCTGGACTCAGCTTGGTTCTTAGCTGGAAAGATTTGCATTTCTTTTGTTTGCTTCTTGTATTTGCTGTGAGTGGTAAAGAAAAGGACACTGCTGCTCTGGGAGGCATTTGAAACCTAACACTTAGAACACCTGAACAGCTAGAAAGCATCTGTGCTCTAGGATTTGTAGTCATTTGAGAAGAGCCCAGACTTTTGATTTAGCTGATTGTTAAATTTTAACTTATCAGGGGACAGTTTCAAGTAGCATAGCTGAATCTGATTTTACAAGAGCATTTATGGTGTCCCCTTAAAAATCAGTTTGTTGCTGCTGTTAGGCAACTTGAATAATTTTTGAATGCTGCTTGTGGCCAAAAAATATCCAGAGAGTGAAGAGAAATTAATATTTTTGTCTTTACTTATAACTAAGCTTTTTCTGGGATGTTTTTCTGGGATAGATTTACATATGTAACTCCCATTCTTCGGCTTCACTGACTTTCCCTCTTCAAACTTCATTTGAAACATATTTTCTTCCTCCTGTGGTTTGTTACTTAACTCCATTACTTAGTTACTAAAACTATTTACTGACAAACACATAGACTGGCTTATGAAAAAATGTTTGGGTGTTTATCCTCATAGCTACAGCTGAAAAAAAAAAAGAAAAACTAAACAGCATACATGTTGGGGTCTAATAACATCATGTGCCTTCAAATTAAACATGGGCACATAAATCATAAATCTTCATAAAAATGTATGTTAAAATTATTCCCAACTCCTATAAAAATTCATTAATCTTTTTAAAATTCAGATATTTTGCCAACATATTCCCTTCCATCTTCTTGTTTTTGAAAGCAGCTTAGAAAACAAAGCACAAACTGACTTTCTCCCAGTATGAGGAGGGTTAGAACCTTAACAGAGGACAAAAATAGAATGCCTCTGAATTGTCTGGAAGAATGTCAAGTGATTTTAGTGAGCTTTGGATACACTCCTCAGGGGTACCAACAATGCAGGCAAAATCCAGTTTTACTGTGGTACAGGCTTCTGTGAATGAAGGCTGGGATTTGAGGAGGCTAAGGATGTTAGGGGAAGGGAAAGTTCGGCTGCTGTGGCTCTGAAAGCAGGTGTTAGTAGGGCTTCAGACTGAGACATTTAGAAGGTTGTATGCAGGGAGATGAAGACTTGTGAGAATTTAGTATCTGAGAAACCACAGCATTTGATTTGAGAAATCATAGGAGATCACCTCCTTGCAGAGGTGACCTCCACCTTTTCCTTCCTTGCAGAAAGTGCTATTCAACCTTTGAGTCTCTTGGAGGAGGAAAGAAAGGAAAGAGGAAGAAGACAAGTTCCTAATCCAAAGAGGTCCCTGTGTGGGGGAGGTTAAGACCAGAACCAGGTCTGGGAAAGGATGATGTAGAAATTGAGAAACAAACTGTACTCATTAGAGCAGGACTTTCTTCCCTTTGGAGAATGTCTGCTGGTACCAAGAGGAGCTGCTAGTGACGAAGACTGTGCCTTACACTGTCCTGGGCAGTAATGGCAGGAGCCATCCTGTGAAAGCAGAAGAGGTTAAATGGTGTGTCACTGCAGGCTGGTCCTGCTTTCTTGAGTGAGCATTCTGATTATGTGTAAGCACCACAGGAAAGTTTGTAAGCCCTTCCTAGAGTGTGTGTAGTTCTCATTTAAGCTAACGGTTGTTGTGTATATTGATGATGAAACAGTCAGGACAAAACTGAAATGATATGTAGCAAATGTGGACTTCCAAGAATGTGTGTTTCTTTTTAAAGTTGTGTATAAAAAACCCTCTGTAGATGCTTTGTGAATGAGCAAACACTGATCCAAGCAGTGGCTGCAGCAGCCATAGGTGACTGCTGAGTAGCCAACATTCATATTTCAAAAAGTCAGCGCACATTTGAAAAAGTTCACTGCACATTCATGTGTCACTGCATGTTTTTATGGCCCTGCTGTGCATGCAGAATAGTTTGTTTTCTTCAAATACAAAATAGTGTGAACCTGACCAGCACTACATAATAGCATAGACTCCTCTTCTAACATCTGGATCCTTTCATACTGTAACAGACAAACAGCTAAATATTCAGTGGCTTAATTTTTTTTTTTTTTTTTTTTTTTTCCCCCGATTCTGAGGCATTCAGATGCTTATCAGATCCTGATGGGCTTGCTGTTTTTACTTAGGCAAAATCACTACTGACTTTGAAGCCTGTATCAGCTTTGTTTAGCTAATGAGCATTGACTTGAGAATTTGGCCCCAAATTCCTTTTATAGATAAATCATCTGGAGCTCTCACATAAGCAAACTGACTACTTATGTTTCCAGTATTTTTGGGGTTTCCTAGCATCAGGAGCATCACAGAAGTGAATGACCTTTCTCACAATCTTTTCGTTTCAAAGTGGGATTGGGAATTAAAACTAGGTTTCTATAAAACACAGTTTTCCTGGCAGGAAAGTGAACTAAGATCAACAACTTTATATGCAGTAACACTCCCACAGAAAGAGACAGCAGTAGTGTCAGGCTTCAGGAGGAGCAAGAATGACAAAGAATATTAGGAAATAGGACTGTGTGACCAAACTTTTGAGGACTTACATCTGCAAAACATTATATAACATGTGGGCAGCTACACAGGTGTTATAAAACTGCTGGTGTTGAGGGACTATTTGATTAGCTAATTACCCTTATAAAGGGGCAACCTAATCTGTGTGAAACTCCCCAATCTGAAAACTCATTCTGTCATGCTATTTTCAGATTTTCTCCACAAATTGCAGTTAAAAATAATCGGAAATTTAGAAGAAAAGAAAGAAAGAAAGAGAGAATCCAATTTGTTATGAAAAAAAAAAAAATCAACTTTTAAAATTCCTCCCTGGTGGTCTGGTATTATTAAATATTCTCCTTGATTTTTTTTTTTAATCTTGGTTTATTGGAGGGAGAAAAACAATTATCTGTAAACGTAATTTTTAATGCATGGTAATAAAAATAAATGGTATAGCTCTGCTGCTGCTCACCTAAATCTTCTTCCCTGGTGGTCTGGTGGTATTAAATAATCTGTTCCACATGTATTCATCATTTGCTGACAGGAAAAGGAAAACTTTTTACATTTTATTGTCCACAAAACAAACAGAATGTTACTTAATCAGGTGGGTAAGACTTTTCTGAGGGTCACTCAATAAACAAAATAAATATATTACTTTCCCAGGTGGTGTAATTTTAGCTCTTCTGATTTACATGACAATTATCATGAAACTAGAAGAACAGAAATTATTTCCAGGATGCCCTACGTGTTCAGTTCTACTTTGTCCAGGCTACGTTTGTTATGGTTTTGTTCTTTTCTGCAACAAATTAGCCAAGTAGTGAGTGTTTGCCACAAATTATCTCATTGCTGATGAGGCATTCATTTACTTGAGGATATTTACTGTCTGTTTTACACTCACACATAACATCTTTTCTATGTAAATCTCACAGTGCTTTACTGAATTAGATCAGCACACATTTCTGTCTCCTGTTTCAAATACTGATAAGATGATAGGTGGTGGTGTGCACTGTGGACTTGCCTGCAGCTGTGTGGCCATTCCATGACAAGAGAGGAACATGGAATCCCCAATCTCTGGGGTTTTCCCCCATTTTACAAATCTCAAGTATCTTCTACTTCAAAAACTCTTCACATTTGTGTTCATTAAATCTTCATTTTAATTTTCCAAATGCCATTAAAGAGGATAAGCTTTCAGCAATGGAAGTGGAACACTTCATCATCTTTTTTGGCATTTGTGAAAGTTTTAGAAATCATGCTGGAGAAATTTTTCCTTCTCTAGTTTAAAACAGTGTAAAACCATGATGTGTGTACTCTCCTCTCAGAAGAGAAAAAAAAAAAAATTGATTTGTTGGACAGAGTTTTATCATATTAACACTGAATTTTGAAAATACAACATTTCACACTTTTTTTTTTTTTTTTTGGGCATAAAGTTAAGTAAGGTTTTTCAGAGATTTATCTGTCCTCACTGATGATACTTTTCATTTTGTAAAACAATATATATGATTTACTTATTAAATTCAAGCAGATATTATTAACATATAAATCTCAAGTTTTATACTGGGTGTATACTTCATATGGCACGTTGGGGATATTGACAGAAACTGCTTCATTTCCTTTGGGTTGTTTTACTTTGATACAGTTTGGACATTGAAAACAGCGGTGGGTAGAAAATGCACACTGGATCACTTCTACGAAAGCTGGTGCAGAGGCTGCTTTTTGCTAAAAAGCCTGTAAATAACAGGATCATAAGAGACTGCCACGAGATGTAATTTTGTTCTCATTACGCTGTGAAGGCTTGATAACTTGAGAGAGGTAAACCACCAGAGAAGAATAGACTTCCTATGACAATGATCTTAAAAGTAAAAAATTGTTCTAAATGGTTCACAGCCCTTTCTTGGAAGCACAAATATTTTTGCTTCAAAATGGGAAGATATGTACTTTTGTTTTTAAACATGAATTGCTTTTATCTCAGAGGTATAAAATAATTAACTTAAACTCTGATAAAATCTGTAGTTTGTAATTGAAAACATGTGCATTGTGGGACCAGTGGAATGTTTCCAGCCAAGCTGTGTGTGGCAGAAAAGAATCTCTACAGAGCTCAAAGCATTCCTGGTTTTATGGTAAATGTCTTTCTCTCCTCACTGAATTCTTATTAATCAGTTTTATTTACATGGCATTGTAGTGATCTACTGAAGAGTAAAGTGCTTTAAGAACATCTTTTAAAGAAATTTAAAAAAAGGACTAAAAGAGTCCTTGAGGGAGCAGAATTTAATTTAGCCTCAAGTTCCATTATAAACCATATTCAGTGATAAGGCTTGAAAACAACCCAAACTTGTTTTGTATGTGTGGATGTGCGTATGCATTTTCTACTGGTGTTGTTGGAATGTCTTCTTGGGAAACTCCTAACATGAAGTGATGAATTGTTTGTGTGGCCATGATGAGGATATATTTTATTAGGATATAATACTTATTCACATTAACTACCATGAATATGTTATAAAAACTTTTTCATTAAACAACTGCTCTCTGGGGTATGTATTTCCCAGGGGTAGTAACACAAACCAGAGTGCTGTCTTTGGGGCAAATGTCACACTGTTAAAAGTGAAGACTGAAAAGGAAAACCTAATCTAAATCCCATTACTTTTCTCTAGCAAACAGCCCCTTTTCCCCCCAAATACTACTTTTTTCAAAAAATCCTTCATTTAAAAAGAAACTCATAACTTATGGAGGTTTCTAAGTTCTCAGCAAAGGGCTGAATCACATTCCCAAACTGAACATACTTCATTTATTTCCTAATCATTTTAAATGTAGTACCATACTGTTGATTGGGTTTTAATCCCTGTAGCGTTCCTCAGAAGATGACCTTTGTGTAAGTACACAGGAAGAAAAGTTCAATCTGTGTTGCAAAAACTTCCTAGGCCTTGCAGATGTGGTAGATGTGGTAGCTTGTGTGTAATAACTCCTGTGTCGCTGTGGCTGCTGCTGCTGCCCTGGGACTCTCTGTAGTCCTATTAGAGAGTTCAAAGAAAGCTCAGATATACCAGTGTGAATTGCAGATCTATTTGCGGGGTCTGTGAAAAATTCACTATCTAATTGTATAAATGAAGATTAGAACAATATTTGATTATAGAATGACACACGGGGTTTGCAGCTACTTAATTATTATTGGGAATGCTTTTAAAAAGGCCAGTGATAAAAATGGAATTCCATTGGATAGACCATCTACAGAAATCTTTCTGCTAGGGTGGTGACTCTGCGGCACAGATCTCTCTAACTTAATTTGATTGAGAAACTAAAAGTAACCATTGGAGTTTATTGTTTTCTCAGAGAACCAACCATAACTTGAGGAGAGAAAAGCATTTTGGTATGAAGTGTGTTACTGCAAAGGAATGCAGTGTTTTATTCTCTATTCTGAAGAGGTGGGGTCCTTCTGGTCTCCCTTCTATAAATTCTTTCTAATTTCAGAAACTCAGTTCTCAAATCTGGAATCATTGCTTCAGTGTAGCTGCTTTCAATATTGGTAGAAGAATGTAAACAACTTCATGCTTTAAAAGAACTTTGAAATAATTTTGTTGTGGGACTTTCTTTTTCCTTCATAAGCCAGTGTGAGGAAGAAATCTATCACAGGACATTGTCTCTGAAGCCACTGAAGAGTTTTTGATGTTCAGTGCTAAGCTTGAAGTTTGGAAAAAACCTCTCAGCTCTGGGAAGGGCACAGAGATATCCTAAAATAAAAACTATTTCATTTTCTGGACAAGAAATCATGACTAAAACTATGAAGAAACAGTGTCCTGAACTCATTCAGCTATGCCCACCAAATCTATCTGAAGCATGAAATTTTTGTAAAAAACAAAAGAGATTTGTCAGCATAAACAATCATACCACTTGCCTTTTTTCTAATATGTTTTAAAGTACTGGGAACTTAAGTCCTAACTAGAATAAAAATAGTATTTAGTCTAATATGAACATGAATCTAAAGAAAGTTAGTTGGTGTTCAAACAGAAGGGTTTTTTTTTTTACATGAAAAAAAGTAAGAAGTGGAATTCCTAGTGTTAATGTTTATATTTAGTGTTGAACATGGAAAAAATTGATTATTATTCAAAAAACAATTAGACAAATTTACGAGAGAAAAATATTAAATAAAAATTTACTGCTTTGGCTTAGAAAGTCTTCAAAGTAGAGATTGCTAAGAGGCGAAAGACTATTCTGGACAAGTACCAGTATATGATATATTATCCTTCTGAAGCATCCTTATTGGCTTTAACAGGAGGCAGCATGGGGGATTAGATAGATTTTGATATGGCTGTTCTTCTGTTGATACACTGCTGCAATATCATTACTTTGACAGCACTAGTCCTTTGTCACAGAGTAATTCCTCTTACAAGCTGTTAGAGCTGTTAGTCTCTCTGATGTTTGCACTAATATCAAGGACATCAGTCTTCATAGTCAAAGTTACGAATTAAAATAGTATTTACGAGCATTGTTCATATTTCTCTTATTGCCTCCTTTTGTGACTTGGAATTCTTCAGCTTGTGTGCCTCTGTTTATCAACTTAAGAAACTGTCTTTGAGTTTTTCATTAGCTAAGATTCTGGGCAATGTTAAAATAAGAGTCAAATGATACTGAAAAGGCTCTACCATGATTTTTATTAAGCATTGTTCTCTTTAATTTTCATATTTTCATTTGTTGCATGAACTCTAAGTGTTGTTCAAGAACAGTGATGCAGAACAGTGTGAAACATCTATCTAGAGAGGTAAAAAAACATGTTTGGAAGGGAAACTTCAGTTTTGAGCTGTAAATCTGAGGAAAGTATAATTAGCATCTGAAAATCCTCAAAAACAGTGATGTCGTCTTGACCTAATAATTATTAAACTTTATAGCAATACATTAACATGACTTTAATTATTTGGAATCAACACACTGATATAGGAATTATTTATCAAAACTTCATGACTTTTAGTCATCTCAGCATATTAAACTGTTTTTCTTTAAGGCAATCCTGAATCAGAATACAAAGTTTCTTGTATTCTGGATTCTTCTTGAGAGAATATACCTGTGTACATCTGACAGGAGGAGGGTGTTGCTGCATGAGAAGCTCTGAAAAGTGGCGGCAACCCTCACAGCCCTTTATTTCAGGCAGGCTTTGTTTTGAAGTCATTGCTGAAGCAGTTTGAGCAGCCTGATTGTGCATGCGTGGTGTCATACACATAGTTATATGTAGTTAAATAGAAGCTTTTTTCTCCTTTAAATAGATATCATGCATGATATTTGATGTGAAGAGTGGTAATTTCACTAAAACAGGGAGGTTTGCTGTCTTTGTGTATATGCTGGAACGCATACTCATCCCTGGAAGGTGACAAAAATAAAAATATTTATAGACAGACAGAAGCCAGAAAGAAATCTAGAAGTGCCGCAGTTTGAAAGAGACATTTGAGCTGTGACTCTGAAATGATTGCAGCTTGCAGACCTGTGGGTAGGAAGGCTTGCAGTGCAATGTGGAACTCCAGCCCATTTCAGATCTAGAGGCCAGAGACACAGCTGTTTGACAGCTCTGTGAGACCTTAGCCCTGCCCTACAGGCTTTGTGCCAGTCGAGGTGTTGACATGAGAGCTCTGGGACTTCGCAGGGTGCAGAGCAGCCCTTCTGCACAGTGTAAATGGGTGAGAGCTTAGTCCTAATACTGGGAGAACATGGTAACAATGTAGTCACTAAAATTCACTCAAGTTGTAACACTGACCAGTGACATGCAAGGTTTGCAATTGTGCCTGTCAGGTTGCTGTCTGCACTTGGAAGAACTGTGTCTGAGAAGTTCTTCCTTGAGAAGGAATGGAAGCTCTTCTGAGTGCAGGGATTGCATTCAGGATTACATGCAACGTAAGGAATATGTTCATTACGACATTTGTTAGTTGTGACTAATAAAACAAATTAGGTGACATCATCATCATCAGAACTCGACATTATTTTCTTAGCCCATAACATCAGTTCAAAATTAAATCTATCAAATATAGTTCTGCATTATCCAGATACAAATCAACAAAAACAGGTTCACTGTAGAAGTGCTTTCAAAATTTAGTGCATAAAACCTAAATTTTAAATTTTTCATTCAGTGTATAAAAACTAACTTTATTATTATTGTTAAAAACGGCAAGATAACTAAGTAATCTTGCCATTTTTAATAATATGTATAATATAGCACCCAGTCCTTCTCAGTTTTCTAAAATGCCAAAATATTCAAGCAGACCATAAAAATTGTTTTGTGTTTAGAACTAGAGTGAACTTCACCTTGTGAGTAGTCCTGTGTGACACCTTTGATTCCATTTCCAGATCAACTGCTGAGATTTCTCTTTCTTGCCCCGTCTGTGAAACGCTACTGGAACAGCCTCAGAGAAGTGTACAGCCTGTGTGGTAATAATAATAATGAGATAGGCTCTTCTGCTCTGCAAAGCAGAACATCCTTTTCACACAGAATATATATTACCATGTGAAGTAGAACTGATTGTCTTTTGTTACTAAATATTAGTAAAATAATATTATAGGAAAATGTAGTTCAACATCTTTTGTTGTGTGAGAGTCAAGGGAATGCGAGTCAATTCAAATGGAGGTATTGGCAATTAAAGGTGAGGGTTGGCTGGGTAAGGTACTATTGAATGTTCAGAACAGCTTCGAGCAAATGGAAGGCAATTTCATATCATCATAAGATTAAAAAAATAGCCAAAAATGCATATCAAAAAAAAGGTTTAACTGATGGATTAGAAACTGGCTACAGTAATAAGCTGAGCACAGAGAAATCTTCCCCAAGAGGGTAGGATTGCTCTTCCTCTGTAAACTGTTGGCCATCAGCTCTTTCCAGGGCAGAGGGTAGGGGCTGTGGTGATAGAAGCAGCTGGTTCAATGTTTCCAGGTGTGTGTCTCCACAGCTGCCGGTTGTGCATAGCTCCTGCAGCTACCCAGGAAAGCTGCTCTTCCATTGGCTTTTCCAGCCTTTGTTATCCTCACACTAAGCACTGGAATCCCACTGTGAAATTGAGCATATGGACTTTTCTACAAGAAGCTGCACCTCCTCACAGGTAAATAAGCTGTTTTATGTGAGAGGAGGAGGTGGTTATGGATACATTTAATGTGCAGTGTACACCCCCCTTGAAACAGGTCAGACAAGCTGAGCAGTGTCAATCACAGGGTTGATCTGGCATATGGCAATAGCAGAATTAGGAGTTTTCTGAGTAATTTACCTCTCTCCACAAATTTTCTTGTTCCCTCATCTGCACCATTATCACATTAAAGAGCATCACGATGCTAGCTGCTCATTAGAGAATGAATGCACCTCCGGCAGTCCATAAACTGAGACCAGAGCTTCAGGAGTGCCGAGAGCCTTGCAGCTCCAGCTGATAGCAACAGGAGTTGCAGGTGCTCTGCACATCTGAAAATTCAGGGCTGTTGTTCACCAGGGATCTCTCTTAAGCATGGCTGTATGTGTATTTGGGGAAAGGTATTAAAAATACCAAATCACACACTCATGGGCAAATGAAGAACAATAATGTTTTCATTATGTTTTCATATGTACACTTGAGAGAAATCTTTTAGAGTGTCTGAGTGAAAAAACCCCTCTTCATATAATTTGCAGTTACTTGCAATATATTTATTGAACATCAGAATAGATCTACAGTTTTACTGAGGGCTAGCCCATGTAAGGCAACAGCCCATGTCCTGGGGCAGACCCTTGCAATGTGGAGAGCCTCATTACGTGCTCAGGCACTGGTTGAGAGAGTCCTCTTTGAAGGAGTGAAGTTCATAGAGACGAGAGAGACATACGGGGCTGAGGTTTCAGCACTTGCAAGGGATGTCAAAGGGAAGTGGGTTTTGAATGTAGAAAGTTATAAAGTGCTGTGGATGGTGATCTGAGCATCAGGTATTAGCAAAATTATTGATGGCGGTTTTGACAATGGGTCGGTATTTCCAATTTCTTTATCCTCCTTTCAGATGTGAAAGTAGTACCACAAAAGAGTAATACTGCCCCATTTCATAGATTTTGGCTTTGCTTTGTCCTAAGAAAAATGCATTTATACTGAGGAACTCTAGAGATATGCCTGTGTAGCACTGAACAACTCTGTATTTGGGCCCACATTCGGTGGAGCAAATAGAGAAAAAACTGCATAAGTATTCATTTGCTGAATGAGACAGGGACCTGCAGAAAAATACTGCATGCAGTCATCTCATTAAAAGCTCCATCACAGGTTGCGTAGAGCTGTCTTCTGAACTTTGTTGAGTTTGCTTATTTAGCATCAGCTTTATGTAGCTGTGTAAATGTGTAACTACGTTAACCATCAGAGGACCGTCACAGAACTTAGTGGAATTGTACTTTGCAGGAAGACTGTTAACTACATGGATATCACAGGTTGTGGTATTATAGACATGGTTGGTTAGTATGACAACAGCCTTTTCTTTGCCTGCTGAATTGT
The DNA here is from genome assembly GCF_015227805.2 of Hirundo rustica. Taxonomy (NCBI): domain Eukaryota; kingdom Metazoa; phylum Chordata; class Aves; order Passeriformes; family Hirundinidae; genus Hirundo; species Hirundo rustica. The sequence goes on along the minus strand of NC_053456.1, from coordinate 22,271,852 downwards.
ATATTCAGTATTTTCATAAGTCCTAAGCACATTCAAAATTTAAAAAAACATAAACAGACTTATCACTGGCTAAATGCATTAGTCAATGCATTTATTTATGCATGAAGAAAATCTGTTACTTAAGAAAGACCCTGGCTGTGTTTACAAATACTAAACTACCAAATTAATAATTTTTAGTATATTACAGTGCTAGTCATTGACTGCATAAAGGTTATGCACTGGATTTTTAATGCTATGAGAGAATATTAATTATATTATTACAGCCTAATAAAACTCTATTATTAAAGTCTAATTCTTATATTAAAGTCTAACAAACAAGCCTCAATTCCATCTTCTGGAAGGAGGGGGGGGAAAAGGCACAAAGAAAGCAAAAGAAAAGGTAGCATTCATAAAGATTTTGTGGTTTCATTTGACCCATAGCATAACCTTTAACTATTATGACCTTTCTGGAAAAAGTCCTTTGGAAATGTCCTTTCGTTTGGAAAGACAGATCCTATTGTGGGTTTTTGGGGGATTTGTCTTTTCTTTTTAGTTCTCTGAGATTTACAATTTTAGAGACAGAGGCCTCGAGTTAATGCCCAACTGGCAAGTGTTCTGTCCCTTTAAGAATCTAAGCATGATTGTGATGAGGAGTCTGCATTCTTCAGAGTAACAGTAGTTTAAGTCAGATTTTTAAAGAGATGGTTGAAAAAGCCCCAGGTCTTCCTTCTACAGCAGCTTTCTAGATACTGAGATAGACTCTCTTCCCCATCTTGTCTCAATTTCCTAAATATTTTTTTAAGTGCTAGGACTTGATGCCAGTAGGAGATAATTTTTCTTAAAAATAAATTAGAGTGGAACAGTACGTTAAAAGTTCTAAAGAAAAATAAATATATGCAAGAATGGGAAAAGGAGAAGAAATAACAAATTAATAATAAAATATTTAGTGCTTTTCAATTAACTGTGCAGACAATTAGTATACTAGTGGATTATATCACAGAAATCATGCATATTAATTTTTTGCATCCATTATCTTGTATGTGATTTACTCCCCTCTAATCATTAACAATGCTATTAAAAGGTGGATGTGGATGAAAAATCTGGGTTGTGTGCAGGAAAATAATATGGCTGAGGGTCAGGAATGAAGCTGAAAACCAACAGATTTTAAAGGACAAAGGTGGGAGACTGGAAGGGAATGGAAACCTGAAAGAAAATGAAATGATGAGGAAAGAATAAAGCAAAAACTGTGATCTGACTCTTTCCAGTTCCTTACGGTAGTTGAAGTGCTTTTCTGTTAAGATGCCTCCTCTCTTCCCCAAAATGCTGCAGTTTAATCTTAATCCTGAACAAACCTTCTTTTCGTGAAAGGCACAGCCTTTTGGAATCACACAGCTTTTCTTCACAATGGAAATCTGTGTGTACATCATGAAGAAGATAAATATGTGTATGAAGAAGTGTCCCCGGGGTCTTTTCCAAAGCAATGAAGCATCCTTGTTTCAGGTTACAATGGCAGCTTGAGGGCAGCATTTCCATCCAGAAGAAAATGGCTGTGACTCTTCATAAATAGAGCCCTTCTTGGAAAATGAGATAAAATGCATAACCAGGAATGTGTTAACCAAAGAGAGAAGAGAAACATCAGCAAAATGAAAATGAACGGCTGACACATAGTTGGGGAAAGGTTACCAGTGGGAATTTCTTTGTCTGAATGGATGTTTTGTAGTATAAATAGATGTGTTTTTGTCATTATAAGAGTCGCTAGTATTAATTAAAATTGTAATCAAATTTCCCTGGTGCTTTTCACACCTGAAAATGACAGTCCTTCACACAGCTGTGAGGATTCACTGAGTCAGATTTTTTTCTGTTAATGTTCATATCTTAAGTTCAGGTACCAGCTAATTAAACTGTGCATTTAAAGTGGGATTGTTCTTTCTATATTTTTTTTCTCAGTGGTTTTAAGTAGAAATGTTAGGCTGCTGCAACAGAGCAGTAGCAATGCTTTGTGGCTGACAAAGCATATCATATTACAAGGTCCGCAATAGGTTTTGCATTCCCAGCACCTTTTTATAAACACAGGCTCCGGGCAAATGTCAGCTGGTGGGAGAAAGAGCTGCTGGCCAGCCTAGCAGAGGGATGCTACGGCATCGTCTCTGTGAAACAAGATGACTGAAGGTTGTGGCCTGCAGCCCGGCTGTGTGATGAACTCTCCAGTGTTTGCTTCTTGCCTCCCCCCCAGCTCCTTGATTGATACAGATAGCAGCAGAAGAAACGTGCACACTTACATCCATTTTATAAAACGCACTGGCCCAGACCTAACCACTGGGCGCACCAGGGGCTGTGTTGTCTGCCACTTTGTCCCTCAGATACTCAGGGAAATTCATGGACTTTCAAGACTAGCAATTACTTTACGCCTTTACAAGAAAGGAAGGAAATAGGATGATACTTTTAATAGTAATTAAAAGCCAAGGATAAATTGTGAGCATATGATGCAGCTGCTGGTTGTGAGAGCTCTCCATATTGACTCAGCTTCCATTCTGGACCTTCTATTGTTTCACATCCTGAATTCTGAGTAAAAGTCCAGAAGGACTTTAACTAAGCCAACAAATATTTCCTAGAGGAAAAATACACTTTTGAGCCTACTGTACAGGAGAGACAGAATTGGAGAGTGAAGAATGATAACTGTAGGTGCACAAGGACGTATTTTCTCACTATATGATTGGGGGCTTGTTTTGTTGAGTTTGAAATGTGCAGGTTTCATCTCATTACTTGTTTCCCATATCAGGGTCATGCCTCCCTTTACGCATAACTAAAGGAATGAAGGCCTTCAATAGTTGATTTTCTCACATTTCCTTTGGCTTGGGTATGTGATTTCAGTAATTTCTTTGAAAAGTGTTAAGTGTCTTATTCCTCTGCTTTCTGAGTTACAGTGTGCTTATCTCTTCACAAGAAAAAAAACACCGCCTATTTATTAATCCTTCTAACAACAAACAAAATTGTGATGAAATTATGATACATTATTTTTGTACTATTTCACAGGAATTAATATATTTAGCTAGCATACTGACATAACTGAGGGGGAACCTTTATGGGATCTTTCACCTTCACAGAGGCAAATCATACTTTGAACCATCGACACCATGATATTCATCATCCATCAATTGCTCTCAAGAATGCTGCAAAAGAGGCAGCCACTTCCTTGAGGTGTTTGTATAGGGGCAGTATAGAGAGCTGCAGATTTTACTGGGTTGTCTGGCCCTGATCACATCCAGGTAAGTCACACCACAAAAAGAAACAACGACTGATGGGATTAAAAGGTCTCAAGAGAAGGACTTCTTGATTGAAAAAAAGTCTTTCATTTTTTGAGAGAAATATTAATAAATGTGGGCCTTTTCATTTAGAGTTTTCTACATTTTAACTGTATTTCTTTATATGTCAAAGGTATGTTAATCCACGCATGCTCAACTACTTTCATAATGAAACAGGGTAAAAGGGTGAGAAAGGAATTAACAAATGTGATACAGAAGTCAAGCTGCCTCTCACTGAACTTGACATCCAATATCTGCTCTCAAAGAGCTTTAATTTCTGACTTCTTATTGTTCCATGCTTTAATCACAATCTTTATGTAAAAAAATAAGTGAAGGGGCAGCTTTTAATAAATTCTGCATTTTCATGAATGTGATTCATTGTTTTAATGCCTCCTGCCATGTGGCTTTTGCTGATTCCTTATTTCTAACCCACTTGACTTCTCTTTCTGTTCCATAGCATCTCCCTTATCTGTCACCTGGCCCTCTGCAGAATCCTTCCTTTTGATGCCCATCTTCTCCCAGTGTGCTGATGTGAAGTCCAAACCAATAAACCTCAGCCTATTTTGTTCTGTTGAACAGCACTGTTTTTATCATTAAATGATGAACTGTCTGAAATTAATTTATCTAATTAATGTTGGATTCATAGATATTTGTGAGTCCTACACTTTAATTAAGCACCCCATTAAAAATCCCCAAAAGTAATTTCTTTTTTTAAGAGCTGTTTGGTGATTATCCCTTAAGAATTTTGGGAATTTTCTCTAATCAGTTCTTCATTGAATGCACATTCTGTGTAGGATCAAAACCAGTCTGAAACAAGGCAGTTATGAGTTTATCCATTAATAGGCTTGTTTCTCTGTTGAAGCTGAGAAAATCATAGCTTTCTTGTTTTAGCTGAGAAGATGGTAACACAGAATTCTTGCAAGCCAAAAGACCCCTTCTGGGAATGAACAACCCTCAGAAATATTGTCTGTCTCTCATGTATCAGCCTCATTTCTGCTGCCATTGAAGTCAAAATCAATTTTCCATATGCGATACTTTAGTTTTATTCTACCAAAAGCAATACTCTGTTTGAAAAATCTTCATTAAAGAACGAGTGCAGTACTATTTACTACATGCATAATGTCCCAACTTGTCTTTCTCCTTCATTCTGTTTTTCATATGCTGTAATATCCAAACATGTCTCTTCCATGCACTATGGGCATGAGTACTTCTGCTAAAATCTATTAGTATCTTTCATTAGGTGAGTCTTCTTAGATAGCAGATCTACAGATACAGACGGGTATATATTTGCAGAGTTTATTTTTTGCATAAGATATGGTGTAAAGGCAATTTTTTGAATGTAAAGAAGATGCATTAACTGTTTATCCAGAGCACTTTGTTGTGTTAGATCTTTTTCTGCATTATAATAGATACATAGATGCCGAGTTAATAATGGCAGCTTTGTCAACTTTCATAATCTGAATTATGTGTCATAAGTGACATAAAATCTCATAATATATTCTGAATAGGCAATAGATAAAAATATTAAAAATGTTCATATAAAAATCCAGAAAATGCTCCAAAGAGATTGAAATGAAGACCTGATTATACCAACTTGAAACAGCAACTTGACAAAAATTCGGCGTGTATGTAAACAACCAAATTAAGGAAGTCCAAAAAGCCTTACTGTAATGATCAGAGGATGTGAATGGTTAGAAATATGTTTTGGGCCTTTGAGTGGTAGCATCAATATTAAAGAATGAAATTTGCTTGAAAATAATCCTTTAGCAACATGTGACAGCTGTGGACTGAGGGGGAGCTCTGAGCTGATTTTAGAGCTCCAGCATTTCTGAGGCTGCTGGGTTGTCCCTATGTAATTGCATCCAGCTGATTTCCTTGCAGTAATCCCTGCATTTGTTGAATAACTCAGAATATATGGTGCAACTCCTTGTTTCCTCCCTTCCCCATACCATATATTAAACTTGCATTTTGCAAGATTTTGCGTTTATTATTTCCCAAATGCCTGCAATTCTTTCTTAGCCTAAAAATTCCATGTAATAAAGTTAGTTTCAATTTTGCTTTCCCCCCACCCTGCCACACCACTCCCCCCAAAAATCTGAGGCATACGCTTAGAGCACCCTTTTTTATTTGTAAAATGGGTAGGTACTTTACCATAAGCATGTCCCCAGTATTTTTCTTAGTATTATTGTTGACATTTGTTGGTCTATTCCTTGTTTTAACTTGTATTTAAATATGTTGCATAGCAGCAAGCAACACATTTCTTGTTCTCCAACATGTCTGGAGTCACATTCAGTCAAAGTTTCACTGATGTTTGCTCTTGGGATTTTGGCTTGGCCAGAGAGGAAAGGTATCCACAGAATTTAAATGTGAACTTCGCACATGTTTAAAGCTCAGTGGCATTTTGAACTAGAAGTTTGATTGTGGTCCACTGCTATTCTTAATTTTACTTTTTTTGTTACTGCTACTGTAATAAATGTATTTCTGATCCCATGATTTGTGTTGTCCCTGCTACCATCAACCTTACTCTTAACTTCTTTGAATGACAAAATGGCCTGTAGGAAGTATCCCTTATCATTTCAATCATCATATTAGTTTTATAGGGAATAGAGTGAAACTTCACCCAGATCTACAAACTGAGTTCATTTAGAGTGTTCAAAGAATTATACTCTCTGCTTAGATGCCATACTTAGATTAACTTTTTAAGGTGATATTTCTCCTTTATATATTTGTGGTTTTATAAGAAAGTAATCCCCATAAGGCACTTTAACATCAATCACCCCTGCAGTGAAGGTTGTTACAAGCATATGTCTCATCAGGTAGCATACCACAAAGCTTGATGTGTCTTCATAGGGAGACTATGCTAAAAGCTAAGGTGATTAAATGGAGAACAGTGGGAAAAAGGTGTAAGGACGTGGAAATAAAAGGGAAGTGTTCTCTGCAGGCCGGTAGCACTGCCTCTAATAAAAAACATACTGTAGTATTTCAGTGTGTTTTAAAGATGAGATTTAATTTTATTTGGATGTAACTTAAATCCAGGCACAGCAATGGTTAGATTCAAGAAACCACAGTATGTCAGTCTTCATAACAAAAAAATAGAGAGAGTATGGGTAGTCATTAGTTTATAAAGTTTTTGGGGGTTTTTTGGTGGTTTTTTTTTTTTGGTTTTTTTTTTTTGGTTTTTTTTTTTTTTTGTTTTTTTGTCTGCTTTCTAGGTTTTGTCAGTTTGAGGCTGATTTCTGAGTAGACTAAAGTATTTTTTCATATTCCTGGAGCAGCCTGTTCTCTTCTGGTATTATATTCCAGGAAAGATTCACTGGGCACATTCCTTAAACATGACTGTGCATAAAGCATCTGGAGATCAAGGAAATTGTTTTAGTCTAATAAGTTAGATCTACATCTTTACTATTGTTAGGCATAAATCTTCCTGCATATAAGTCTAAACAACTTCTTGCGATAGAACAAATCGTTCTGGAGAGATAGTTATGAACATGAAGCCAGGGAATATGGATTTACATTCTGCTAATTTCAGTAGGAAATGCAGACCACTGTTTTCCATGTATAAAAATATCTGAAATATGTCCTGTTTGGTGAATTGCAGTTACATACAGCAGACATCACACTGGTGTTTTCTGCCTCTATACATTTTCATATTGAGATCCTTTCTGGTTCCCTGTTCGGGTTTCTCAGTAGTTACAGGTTAAGTTCCATGATTCCATTATATTTAGGCTCTTAAATGCTGTTTATCATTGTTGTTCTGGGCTTAGCAGCTCATGAAGGAATGGAACTAACATCTGTCACATGTCAGTCATTCTCTCATCCTCTCCCCGGAGAAGCAATGGAATGTCTTGGTTTGCTAGAAATTTAAGTATTTACTTTAATATCCGCAATTGGTATGGGCTTATTTTAGGGACATCAAAGTCTTGCACTGGGAATAGAATGGCATGAGCTTTGCAGCAGTCTTTATTCTTTGTGGGAGTTTGCTTCATGCATTTGGATGAGCTGAGAACGATCTGTGCTCTATTGGCAAACTTTTCCAAGACTTCCGCTGTTTTAATAGAAATTACAGCCTTTCACATAGAGCTTGAGTTTTTCTTGTGTTTTCTGAGTCCAGACTGTTGAGGAGATGAGTACATGGTAAAATACAATGCGTGGTCATGCTGGAGGTGGCCTTGGGCTTGCACATAGCCATATACATGTACAAAAACCAAAAGGACCACATTTGGAACGTGGTGCTTCATTCCTGGCCAGCCCCATGCCTAACATTCTCACAGAATGGGCAATTTTAATGGCCAGAAGAGGAAAGAATTTTGTATGTAAATACACAAAATACTTTGGTTTTTCATCATAAATACAGGTCCTGTCGGATGTAGTGTGAAGTTTTGCAGCATGATGAGAAATAACATTGAAAAATGCATTATTGTACTCATTGTGGTAATTACATCTATAAAATTGCAATCCAACCTTGTAAACTATTGTAGGATTACTCATAAGTAGTGATAAGTTGTCATAACAAGTGTTTGGTGAGTTGGTATTTGCAAATGAGGTCCATAATTAGAGGAAGATCCAGAAAGTGTCCTCACATAGAGGCAGTTTTGGAAAGATTTGAAGTCAGAAGGAAAGAATTTCTGGCACTTGCATGATTTTGAGATCAGGTCTGTAATGTCTACAGTAAGAGAGTCCTGCTTTTATTTATTTTAAATATGTAAAGTATTTTTAGGAAATATAAATTTTACAAAATATTTCCTTGTGGTTATCATGAACAAATGAGTGGAATGTGCTATCCTTGTACTAATTAAAGATTCTCCAATCTATAGTGTCTGCATCATCTACATTTATGCACTGCTTGTTTGAGGATGACAGAATCTGTGGTACATAAAATAGCACATTTGGAAACCTTGAACTCCTTCAGTCCAAAATGATTCTTGCTGTGTTAGATAACAATTTAATAGCTGTCCAAAACAGAGAAATAAAAACAGGAAAATGTCAAGAACAGAACATATATATCTGCCTGAATGTATATATCTTTGATGTTACAAGATAATGCAAATGGGATTTTAAACAAAAAATATTTATTGTGTAGTGGAAATGGAGTAGTAGTACTACAGTTTATCCACTACATAAATTAAAACCTGCTAATATTTACAAAAGTAGTATTTTCTAAGGATTTTCAAAATGTAAATACCTGGACTAACAATGAAAGAGACATGTCTCTTACTATTATGAACAAAGGCCCCTGATTCTGCAAGCACTTGCAGGAGTAAGGCACTGTGAACATACCAGCAGCTCACTGGTTCATTCTACAGCTGATTTTGTTCAAAAGTTTCCACAGATGCCCAAACCTCTGATCCCAGAAACACCAATTAACTGTATTTTGTTAATGGGGCTACTGGCATGAGTAAGACAAGTGTTTGAATAACTTTTAAGGAATCCTTGCCTAGGTATTAGTGGATAATATGAACTATTAACTAATTAGTTTGCATTTGTGAATGGTGAAATGCTCTCACTGTTGCTTAAGACACTCTCGTAAATTTGCTAACACTAATCATGCGGTAATGCTACTAGTGTACTTAGTTGTCTTCAGTTTTGGACCGTGGTCTTCAATATACTGGTAATTTAATAAAATTTCATTTTAGGCTTGTGACAGTTTAATGTTTAAACCAAATAATGTTTTTAAAGTAGTCTTAAAAGTGCCTATTTCATTGTGCTCTCTGGGAGAAAGCAAGGAAAATGGAAGGAAAACGTCACTAGAAGCAGCTGAGTAAAATCTCTCATAAATATTCAAGTGTGCACTTTTCAGCTGCTGGTTTGATTTCTAAAGGGCTAAGGTGAAATCTGTGAAATATTTATTGGTGAAAAGATTACAGACCCAGAGTTGTCTTACAGATCCTTTATACCATACTACAGGCTCACCCAGGGCCAATATACAAGAATGTGATGCTTCATGGGAAGTCAGTGCTCAGCATGACTGTGTGCTTTATTTTGCTGGTCTGATTTTTATTTCTCTATTTCTCGTTTCTATTTTTAGAAAAACTGGGACAAATCCAGAAATATTCCTTAACTGGCCCTGAGTAAGGAGGGCCCGAGAACAAGAGATACATGGAGACAGAATTAAAGATCACAACCTTTGAGGCAGGTTTGACTCACCGAGGAGATTTACACCCCTCTTGGTTTGCCAGGCACAGTACTTACATAATGTTATACCTACTTACCATTCTCTTAACCAATCCTCTTCTGCCTTGTATTTATATTGGAAGGTTTATGAGCTTCTTGCAAATATCTGATGAGGTCTCATGCATCTATTTGTACTTTCTGGGCCCAAATTCCTATTTGATTTATTTTCTGACAGTCCTTTAATTAACCCCTGGGATCTATGGAAGCTCCACTAACAGTTTCAACTGGTTTATAGCTCTCTATACTCCCCCTCTTACTACCTGGTAGAGTGGCATTGATGAGCTGCATATTAGTTTTCTGCAGTGACATTTCCAACTTCCCCCATAATATTAGGGACGTGAAAGAGGATCTTAAAAATCAAGCCTGAAGCTGTTTTGATCTTCAGAAAATGAGTATACATACAAGGAGGATACTGTTTCTTCCCATCAGCCTTTTCAATTATTTACTTCCTCATCAGAATTCCTTGGCCCACTGGAGCCATGCGGAAAAGTATTTTAGAGTTCCCAGAGATATTATTTTCTTCTGTGTGTGATGGATATAATATACATGTGGAAGGTGACTGAATGCAGCATTGAAGAGGAATCACTCTGATGCAGAAAGACTGGGATTAACATGGGATTAACAAAAATGCTTAATTACTTGTCTTTAAATATGACTGTGGTGGGTTGACCCTGGCTAGACACTAAGTGCCCACAAGAGCTGCTCTATCAGTCCCCTCCTCAGCTGGACAGGGGAGAGAAATGATAATGAAAGGCTTGTGGGTTGAGGTAAGAGCAGGAAGAGATCACTCAGAAATTTCCACCATGGGCAAAACAGACTGGACTTGGGCGAATTAGTTTAATTATTACCAATCAAATCAGAGTAGGATAATGGGAAATAACCCCAAATCTTAAAATCATTTCCCCCCTGCCTCTCCCTTCTACCTGCACTTGACGTTATCTCTGTTTTTCTCTACTTCCTCCCCTGCAGAGGCACAGGGAGATGGGGAATGAGTATTGTGATTAATTTATCACACATCTCTACCACTTTTTCCTCTGCAGGGGAAAACTCCTCTCATTCTTCCCCTGCTCCAGCATGGGGTCTTTCCCACAGGAGACCGTGCTTTCCAAAGTGCATTTCTTGAACTGCTCAAGCACAGGTTCCTTCTGAGGCTGTTCTCTGGCTCGCAGCTGCCTTGGGGCATCCTCTTGCTCTGGAATGGGGCCCTCCATGAGCTGCATGTGGACCTCTGCTTCCCATGGGCCACCATGAGGATGCAGGGACACAGCTGCCTCACCATGATCTGCACCCCAGGCTGCAGGGAAATCTCTGCTCTGGCATGTGGAGCATCTCCTGCCCTTCCTGCACTGACCTTGGTGTCTGCAGGGCTGTTCCTCTCGTATATTCTCAGTCCTCTCTCTCTGCTTCTGTTGTTCTCTGCAGGTATTTTTTTACTGCCCTTTTAAGTACATGATTCCAGAGGCACAACCACCATTGCTGATGGGCTTGGCCTTGGCCAGTGATGGGTTTGCCTTGGAGCTGGCTGGTGTTGGCTCTGTCATACCTGGGGGAAGCTTCTATCGTCTTCTCACTGAAGCTGTAGCCCACTCAATAACTAAACTGCCACGCAAACCCAGTACAGCCGTGATTAGAATGTGCTGCAGTCTAGCAGCACTGTAGGGTACCAATTCTGCAATAAATACATATAAGAAAGTGTAAGACAACAGTTTAACAAAAATATGAACCTGCTATGGCACATTGTCACCAAAATGTTGGCCTAGACACCTGCATGAAAATCCAGGTCACAATCCTGCTCCTGTAGACAAAACCTTTTTGGAGACACTTTGGAACATTTTGTCAGATGACATAGAATTATCCATAGCTGGGCTCTCAACAGGGTAAAGAAGGAATTTCTTTGGGAATTATGTATATAAAAATAAGTACAGTATTATGTAACAGACCACATCACCTTATGCCATATATTTCTAAATGTCCTAACATGTTATAGGCTTTGTCATTGTTATGGATTTCTTTCATGGCTAAAAACAAAGTTAATGAGAATATTTAGTGCAGACAGAAATGACAAAGTTTGTGTTGATTTACACAATCATAAAGGCAAAGTGACTCTCTATCATGCAAGGAGTTGTGCTAGATCTACAATAGTATACGCAAGATAAGAAACTGGCCCAGGGTAGGCATCCATTTATTTATGGGGTGAAAATGTACAGCAGTAAGAGATGTGAGGATGTTGGGGGGATTCTGTCTGTCAGGACTGACAATTGCCTGGGTCAGCCTGCTGTCTAGGCTGGCTTTCACAGTACCTGCTTCTGTAAGGAATTTTCAGATTGCAAGCACAAGTGACACCTATCAGAAGTTTGCCAAGGATTGGAAGAAATTTAAATTATGGTGGCCCAAGCTGTTCTATATATTGCTTCAACCACTGGCTTCCATGGTGTATATAATCTGTATGATCTATAGAACAAATTCACATCTTTTTGGTGTACTGGTGACAGAGTTCTTTTTGCTTAGAATTAGTTTAAAATAAAGTCAATGACCATCTTCCTTGGTGTTCTTTTTGATGGAAACTTTGTGCTCTTTCGTCCTGTATAAACTTTTCAGACACAATTTAAAACTTTAGAAAACGTGCTAGCACAGTGATGTACTGGTCCCAGCCTGTGCCTGTGATCTTGAAGTTTCACACACATGGGAAAATTTTAAGCTTCTGGAAAAAGAAAAATATTTTTTCATGAAGTTCAGAGACAGATTCATATCCTAATATCTTGAAAAATATCCACTTAATTCTTACTACTATGGATTTAATTTTAAATTATTGTCTTTCTACAGAGATAAATGAATGTGCTGGTAAGATCAGTAATACAGTAGTCTGACTGGCACTCCACTATTGTTCCGGTAGGTACAACCATCTGGAGCAGACACTTCCAGGATTGATAGCAAACTTCAGCCGTTCAATACGGCTGGAAATACCAGTCCATCTTTAGTGAAGGGCACTATTAATAGCCAGGTAAAAGCATTTGTGTATTAGAAGATTCCAGTTATGGTCATATTGTGTCAGGAAGATGTCAGCGTTCTATCTAGTCTTGCTGCTAATGATTGCTAATACAGTACTTACAGGATAATAGATGAAGAGGGATGGATTACAAAGTTTTAAATCAATCAAAGTTTTTGTGATACATTTATATGGTTTTGCAGCTTGTTAAATCATCAAAACCCACAGATTGATTTTTACTTTAACAATCAATCCTCTCTATGTTTCTTAACATGCAGTCAAGAGTTAAATTTTTCTGACTATAAATATTGAGAAAAGTGTTATGACAGTAGCAGGAAGATTTATTACATTCTGATGGCAGAGCTGAGAGGATGTATATACTATACCACTGAAGTGTCAAGATGCAAAGGTTGATTAGTCAGAAAGATTTTGTTTTACACAGAGGAAACTTATCTATATGTTCATCAGCTGATATGCAGCAGGAATTCGTCTGCACAATTCCTTACACTTGCAGATGGTCTGATATCAGCCTGCGCATAGGATAATGTTCACGTTTCCATTGAGAACACTTAAAACATTATCTGTGATGAAGCTATGGCAGTACACAGGTAGCTGTCACATCTAAGGCTGTACAGCTACTCAATATTCTCATGGCTTCTGGTAAGCAGTAAATGACCCTAAAAAATCCAGGCTTTCTGTTCACACGTTTACCCAAATGGTGAAACTCCAAAACAGGAAGTCTTTTAAGGGAAAGGTAGCAATTAAATGTCCGGGTATAATAAGCTACTAGTTTTTAGCTTAACAGGCAGTTTTCTATTTGAATACCATCCAATAGGTATGTAAACATTTGGGAGTTGAACTTGTGATAAAGTTTTGCAATTGAGTCATCTGTAGCTCAGGAACAAGACTAAATCTCCCAGACACATTTTGTGCAATTAATACAGCTTCCAAAAAGAATATGGTTTTATTAGGTATATATCAGTTTACTGTGAAAATTGGTCTGTGCAATATCTAGAAAGCATAGCACTGTAGACAAGAAATTATGCCAGTCCACTGAACTTTGGTTGAGGCTGAAGATCCTGAGAAGTTGGAGGCTTCAGATCAGTAGTGGGGAGGTTCTTTGATAGCTCATGAAAACATCCCTTGTAGCTCTAGAAGGCATTTCCATCACTGGCACCACCTAAGCCACACAAACTGGAAGACAATCCCTTATGGGGAATGCTCCGAGTGCAGCTGTGTGCAGATGTGAGTGCAGCAGCCATCTGAGCTGAGATCCACATCAGGTGTGACATGCCCTGCGCCTCTGCACAAGTGTGGCCCTTGCAAAGGTGCCTTCAGCATCCCAGCTAAACCTCTTTGGCTTTAGCTAACCTGGGTTTCTGCTCAAGTAGAGCACACAAGTAGCATATATATGCCAAGTTTGTAAATGCTAAGATGACTATTATTTACAGTTGTCTTATATTTACTTATATTTACTTATATTTTCTCTTCCGCCATTTTTATTAAGAAAAAAGCCTTGCATTATGTGACCAAAATATTTATTAGAAGGATTAAAAATTGGCTAATGACAGATATCAAATTATATTTCTGTAAAGGGAGAGATTAATTTGGTAGATTTAGTTTCCAGTGGAGCTCTCCAGGGATCTAGACTTGTTTTGATACCAATATTTTTGTCAAAAAACCCCTAGACAATGATGAAAAGCATTAGTTCCTAAAGTCTGTAGGAGAGACAAAAAAAGTTTAGAATGTAAGCAGTAATTCTGTCTTAGAAAAATACAGTACTTTATGAATGTTATTTCAATATGAGCTGTCAATGATGTAACTAAAACTGGTAAAGGCTTCCTTGGCTGTATCAGAAGAAAAGTACCTGAAAAAGTAAAGAAGTTCAAACAATATTGGCAAGATCACAATAAGGTTGTGTTGTGTTCTGGGGACCACACTTCAAGAATTAGATGTGGAAGTGAGAGAGTTCAAAGCCATGAAAATTATACTGGTGAAGGAAAACAAGCCTTATTCTTCCAAGAAAAAAGCAAGGAGTTCTACTTACACAGCTTCTTTGAGATAAGGTCAAGAATCACACGGATACCCTTCCATGGAAAAAAATGTGATAATTGGGCTTTTCTCTCCTGCTGACAAAGCATAACAAGATCGAATGGCTGGAAGCTGAGAGAGTAATTAGATGCAGGAACTGCTTGGCAGGTGAGCTGGAGGACTCCTTGTTGCTTAGATTTTTAAGGAAGGGAGATTAGAGATTCTTAAAAAAACCCAAGGTAATCCAGCTTCAATAAGAAATTTTAATACCTGTGTATTTATAGGGGCAGGAAAGTGGGCATGGCAGTGAAAGTTTTAGAGGGGATTGCTGAAGATTTCCAGTTATCTTTCCTTGGAGTTTCTTCTTTCTTTTAGGGTTGTAGCAAGAGTTGAAACGCTTGCATTGCTCTCTCTGAAATGCTTGTGCATTGCTTTGTGACACAGCCAGCTCTGCATTAAGACAATGGTTATAAAGAGTTCTCAAGCTTCAGAGCTTTAGCTAGTCAAGAATAAATTTCCCCAGATATCCAATTAAGTATATAGATCCAAGGATTTTGTTTGCTTACAGCTTCCTCTGAAGGCGGAGAGGCTGACCATAATGAGACATGGGACGCCAGCTAATGTAAGCTGGTGTTCTGTTATACAGAGACTCCTCTTGGATGTGTCTGACTTGTCCTGCTCATGTCCTTGTGTTAGACTGACTGATGTCTGCCAGGGAATCCACTCGGAGCCCACATGGGGAATGCCCTCAGAAGGAGAGGCTAGAGTTCATTTGCTGAGACCACTTGGGTGTATCTTACCTCATCCATTTCCCTCCTCTGCTGAAGTTTTGCCCCTTGGATTCTTGTTTGTGCTCATCTACCTTCTGCCTCAGCAAGTATTTTAATACCACCATGGGGTCAAATATTTTGGCTGGATGGGCTATGTGAATGAAACTTAATGGCTTCAGATTAACAAATGCTGTAAGCATCTAATAATTCTCTCTGTCTTTGAACTATAAAAGCTTGAAATATAAAATTTAATTACTTTTATTTAAGGCTCTTTGCTTAACAGAATTAGAGTAGTGGTTCCATTTTCTCCTCAAGTCTTCTTTGAAGACACTCCTACAGTTCTAGGGATTATTACTATCCTGCAAAATTACTGAAAACTCCTGCATCCTTCTCCTGGAAACTGTCAGCTCTGTTTTTACTTGGTGAAAAGTGTCAAATGGACAGAAGTCAAAGTTTCTGCTAGCCAGGATGAACTGCAGATTGTGCTTGAGCAAACTGGGAGGAAGGGATGTCAGTACACGCACGCTAGGGCAACGTAGTACGCTTGCCAAGGAAAAATTCCTTTGGTCATTGTATGTTGGCAGTATGGGAAGTACAAAGGGGTCCAGAGTAGCTTCATCACATTCTCTGCTTTAACTGGGATGTGGGGTTTACAGCATGAGGAGTGAATGAAGATTGTACTGCTTAATCAGAGCTTCATGGCAGCACTGGTTCCTAACATATATGTGATATATACTAGTAGGATCCATTTGCTTTATTACTTTGTAGAGAGGTTTGCAGTTTAACCAGTAATAATGACAAACCTGGAACTGTGATGCATCCAGTTCCTTTAACAAATGCAGCAAATTATGTGGCCGCATTCAGCTTCACCCAGAAAACCGAAGATGCTTTAGAGCAGGCAAAGTGTAATTCTGCCATTCAGTCTGCCAGGGCATAGGTCCAGCAACATTCAAACACAGGTGATGCTTGAAGTTCCTGTGCCCTTTGTTTGCTTTTAACTTTGCACCATGAACAAAGCTGCACGACAACTCACAGTAACCCTCAGTGACAGATTTTTCAAACTGGTGCTTTTTTAATTACGAAGATGAAGAAAAAGAGTGAGTTGTGTACAATTAAAAGGTAAAGGTAGTGACAGAAACACGGAGAAATTTGGGCAAGTTTGCTAAGCTATTATCCTCAGGTATGAATTTGGCAGCTGTTATAAACGGGACCTCTGTTTCTGTATAACACAGTGACCTGATTTAATACTAAACCCACAGTCTGGGGACAACCGGTTCATTCTGCCCAGCCTTCTGAAACTCATCCTCAGATGCTTTTGGTGAATATTTACTGAAATATAATCTGTTTGCATTACAGTTTGTGGGTTGAATATAGTCTTATCTTTCTCACTATATGTGTGTGAATAGCAATGTGCAGAACAGTGCTATCTGTTATTCTTTCAGCTTTATGTTTGCAATGTTATACTTTTTCTCAGCTGAGGTGTGCTAAGCCTTTATTTTAAACATAAGCATATGATTGCATTTAATGGCTACATGACAAGAATAAAGAAATAGTGCAATTTTAAAAATTATACTCAAAATCAAATGTAATTAAAATCTTCTTTGAATACATTATGAGTAGTTAACAAATTACTGAAAGTGCAAATCAGCTTTGCAAAGGGTTTACAAGGAAGAAAAGGGCTACATTTGTCATGTTTCCTATAAAGTAATGTGACCGAAGGTACTGCTAAAATACTTGGCAAGAAGAATCTCCCATTTAGTTGTAGCCCCAAAACCTCAGGTCCAGATTTAGCTGTACTGAGGAAACGCCTAGAAATTAATGTGAAATGAAACTACTCTTTGGATGGTCTTACTTGCTTGTTGAGCCATTAAATGAACTCCTTAAATGCATTTCTGGTTTTGATTTTTGTTTTGGTACGAGTGTTAAAAACCAAAGACATAAAAAGAATAATGGGCTGCTTAGGATAAAGCATTTTATCACTGACATTTTTCTGAGATTAGAGAAGACTTTTCAAACAAAAAAATAAAAGTCTAGAAACTGAGAAAATAAATATTGTTTGAATTATTATCATTGTTCTCTTTCACTGTGCTGAACTTCAGCTATAATGCAAATGCTTCATTCTGTACACATACTTTATAATAAAACAGTAGGACTTCTGGTCAGCAAACAAAGCAAACACGACAGGCTTTCCTGAAATGCTTCTGCTCTTCCACTGCTTCCTTGTATTTATTGATAAAATATTTTGCTACTTCCTGACTGTGTAATGAAGTTGATTTTTTTCTTTAATTTTATATAGAGAAGAAAAGAAAGAATCACATAAAAAGGGATCAGCTAAGAATAAAGCAAACCACTCATTCAGCCAAATGACATTTTGAGTTAACTCAAAATTCTATTTTTCATTCATTTGTGGTTAATACTTGCAAAGGTTTTCTTTTACTTTTACCTGGGCTTTCTTTTCTCATGTTATGTTTTTAGCTCCAGACTCCCACTAACAACTATACTTTTTCCTGGCTCTTGTACTTTTGTTGAGGTCATAAGTTTCACCCAGATCTTTCCATATTTTACCCCAGGCATTTGTTCCACTTTCCTTTGACAGAAGAGTAGAGACCACATTTGTGGTATTCCTAAATTAATGATACTTTTCCAGGCTTAAAATACTGTGACAGATCAACAAAACAGTAGCAGAAAACTAATTCCTTCAAAAAATATGAAAAAAGGAAGTTGTGTAAGATGGTGTAATTAATCTTGCAATAAAAATAATTGTTTACAGTTAAAATTAATGTAACATGCATTCCTCAGCAGATAATAAATTATGGGTTTTCTCATTAGCATTTGAATTGATTTCCTCTAATTTCTGAGGAACACATGAGCATGTGACTAGATTAAGTTTAATTGGACTACAGCTGGCACTGATTGTGTGTGGATAGGGTGGGGGTTTTGACTGATTTGGCATCTTCCTGCATCGTGTTTCATTGTCTCTTTCTTCCTGTTCAGCCTTTTCTGCACAGGTTATGAGGCACTGTAAGAAGTATTAGAAAATTAAAAGGCGAAAGAGCCTTCTGTAAGCACAGAAGAGATGTGGGTGAAGTATTTCTAGAAGGTCTGTAGTGCCTGCCAGCGCGGCTGAGAGTGAGGGAAACATCTCGCCTCAGAGCCAGAGTGCTCTGCAGTGGAGCAGGCGCATGATGCAGTCATTGTCAGAGGAGCGCTTGTGTGAGGCACTGCTGAGCAGCCTCTGGCTTCCTCACTGCTGAATGTCACTGCTGGCACAGGAGAAAATTGATCCCGTTCTGTATTTTGTTCCAGAGCTCAGTTTGGTGTTTGAGCACAGAGGAGCTGGGGCAGGAGCGCACGTTCTCTCTTCCTAACTCCATTGCACAGGCAGTGAGCTGTGCCAGACAAAGGGATTTTAAATTTTGCTGCTAGCATTGCTGCAGTTCCTCTGTGAGCCTAGAGAGCCCAGATTTCTTCATCTAACAGTGGCCACTAATACCTGCCTAGGGAAGGGCTTGAGATTAGGTCAAACATACAGTGATAACTGATTGTCTAGCTTTCATTGACGTACAGCTCTAGGATTTTATGAAGCAAAGGTGGTATCTTTATGTTTAATAGACCTAGATGGATTTTTCACACATTAAAAAACTCTAACAGATTTTTAAATTCATGTTGAATCACCTGCTTTCCCAGCATCCTGTGTCTTATTTTGCTAGTAAAACTGTGCATTCTTGGAACTGTTTTAATTTGATACTGTCTAATTCCAAAAGAATACCTTTCACCTACTTCATGCAAGTTCCAATTTTTATACCTAGGTTCATGTCTTCTCAGAGACAGGGCTTCAAGCCAAAAAATCCTGCTCTATTTGATAATTTCTGTGAAGTCACTCCACGTCTTTGCTTTCCTTTTCCTTCTACTTCTAAATTTTGCTGCAAATCTTGGAGCTAAAGAAGCCCAAACTGTTACAGAGAACTCAAAAGTAGCTCATTTTGGATTCATAGAGTGACAATGATTTCTGCTTTTTTCTCTGTTCCTTTCTATGGGCTGTAGATTCACAGGGAGTACCCTGCTATTCAGTGTGACTGAGGATGGCAGAAACAGCTAAATAGAGAAAGGTAGAGGGCTACCTGTTGAAAAGAGCATCGTGCAAGTGGGGAGTTTAGGAACTATTCTTCTCATCTTCTACAAAGATATTTCACATACTGGAAAAATGTTTAAAGAATCTGTAAATGGCAAAATAAATTCAGTGGGGGAAGTACTGAACTTGGGGCATATGGTGAGGTTATTAATGAGTAAGAAAGACCACAAGGTATAATGGAAAGGCAGATGCTAATAGTGAGCAATTTAATAAGAAATGCAGATAGAGCACCAGACTCACACTGTAATTCAATTTGGGTCAGCATTTGAGGAAACATATGAAGAATGCATTTGGATCTTGCTGTATAATCTTGGTTTTGATTCTCTCGGTCATGTTTTGTCTTCCAGGAGCTTTCTGTCACAGCTAGAGATGAAAAACAATGTTTACTGTTGGTTCATGCTGAACTTGAAACAAGTAACACGTGAGGGGAAGTACAGAGAGAGTTTTACAAGTCAAATTTAAATAAAAATATTTGAACTAATGGATTTCTCATATAGTTTTCCAGAATTGATTTTTAAATGTGCACTAAGAAGGCAAACAAAGATATATTAAGAATGAGTGGTGG
The DNA here is from genome assembly GCF_015227805.2 of Hirundo rustica. Taxonomy (NCBI): domain Eukaryota; kingdom Metazoa; phylum Chordata; class Aves; order Passeriformes; family Hirundinidae; genus Hirundo; species Hirundo rustica. The sequence goes on along the minus strand of NC_053456.1, from coordinate 22,251,916 downwards.
AAACCAGTAGGAAGACATATCCATGAAATTGTCTTTAGAGGTTTCTTCCTAAGTAAGGAAATCCTTAGATGGATCGAACCTGATTAGAATGGGAAGAAACAGAAAAAGACATGGTGGGGGTAAACTTGCCCCAGAATATTAAAAAAAAAAAAAAAAGTGAAGGATATTTATGTTTTGCTTGCATGTGGGTTGAGGAGTTGCCTACTGCATAAGGTGCCCCATTTACTCAGCTCTTTCTGTTACATACACATTGCAGAGCATAACTGGAAATGTAGACCTTGCAACTTATGAAATATTTGGTTCTATCTAGTAGATATTTTTGGCAGAAATGAGAACATATACGAAATTGTCCGTTCTGCCTACTTCATCCCTTTTTTCTGGAAGATAGACATTACCTTTTGAAATATGATATTAAAAATGCCCAAGACATTTATCTGCCTGATACATATATAAAATAATTTTTTAAAGTATAATTTTTCCTTTATTGGGATATACTTCGCACTATTTATTCTCCCATGTTAGAGTTTGGCCAGTAACTATACACTTTATTTTGCATCATGGCTTCTTAAACCTCTGTGAACACTGAGGAACTTAGTTTTATATTTCATCTGAGAAATTACAGCTCAAGCAGTGCATTGTATGTTAGCACCATGCTGAGACATTGGCTTACCACTAATTTGAAAAAAAAGAACACCCCCTTTTCAGGGGCTGACACCATCTCTTCCAGATGGGCTTTTCATGGATTATTTTCTGCCAAATACTATTCAGACATTTTCAAGATATTAGAAGTCTGTGATGTTTAGGAAGACTAGAACCCTGGATATCCTGGCTACAGCCCAATTTCAGACTGTTTCATGGGACCAGAGCTGTTAAAGTAATATATTGTAATCAGGAAACAAGAATTTCAATATCAAACTGTATTTTTCAGTTAGACCTAGATAAAATCCTCTATTGAGTTATATTAGTAGTGTATTTATGTTTTTATTATTATTATGTCATGGGCCCAGTACTTACAGTGTTCAGATTTTCCAGACAGAAAAATTCCAGCTTGCATGTAGTTTTTTGAAAATATTTTTTTAATACTATGGATGTGGGGTTTGTTGTGTGTGACATGGGGGATGGGATTACCAGGCTGGTGATCAGCTGGCAGAGAGATGCCCTTTTCAGAAGCAAGTTAAGATACAAAACCGGGAGGTTATCAGCAGTGATGCTTTTGCAGTGATTTCCAAGACAGCCAGCTGCTGGTGCTGTGCCTGAGGTAAAAATAATATGGTTGTAGTTGAGAAAAAAGGAACAAGGGCAATCAACCACAAATCTGATCAGACCTGTTCTGCATTGCGCTTTTTTTTCTTTTTTTGCTTTTTTTTTCCTTTTTTTTTGTATTTTTTTTGTTCCATCTCCAACTGTGATCAAAAAAACAAATAAAACAAAACCAATCCTTACTTTAAAGTACAAAAGTTCATCTTATATTTCAGCATTAATTTGGAGAAATGCAATGAACTGCACAGCTTCTCAATATTGCTTTAGAAAGCATTGCAGGTTTCTAGGGAGCCTTCTGTGATCAAGGTCTCTTGTAGCCTCCAAGCCTCACAAAAGTGTTCCTCTGTTCTCAGTTTATATGCCTATGTCCTTTGGAATTTGAAGATGTTAGGTGGTCTCGACTCTTGCCTCAGCGACATGCTCTGATCAAAGAGTGCAGTACGATTTGATTGCAGCAAAACGTGCTGTGTACCATCTCTAATAGGCTGGGCTGTCAGTACAGGATTTCAGCCTGCTGAGAACTTCCAATCTTCTGTGCTTAGTGTGCATTAAATCTCTCATCATCTACAAAATGCCTTCCCTCCCCTACTTACTTTGGGCTGTAGGAGAGCTATAGTCCATAACCTTTGTTTTCAGTTTTATCATAAATTGAAATACACACACACTTAAATTTTCCTAATAAATAAAGTGCTATGTTGTTCTAAAGCTGCCTTTTCACCTCATTACAGCTCAGCAGAGTGGAGAGTGATGTCATGGTTGACCCAGCACCAGCATGCCCATAAATGATACAGTATGTTCCCCCCTTCACTTCCTGGCTAAAGCACTGGGAAGGAGCTTAACATGAAATTCATGCCGTGATGACAGATTTAAAAGTTGCTACAGACTGTAACAGACAGCAACTGCATTTTGCAGACATACATGACACATACCACTCTCTTGTATTCCTAAGTGATGACATTTTCAGTTTAAAGACTTATGCTTCGATTGCGTATTATGGCTGTCTGTCTACAAAATCAGGCGGGAGGAGGGAAGGAAAGGACGGGACAGAGAAAACACTGAACTGGATCTACAGCTCTGCTTGGAGAATATGTCAAATATTAATCAGTGCCTGGAGGGGCGGCACACACCAGTTTTCAAGCAGGCTGCACTGCTATTCTGTGCCTTTTGGGGATTTTGGCTGTTTGGAGGCAGACAAAGCAGTTGTGCTTCACCTGGGGAAATTGGCCCCTCGCGCTTTTGACAAGGAGACTCTGAAAACTCAAACGGTGCTAAATTGTAAATTTGCAAACAGGAAACCAATACACCAAACATGAGACACCCTTCTTTGGCTTCCCAAGTAATTAAATAAATAGCCATCATGTTGTGTCTCCAGGGCAATAAAACATGCCACTGTGGAGAATTTACAGGAATGGGCCAGGGAGGGTGTTGCCTGATAGAGAGCTGTGACGTTCTGCATTTGCACCTATGTCTGCTAGAGAAGCTTCCCCTGAAAGTAAAGCTTGATTGTAAATATAAAGACTGGTTTATAACCTTGGCATCTCCCTTCACCCTCCACTGGCTGTCCTTTTCTGCAGCTACTCAGCATCACAGCATACATGGCAGGTAAACAGTCACTCAAACTGATATAAAGCAAAGTTATGCAAATACGTGAGAATGGATTACTAGCATTGCACTAGATCAGAAAACAAAATGGCATTGGCTTCTTATCAGAAGACATTTCATACTGTTACTGCAGTTTATGCCAAATAGGCAACCCTTTCCACTGTAAAACATATCCATTGATTTCCTCCAGGATTCTTAGATGCCTGACCAGGATTTCAGAAGAGTCGAAGAAATAGAATACCCTTGAGAATTCTTCCATATGCTCTTTGGAGACACATGCGTGCAGAAACAGGATTTTATGATATTTTTACATGCTGAGCACTCTTGAGTGAAAATTGAAGGAAATCAGTCCCATGCAGAATTATGTCTCTAGCGTGGCAGGAGTTCCCAGTCACAAGAGACATGATCGATAAAGCTTATAGTTTATGCACCTCAATATTGAGTGTCCACATTTTGATTTAAGGAGTTTCCTGTAGCATAAGCCATGGGGGCTAAATTTTCCTGCTCTGCATGAGTGAAATGTTGCCATTTGTTCAATATTCAGGTTATTTATCATTTGAAGTCCTACCTGTATTACTGAAGCCAAATCTCACAGAGAGAGAGTACAATTCTTAAAAGGAGTACAAAGCTTTGCTTCAATAAGGTATCAACTAATGAAGAGCAAAGTTGTTTTAATTAAATTAAAGCCGAATCAAAACTTGAACACAACGGAATCACCAAGGTTTTGTCTCACAAGCGAACTTTCTGAATTTAAACGGAGTTTTGGAATTTTTGACCATATTGAAATCATGAGGGCCTGCAAATTTCAGCAAAAGATTGAGTCTCTGAGATTTCCCGCTTTGGTCCTCAGCTGAAGTTGCTTGCAGAGAGATTGCAAAAGCGTGTGAAAATATGAATCTCTGCATGTGAAGATCCAGTTCTTCAACAGAGAACATGATGTATGAGTGATATTTCAAGCATACGACCTGTTTTGCAATATATTCTACAGCCTGGAATTTATATGCCTGAGTAAAACCTCTGAAAACACCTAAATGCCTGACCCTCTGATTTTCAAGAGATGTCACACTATTTTTCCCAGCCAGTCTTAGCAGAAATGTTGTGAGCAGTTTTGACACAGATAGTAAGGTATGTGGGTTTCTTTCTTCTATTACAGGTGCCAGAGCAGTGGGAACATCTTTTTCATTTTTCATTCATCCCAGATTCCCACATGCATATCAATTTATCTTTGTCACTTGCAGAGTCTCACTTAGCTGAGTAGCTCTCATTTGTCCCCTGACCTTTGACTGCTCCTGGTTGAGTATAAGGATGAGGGGAAACCGCCATGAGAAAGGTGTCTTTTTTTCTCCATCAGTCCCTCAAGGAATTGAGCCTACTCACTGTAGAAAATATGAGGATGTTTTGTAAGTTTCTAGATCTATATGCATTCTAGAAGATGTTTTTAACCAAAACTGCGAAGAATATGAAAAAGTATTATTTAGGAAAAAGTAGTTGTATTTTATGGAATAAAATCAGATAAGGGTAAACTAGTATAGAAGTCATGCAGATTTCTTCACAGTGGAAAAATACATTGCCAGTGAATGTCAGATTTTTGTAAATTACAGGCTTAAACCAGAAATTATTAGATTACAATCAGTTTGCTAATTTTGTTCTTTTACAGTATATGGAGGTTGGTTATTAATTTTTCAATATTAAGGTATTTTATAATAAAAACATAGCTGATGCTTTAATATGGAAGGAATTAGAGACTCTTTAAAACTAGTGGCTGGTTCTCCAGACCTGAAGAATGGATTAGTAACCTGTGAAAAGGGAAATCTCCAGGGATGAAATATTGACCAAGGTAGCAGGTTCTCAGCAAATGAAAGCATAACAAACTGGAGTGTTATTAATCACTACTTCTGGTGTTGGGGTTTTTGTTTGTTTTTAAGCAATATCATTATTTGCAAAGTGTAATATTTTAAGTATAGTTCTGTGAAAAATATTGGGGGGGGGGGGTGTCCATTTAGTTATCCTTATTCTGATTATTGCTAAAAAATTAATTCATGGTATTTTGCTATTTCCAAAATCTTCCCTGGAGATTTGAAACCAAAAGTGTCATAGGTGTATTTTTCCAAATCTTCATTTGTGTGAAATCATCCCACCAGCTCTTGCTGACAAATCAGCCTGACCTAAGTAAATGCCATTTTACTTTTTACATTTTAAAAGACATCCCTGTGCAGGTAGTGACAGTTAATTAATAGAACTTGAAACTGGAAGGAAAAAAACCTATTCTTAAATATAATTTATAGCTGTTAAACTTGGAGCACTAGAACCCTGACTCTTGACCAGCTGCATGAGATTTCATGAACCTGTGTTTAATGGTATAAAATGTGATTAACAAGTTATAAGTGTATCAGGAATATAATATTAACTCTGTATGCTTAAACCTTTTCTTTTTTTTACCCTGCTTTGCAGAAATGGTCATCTGCACCCCAAAGAATTAGCAATCTCCTTGGATATATCAGCTGGCTCTAGTTACCATCTGAATCAACAGGGAGTATGCTCCTGTACATGCCAGGTGAAAGATGGCAGAATCAGACAATGACCTGACAGTAGGAAGACAAACTTATTTAGGTCAGAGAAACCCTTGTGAAAGGCTCAAATCCAATTAGTCTATAAATACAGATTTGAATGGTGAAAGAAAATATGAGTTCTAAATTTAGATCCTTTTCCCTGAATGGAGAGTTGGGAAGAGGTCTGTAGTATGAAAACCTAGTTACATCCGGCAGTCTGAATCAGCTGGGACATGGAGGGTGGCAGCCACAGAGCCAGAACATCCTTGCAGTGACCAGCCCATGGTACTCAGAAGGTAACAGGATGCTACACCGTAATCTGCCAGTTTCTACAAGTCTGGTGTGGAAGAAGTCATCTCATGACTTCCATTAGTCAGGCAAGCTTGCTGGCTTGCTGCAGCATTATTGGGAAATGACCTGACACCTGAGCATCCTCAGGCAGTTTGTGATTAGAAATTCCCCATAAACACGTGGCAAAAGTTTGTTGATATGTGTTTGAATGTATATGTGCTTCTGGATTTACACATAGAACAATATATACTGAATGCATTGTGTTATATTTTAGGCAGGTATGCTGCAAATTAATGGGGAGATTCATCCCAGATCTGATTAGCACAGAACTGAAGATGTACACTAAATCATCCTATTTTCTTTATGTAGGAGTTGACTGGAAACAAGTCTGGGATTATTTAAACTGGTCCCCTTCGTTGTCATCAGTAGAAAAATAAGTCCAGAATTTGTGTGCCTAAAATGCTAGTTGTTTCACTTTCTGATAGTAAATTGGTCTAAAACCTTACCCTTAGAAACTCAAGGTATCTTGTTAGAGTCAGTGGTTATTCATGTGAGGAAGACCAGAGTACTTAAACTGATATTCAACAGCAGTAAAAGGAAAAGGCCTTTCCTCTCCTTTGCCTGGACTGAAGAAGCAACTTTTGTTTCATATTGGAGACAGGTATGTCCAGCTACATCATTACAACATCTCTATATAATCGTAAGCCTGTTAGAATTCAAAGTGTATTGTTTCCCTTTGTTGCCCTCCATGATCTTTGCATCGCACTGAAATGTCTCTGTTACTGAGGTGATACAAATCAGAAAGTGTGGCAAATTGACAGGACAAATGCTGGAATCAGACCTGCTGAACTGCCTTAGTCCACAAGAGGCACACCGGATTTGTGAACAGGAATAGAGAGACATCAACTGCCTTGAGATATATGACTGATGGAGGAGATGTCTCACTTCCATTCTGCTCCCAATCTGTTTGACAAGTGAAGCTGTGGGGCAAAATTAATGATCACGAGGTGTGCTTTCCTCTGGAACTCTGGGCAATGTGTCCTAACTGGTAGGCACAGGACCTGTTGCAGTGAAGCACGGCAGCCTGTGTTGAGCTTCAGGAATTCGTGCTCCAGGCAGTAACTCAAAATTAACTGTTTGCTGTACTGTGTGTGTTCTTACGCCTGTTGGTTTTGAAGTCTAGGAGGTGACATGAGCCTCACATTGACATCATGGGGAAAATAAATAAATAACATGAAAAGTTGAAAAAGTACATAAATAACACGAACTGGAGGAACACATCAAAGAATAACTATCAGTGCTAAAAGCACCTCTTGCTATATCAATGTGTGTATAACAATGACAGACATGATTCTCATTCTGTTTAAAAATATGCTTTTACACTATTCTCCTCAAGCCTTTTTTTTTTTTCTTTTTTTTTTTTTCCCCCCCTTCGTCTTCTTTGTAATGGGTACAAAAAATATTATAACAACAGGGAGAGAAATCCATCTCATTGCTGACTTGTATTTCTCCATTGGTCTGTCATTTTCAGTCATCTTGTCTAGGAAAGTGAACTCGTTAAGTAAAGACCCATATGTTTTATAGCACCCATCACAGTGTGTTCAAGTTCATGGCTATGTTAATGCTAACATATAATAAATAAATTTTAAATCTCTTAATAGACAATATTCAAGTGGATGCTCAAACCTGAATAGTAGTCACACCATTAAGATCACAAAGAGGAGGTGCATAGGAGATTAGTCTGACAGCCTCATTGTCCTTTAGGCAGATCTTCTACACATGATAACAGTTGGAATTATCTTTATGCCAAAGATGAACACATTGTATAACTAGTATAAGTTTGTAATTTGGTATTGTAGCAAACCATATTAACAGAATTTTGGATGGCAGATGCAGAGGCTTTCAAACAGCTGTGGTGATGTGAATTACCAGAAAAGGTTAAACCCCAAACAGTAATGATGTCTGGTAGTAACTCATTTCACCAATCATGTAATTGGAATGAATTGACAAAGTAAGTCAGGATAAAGGATGGCAGGAGATGACCACAAATGACAATACAAAATAATTTTTTCTGTGGTAGATGGTGTTTTGCCTAAGAGGGGTGGGGATAAAAAAAAAAAGGCTTAGCAGTTAAAAATAGTAATTGTATTTCTTAAAACAGCAGATACCTTGTTACCTAATACATGTCATACAGAGCCGCTGACCTTTGATGACTGAATCTCAATTTAAATTTCTCTAAAGTTATTGCAACATGTAGTATGGCTTATTTCTGTTATCTAGAACTGATCATCCTAATCCTAGAGTATTTACAAGGCTTTTGCTTGCCAGGTTGTGAATCTCACTTGACAGAAAGCAGTGTCACTTCTTGTAGCTGCTCTCCAGTAGACTGAAACATTTAACATCTGGACAGCACTCTGGCAGAACTATCTCTTATTTCAGATGATAATATAAATGTATCTGTACTTATATAAAATTCTTTCTACAAGCAGATTTTTTGCAACCCTTCCCTTCCCTTCCCTTCCCTTCCCTTCCCTTCCCTTCCCTTCCCTTCCCTTCCCTTCCCTTCCCTTCCCTTCCCTTCCCTTCCCTTCCCTTCCTTCCTTCCCTTCCCTTCCCTTCCCTTCCCTTCCCTTCCCTTCCCTTCCCTTCCCTTCCCTTCCCTTCCCTTCCCTTCTTCTCCCTGTGCTAATGGGTCAAGTTTTGAGTAGAAAATTTAGAGATTCAGAACTGAAAAATCTTACAGCCAAAAGAGGTCTTTAAAGACCCCAGCTGAAGTTTTCTGTCTGTTCAGTACAATAATTAGTCAAATACTATATTCAGGTATTAACTCTGTGACTTGACAGGATGATGCTGGTGCTGTTGTCCTCTTGTACTCTTAAACACCTGTTGTATTTCAGCTGACTTGTGTGTGAAGTACTCTGGGTAGATATGTAGGAGCAAGAGTCACCTGTGAACTAGTAAGGACTAACTGGAAAAAAAACATTGGTGTTTTAGGGAAAATGGAACATATTAATCCCTGCCTTCTGTGGTCTAAGCCTCAATCCCAGAATAACCTTTTAAGCTATTTTCAAGATGAATTGTGCTTTGTCATTCTTAACTAGTGTCATTGAAAATAATCTTCTCCTAGAGCTCATACTGTGCTGATTGTGATTCTGATGGAACATTTATGTATTTACATAATAAATCTATTTGAAGTAATTTTTAAATTTGTCAAAAGTCAGTACAATTAATTTTCATCCTCTGTTTGAAGTCTTAAAATTAAATCTGTGATTAACCTTTTTATCACTTAAATATATTGACTGATAGTCATGCTTGCTAAAAATGGAATTTATAGTTCTGAATGCTGGTCTATTTTGACAATCATACATCAGTGTTTTGATTCCATTTCTTAGTGTTGTTTGTCACGTCTTTCCATTTTAGGACTCCGTTTGCTGTATCTTCACAGACGTTAGAAGCAGGCAAGACCAGTAAGTATATTCAGACTTCTCTCACTTTATTTCATAGGCTTTTGACAATGTGTTTGACTGTTTTCTGAGATCTCTGGGGGAGAAATCTGTGATTTGCCAAAAGTCCTGGTACATTTGAGTTATCTGTGCCCTGGGGCAGAAAGAAAAAGGTTTTGGATTTAACCGTAAGTCTTGTAAGGAGATACTTTCAATGCTTTTAGTTAAGACACGTTTTAAAAATGTTTAAATGGATGACTTCATGCTTCATTTTATGGCATTCCTGGAATACTGTTACAAATACAATAAATGTTCATTTAATCACGAGTACTAGGCTAGTTGTCATTCGTGAGAGAGTGCGATAAAGTCCTCACAAGTTCTAAATGGCCTATTTTATATAGAATACAATATCCTTGAGCTATAGCAGTGATGTTCACGTTAAACTCAAGGATTTAAGTTTTAAATTGAAGGGTCTTTCTCTTATTTCTCCATGCACATGACTTCCCGTAGAAGTTAATCTCTAAATGCACTGAATATTCCTATTTTATAACAAATTTTATAGGGAAGATAATTGCTCTTGTGCTGCTCTTTGGTCCAATTCTGTTAAGTGTATTGTAGAAATCTGTCACCTATAAAAGCTAACAAGAATATCCACATCTAAATAGTTTTGCTTTCATGGTACTGCCTAAATGTAGGAAGGGGAGCAGATACAATCCATAGGTTATACATACTCTTTGTGATATTTTTTAATTTAAATAAGGTATTTATATGTGTTCACCAAAATATGACTCCTTATCACAGTCTTCTAAGCTAAACCTGTAATATATGTGATTATGGTCATTTAAAACCACAACATAGTGGGGAAAAAAAACATTATAAAGTCATATCGTCTTACACTTTATGGCTTTAGTAAATGTCATACCTTAGGCTAGACTGAAAACGTCTTGAGTTTCACATGCAAAAGTCTATTTTAAAATGAGTCAGTCAACAGGCTTTTCCTTACTCATTACCATTTAGCCTAAAGATCTTAGGAATCTGGTTTTGTTTCATTATCAATTTATTTCTGAGAAAATCATTGTCCTTATGTAGTGCTAAAATCATAATTTCCCTTCAGTTTGTAACTGGGACAAAAGTAAATTATCTACCAATACTATGAAATTAGTTCTGTGCCTGGATCTTCCATTCTCTGTGTGATGCCTTGACCTGGAAATTACTATAACAGATATTTCTCAAAGAGTGTCAGAAAGGAGCAAAAAAAGATTGTTTATATTGAAGTCAAGCAATCAGCTAGATATTTAGTTGTCTTTATTTGAGAGCAGTAAATCTTTTCAGCAAGTGGAACAAAACAGTAAAAATAACTAGGAAGGCATTTAGGGAATTACACAAAGGGTGTGTGGTTTAGACCTTTTCTGGAACGCAGGCTGCAGTTTAGCTGTCGAGTCACTATCATTCTCCTCAAAGGTGAAATGATTTAGAGGCCTAGAGAAACTTAATTTTTCTTGATCACCATGTGCAACCTGGAATTTTAATGGCAGGCATAATTAATTCTTCTGATGTTAATCATCAGGGCTGGGCTCCACAATTATCAGCCTAGTGCAGCTGGGGCATGGTGCAGACATGAAAAATTAGGAAAATGAATCAGTAATAGGGTGGCAGATTTAATCTGCATCATGAAAACAAAGTTAAAAAGAGGGAGATCGAGAGAATTTCAGCTGAAGCTTTTGTGCCAATGAGCACTGACAGAACTGAAAAATGTTGCCGATGTCCAAAGTGATTGGTAATTACCAAGCCATTGAATTTTTTATTGTCAATTTATCATTGCGCCAGAGGTTAAATTTAACATCTTCTTCTAAAGCCATCACTCTAAGAGGAAGGCAAGCTTTGCATCACGTGGACCAGGAGTCAGTGAAAGGTTAATCAGGTATTCCTTTAGTTTGTGTGTGCTTCCAAATCAGTCTTTCTTTTTGTGTCCTTTATGCTGCATACATACCGTGGGGTATTTTCTAATTTACATCACCTGTACATTTCAGAAAAATATTAGATTACGTTCCTCAGCCAAGCATCATCTGCCTTGCTGTGTATTTATAATGTTGCATTTTCATACTTCCCCAGGCAAATTTTACATGTATTTCAGTATGTATATGGAAATGTTATGTATACAAACTGTACGATACAAGGCAGGCATCTCCCACACAAGGAAAATTATAATCTTAATGTCTGAAAGCACTGCAGGAAATAAAAAAATCCAATATAATTTGTTTTGCTATTTATTTATTGAATTATCAACTGTGTTATTTGGTTTGCACTTGATTTTTGCTTTGTTCTGAAGCCATGTTGTTTGAGAATGATCCAGTTTAAGATCAGGGAATGTTTGGAATGCTAAAAACTGCTTTTGGGCTGAAGGACTGTGAGGGGAAGGCTGTTTGCATTTTGCATCTTGTACGATTCTGAGTACAGTTTTGGCACTTAGCAAGTACTAAATATTCTCAGTTCATAAAGGAAGTTCATGTTTTTCCTTTGAATCTTTCCCCCTCAGAAATATTTAGTAAATGGTAGGGTCTTTTTTTGATGCAAAAGCCCTAACAGACTGAGAAAAAGACAGGATTGAAACATCCTTTTAGTAGAAATATGTGACAGAAATATACATTCATGTGTTAGGGACTAAATTGAGCCCTGAAGTGAAAAATCTGTTCAATAAAATAATAGGATTTCTGCTTCTCTGTTTATAGGTTCAGATCTGCCCTGAAAATTCCAGATACATATTCTTATACTTCTTGCTATGTAGCTGTCTTTTAATACAATGTTAAATACAACTTCTGTCTACTTAAATTCCTACCTAAATTCTGCTCAGTAATCTCACTTCTATATTCTCTTTTTTTTTTTTTTTTTTTTTTTTGAGTGTTTATTATAGATTCCAGACTGTGCTCTGATTAAAGGAATTGTATGCATTTTCTATAAATTAAAAATGGAAATGGCCTTTAGGGGAGACTCAGTAGAGGAATCAATGCATGCATTAATTACTGCAATTCATTACCCAAATAAACACAAGACTCAGCCTTTTGCTGGATACAAATTTAGGGACATACGATGTTTACAAGAGACAAAGGCTTGTGATCCTGCTCATGTTAATCTACAGATCAAAGTATGTGAGCCCATTCCTAGTGGAGGCTCCTTTGGGGATACCATAGCTGGGATCAATCCCCCCATGCAGGCAGTGAATTATTGCTGCTGAATACAAAAGCTGCTCACGTGACATCACTGTTCCCTAACAACAGGGATACTTGCTCCTGATAGCGCTTTAAAAGAGCATATTTTTCTTGATACCTCAATTTTCTATAATTAAACTCAAATAATAAAGCAATAGCTGTACAATGACCGCCGATTCACTTCATTAATAGAAATATTCTGCAGTTCATAGCAATACTCAGTCATTTGGAAGAAAAACATGAAAATATAATCTTTATCTTCCCAGAGGCTTTCTAAAACATAAACAGAGGGTTAGAAGATATATAACAATTAAAATTACACAGAAAAAAAAATCAGTTATTTATTGAAAAGGTTTTGTATTCTTCTGAATAGTATCCTTTATTTTCCTTAGGAAGAGACTAGAAGAATATTGGAATAATGCGATTTTTCTAACAGCATCTGGAAGCATTTCTTCATCATATTTTATAGATGGAGAATAAATTACAGTGTGAAGGCTTCTGTTCAAACCAGGACACAGAGCGTGATTTGAATCTCAGTGCATTTTGCCTACCATTGTGGGTGCAAGTTCACCCCCAGTATCAGCAGCTCACAGCAGAACACCAGCTTTTCCTTCTTTCCCATTGGAACACTCAGCTATTTTAATGGGATTCTGACCAAAACTGCAACTAATTAAGAATCAATTCAGGACCATTAGTAAGTGGGACCAAGGTAGCCAGCGTTGCATATTTCAGAAGAGTTCACTTTAATGAGAGGTGTTCTTGGACAGGGGAAGAAAAACCCCACAAGCAGATTAAAGATAGTGTAGGGACCTTCTCCAGTTAAACTAAACAACAAATGCTGCACAGAAAGATGCTGAACTTGTAGTCCTCTCTAATTGATCTACTTACTGTTCCTTAGGAAACTCAAAACAATAATGAATGCAGGTATTAAGTGTGCATTAGTCATTCAATAGCTATTTATAAACATTAGCAATTGTTACATTTCACAGGCTTTCTTCATCGGAGAAACATATGTTATCTTTTTTTCAGACATATAAACCTTAGAACTGTCAAACCATTTTTTCTTCTTTGGGCTTTGTACTTCTGCGACATCTGTTTATCTGCACTGCATTGCCTGCGTATGGGATTTTTAACATTTGTTAAAGGGGTTGGGATGCCATATTCTTGACAGCTGTAGTTTTGCTTCACCACATAGCAAAACTTTACTAAAAATGCAGGGCTTTGAGGAAATGATTTCATTGTCATTATTTCATTAGTTGTATCAAATTTTCCCCCTTATCTCTTGCTATTGTGAGTTATGTTAATGAACTGGTAGCATGTAAATGTAATCATTTTATGAGAAATAGAAAAAGCAATATATGGTTGATTGATTTGAATTATTAGAGGGAATGCATGCAACTATATTGATATAATCTAATATTAAAGAATTAAAATCACTATACAGTAAATGGAAAGCACAAACCTGAATATATTATGTGGTAAGTCCTAAACCTCACACTGACCTCAGCTCATGAGAAACTGCTTGGGCAAGGTTTCTAGTTTGAGACAAAATGAACAGAGAGACAAACCTGTGAGATTAAATCTCTATGTTTAAGAAAATGTATGAAGAGCTGTTTATATTCCCAACACAGGAATATGAATGGAGACCGAATGCAAAATCTTTGTAGTTGATACATATTTTAGATATTTTATAAAGTTAATAATTTACACAAGAATTTCTAGGAACCTTCATTATTCTAAAATAAATTTGGCCACAGAGGAGAGAATGTGATAGAACACCTTTCCAGTATGCTTGTTTGAAAGATGAACATCTTGGCAATTTAATTTCTTGTTTTCTATTTTATTTTTGTAGTTTGTATTTCTAAACAAACAGTGTGCAACATTCGCTCACATTAAATATCAATAAGGAAATCAAAAAGAGGCAAATAAATTTTGGAGTATTTATCTTTGTAGGAGGAGTGGGCCCTAGTCAGGAGCAGAAGGGTCTCCCTGTCACTGGCATTTACCTTAGTCCTTGTTCTGGATACAGGTACTTTTAATACAGAGACTGTACACCTTGGAAGTCCTGGGTTTATAAACTATATCTTTATAATCAAGCTTCTTTGGCTTCTGTCAGAAAGGAAACAGGATTTGTGTCTGTAATGATAGGTAACAGTGTGAACAACAGAGGAAAATAACTTGGGGAGAGAGGAAAAAGGCTACTTTAAGGAGGCTGGAAATAGATTGGGACTGTCTGTCAAACACGCTTTTTTTAAAAAAATATAATTTTTTGAATCTTACTTGGATATTGCATTATTAGTAACCTCAGATATATGTTGAAATTTAACAGGAAAAATGACTGACAGATCAACATCTGCAAACTCCTTTGTTTTTAATAAAAGAAACAAGTAGTTTCAGCTTTCTGTTCTATGGATTTTGTGCTAAGATCTGAGAAGGGTAAAAATACAGAGTCCTCCCACATTCTTGTCAAAGCTTTTGGTTTTTACAAAATAAATGGAATGGAACAAAATGTCACTTGACTGTATAGAGGGATGTTTGGAATGGGGACAGGCCAGGAGAGATGTGAGCAGTATTTCCATGCCAGTGGAGGTCAACAGACCCAGGCATCTACCCTCGGCCAAGCAAGCCTCTGACAACTCCCAGACACAAGAAAAACTATTTCAGATTACATGTACAGCCACTCCACATCTCATAGGAAGAGACTTCTAGTGACCTGACCCCTGCCAAAAGACACAAACAATATCCTCCCTTTTTTCTTCGGTTTTAAGAGTTGATCTGAATATTTTTCAGTTTCTATTTTACAATCAGTTAGAAAAGTAAAACCTAATTGCTTGAGCTGAAAGAGGTGGAGCACTTTTATGACTTCCATCTTCCTTTATTTTTGCACAAGTATAAGCTGTGAGGATCTCCTTATGCTCACTTATGGTCAGCCTGTTTAGCATAACAATATAACTGCAGAACTATCAGTACTGCCAAGTTCAAGCCTCCTTCCCAGTTTGTAGGAGGTGTACTTTAGATTTTGGTTAAATGTATGTTCTTTATACAGCTTCAGTTTCTGACATCTTCCTGTCTATTCAATTCCCTCTTTGAAAGCAATGAATCTCAAATCATGGTGTGTAGGGGCTGTATTGTGTTTGGGTTTGGGGTTTTTTTGCTTTTGTGGGTTCTTTTTAGATGTAGGCAATTATTGTACAGTAATATCTCACAGGGGCTTAGTAAAAAGGATGATATGCTACTGAAGATCCTACATCAGGTAAGTAATGTGTCTTGTTCACCAATATTTCGGATGAAACTGAAATGGAAACTGAATAAGTTTGAATTGCCATTATTTTTATTTTTACTTCCTGGCATGCATTTACTGTATGCTTTCCCATGCAGTTTGCCAGTAACTTTTTGCATGACTGCCAGCAATATGAAGAATCCAAGTGTACAATTACCTTTGCCTTCCTTTCAGAAATTCATGAAAGGCATTTCCCATCCTTGCAGGGAAGGTCTATCTCTAATCAGGGATTGGAGGAGGTGAAATACAGGGGAAAGTGCAGTTGTTTTCCTTCTTCTTGTCAGGTATGTAGCATTCCTTTATTGGTTCTCCTCCAGGATGCTTTCCCAGAGGAGAGCTCCCCTGTCTCTGTTGCAGGAAGGGCGAATTGCTCCCTCAGGGATGAAGAAGCCAAGGGTGGTCAGAATAGAATCCAGGCAATGACTTCACTTTCAGGGCCAAGTCCTGCAGTGCCTGAGCCAGGAAAGCACAGCAGGGAGTGACAGTAACAAGTCCTATTGATAGAACAGTGATGACTGAGGCAAAAGCAAAGAAACAAATCAAGCTGAAAGTCAATCTGGGAAACTGAAGCAACAATTTAGGTGTAAGTCTAAGAAAAAGAACACACAGCGTCCCTCAGGCAAGGAGTGGGTACCTGGACCTGAACTTAAATGAGCCTCCTGAAACTGTGAAAAGGGGTCCTGTGAAGGCCCTAGATAAGGCAAATAGGGTCTGTTAATGCACTGAAATCTGAGAGAGAATTTTATAGCTTACAGTTCAGTCTGCATTTGCTCTGCTTCATCCAACAATTGAAATCTTTCTTCCTTTGTCACCAAAGTTTACCTTACACTATGTCTCTGGACTTCCCTATTTGTCCTCTACTCCTCAGCTCTGCCTTTCTTCACTGGTCTAAGACTTTTAATACAAAGTGACAGCAAGAACAGTAAAACCTTGTTATAATGTCACTTGAGGTTTGGATAGAAAACAACATTTATTTTAAAAATTCCATAACCTCGTAGCAATTTTGCTGTTGGCGCTGTGCTGCATACCATGGCTACTTGGAACTTCATAGCCTCAGCAAAGATATTTCAAGTTCTCAAACCAAGGAGTGGTTTCTCAAGAAAGACCAGAGCATTTCTTGTGTTTGCTGAAGAAATGATGTTTACAACACACTGCTGAACCCACCTGATACTCTCCAATAGAAGGCAGGGGTCCACGTGCACTCAAAATTATTTTAACAAATCATAGCCGTGGAGGGGAATGAAGGAAGAAGGACAGGCAAAAAGTAGGTATGTTAGCATTCATTTGAAATTATTGTTGCTGATTAAACAGCCTGCTGGCTCTCCTACTTTGATGGATAGCAAAGCAAAGCCACAGAGCACTGAGGAAAAAGAGAAAAGCAGTGATATAGGGGTCATTGTAGGCAAGGAGCAATATTATTAGGAATTGAACTGAACAATGGCAAGGATTGCATATTAGCCCATGTTTGGTAGTGCTGACTTGGTGTTCGAAACAAGGCTTTGCAGTTTTTAATAGAGACACCCCCAATAAAGTGTTTTTTTCAACACAATATATAACCAAGTAAGTTAACTTATGAGATAAACATACAACTTGACTTTAAAATACCTATTGTTTTAACTCTAAGTGCTATAGAAAATAAAAAATAAAAATCTTTGGATTGAAAAAACAAACAAAACACAACCTAAAATTCTGTCATCTCCTCCCCAGGCCCCAGCTCAGCACTAGCTTCCTGAGGAAATACAGTCAGGGACAGCCCAGCTTAATTGTATAACTTCTGTTCCAGTGGCACAGCAAACCTGGCTTTTTGAATTTACTGTCTTCTTAGAAAAGAAAACTACATCCTTTAGATGGTTTTAATTAATGCTAGTTAATTAACTAGTGTTGTACCATCTCATTAACTGTCTTTTTTACCACTTAGAGAAAGTCTGCCTTAATTACAGCTGTTGAACCAGCTTAGCTCCCACTTTTGCAAAAAATGCTCAAGAAGTACATGAGGTACAATGGGCTAGGAGACTTTATAATGTACATCCTAAATGAGTTTCTCTAGTTCTCTTGGGAAAAAGTTTCCAAGGTTAGATGTACTTGAGTAAACTTCAGAGATGAAGATTTGTTGTGTAATTGCAAAGCCTTTGGACTTCTCTCATGATTTCAAGGGTTTAGAATTGTGGACAGTATGTACAAGACCAAACTCTGAAGTTTTCCACTGGGAATCAGCTGTCAATAATCCCTGCAAGCCACCAACATCAGGTAGAACGGAATAGGACATATATAGGTGAAATAATAATGGCAGGTGCAGATCTGACCTTACAGAAGGTAGAGGGTTGTTGAGACAAACCATGCCATGCAACGGTATGTCCAGCTGATCACTGCTAGTAGGAAGAACAGAAGGGAAACTGAAGCTCGAGTTAAGCAAAGACACTACAACTAATCACTCATTTAGAAACTCTGAATATCTGTAAACCTTATCTGTTTTGTGTTCATAACCTCTTGCTGGCATCAAGTCACACTGAAGTAATTCATTCACCTATAGGAGCTTGTCTTGTCAAACTAATTTGCTAGGTTGGAATATGGCAAATATAAAGTATTCAAATAGCAGTAATTTTGATCCCAACATAAAAACTATGTAAATGAAGATCCTTTTATTTTGATCGAAGTGTGTGGTCACTGCACCTGTTCTGAGAAAGGGAAGCTCTATGGGATGTGTGCAGAAATCTGTTTGTAAAAACCAGAATGTGCAATGAGGGACTGAAAACTGAATGCTGTGGCCATCTAAATTACACATGCCTTTTAGTGAGAATCAGATCTGTTTGTATGATTGATTGTTTACGTTTGTTAACCTCCTTCAAATAAAACATTTGCTTCAGGCAGAATTTCTGCCTGACTTTAGGACTGGCTTTAGAAGGGAATCTGCTTTTTGAATAATTTCTTTCCTTCTTTCTCTCTTTCTTTCTTTGAGGGAAGTAAAAAGGGTCCAAATAGCAGTAGTGTGTGAAGACAAAGCCAAGCTGAATATTATCTCTTACCAGTGATACACAAGTGTTAGTCAAATGGAGAGATGACAGTGAAATAAGGAAACAATTAAACTTCAATAAAACAAAATAAGGAATAACATTCCAGTCAGATCTAATCACATTATGTATAGCATAACTTTCAATTGAAAGTCCATAAAACCCAACCACACCTCAGCCAGTTTGTCTGGCATCCGTCCTGTATAATAAGCCAGAGGTTCCTTGTGGCACAACTCCAAGTTAGTTTGAAACCATGTCTGCAGTTGGGATGGCGCTGAGCCATGGTTCCAAAGTGGAATAATTTTTCTGGTGGGAAAGGTCAGGCAGTACAGAGCCATGAGGAATGAGATTCCCTTTTTCGGCTTTTTCTCCATTTTTAATCCTTCAAATATATTTCTTTTAATAGTAAAATTCATTAAAAACCAGAAAACCTAACATTAAAGCAATGTTAAAGATCTATTTAGACTGACAGGCATCAGGAAATACAGAACCCAGACAAACTGGGTTGTATCATTATAAAACTTGAAAAGAATTTTTACATTGCTGGTTACCTTTCCTCTGTCCTGAAAGTCTCTTCCCAACAAAGTTTTTTAAACTCTTACCTAACACTGAGACAAAGAAGAGAATGTAGTGGATTCTCATTCCCATGTTCTGCATTTGGTATGTGGGAATATATGCATGAATATCGCTTTAATTTGAATTTATCTTCCATTTTAAATAATAATGTTATTCATAATGCATAAATGGATTCCATATGCTATCAGACTAATCATTTCTAATTTTCTTTATGGAAGCACATATGGGAACTGTATCCACCCAGGGTCAAATCCTGGCTCCATTGAAGTCAATGGCAAATTTCCCACTAATTTTGCAAGGGCCAAGATTTCACCCTTGATGTTCAGTAACCCTAATAATACAAAGAGCCAATGCTGTTCTCTCTTATCATATGTCAGATAAGTTTGAACAAGAACTGAGTTATCACCAAATTAATGTAATCCACCCCTCTGCATTTTCTAGCTCGCATCAAATTCTTTGCTCGGGGTGAGTGGGATACAGATTTACAGATATAGTAGCCACACAGTTGTCGGTAAATATTATCAGTGCCAGCTGTTTCAGGGACTTTGCAGAACAGAGCAGGTCACTGGGAAATTA
Source organism: Hirundo rustica (assembly GCF_015227805.2). Taxonomy (NCBI): domain Eukaryota; kingdom Metazoa; phylum Chordata; class Aves; order Passeriformes; family Hirundinidae; genus Hirundo; species Hirundo rustica. The sequence continues at coordinate 22,232,125 of NC_053456.1, read as the reverse complement.
CATAGGATCAAGCATTCACTGGAGAGGAAGGGCAATGGGGAGCTTTCCTGTGGTTGGAAGCGTTTCTGTGGGAAGTGGATCTGTGGCATCTTTTGACAGTTTATGGGTCATGATTGCATCTGGTCTAGCAAAAAATTATTTTTTGCCACATTGTTCATTCTCTGTGGCCCTGTCTGGAATTTAGCAGATGTGTAGAAATTGGATTTCAAGCAGTTGAATTCTTCTTGGAATCTGAATTTTTTCCCCAGGGGACCTAACTTGCTTCTCCATAATGCAACAGGAATGGCCCCCCTGGTGGTTAAAATGGTGTCCACTATGGGATGGAGGCATGCCCAGTCATTTGTCATCCATGCAAATGCTTGGATTCATGGCTAACATTGTGCAAACAGTCCATGCTGCTTGAGAGAAGATATCTCTTGTGACTCATGGGGAGCAGAGATAGAATTCTTGTACTTTGGTTGCACTCTGTGAGAACCAGAAGAAAGTTCAAATTCCTCTTCATTTCTGTGTTGGATTTACCGCATTACCGCATTCCATCTGCCACCTAGATAAGGGATGCACATTGAGAGAAACTTTTGTGAAACTGATTGGATCGCTCTTGTGTCTTGAGTTCGATGAAACTTTGTATCATCTATTCTAGAGGTGGGTGGCTGATTTCCAGGGCTGACCTAGATTCGAATTCCAGCACGTCTAAAATTGACACAAGTTAAGCTTCTGAAATATTTTTGCTTATTAAGTGTTTTAAATATGTATAAGCAAACCCTTCATTTTCTTGCCGGAACCAGGCTGGACATTAGTAGGATTTTTTTAACTGAAAGGGCTGTCAGACACTGGAACAGGCTGCCCAGGGAGGTGGTGAAGTCACCATCCCTGAAAGTGTTCAAGAAATTACTGGACATGGCACTTGGTGCTGTAGTTGACAAGGTGGTGTTTGGTCAAAAGTTGGACTTGATGATCTTAGTGGTCTTTTCCAACCTTAATTTTTATGATTCTATGAAGTAACTGACATTCTGGCTCACAGAACAAATGGAAATATTTTACATAGCATATACACATTTAAAAATGTTCACCAATTAAAAATAAACATTAGTTTGAAACAAAACCCAGAAATTTCCAGTTAGAGAAAGAAAAGACGTTTCTGGTCTTTTTGTTCCCTTTTTTGACCATAAATATTAGTCTGGCTCAACTAAGATTCTTGAAGCATTGTGGTTAAATCGTAGTTTTGACAAATCAATTTATTATTTGAATTTATGGAAACATTTTACTCAGCTTTATTAGTTGTTAAGATCCATTGTTTTGGAGTCATTTCACTAGGAAAAAAAACCCAAAAAAACTCATTAAGCAAATCAGCCAAGTTCTTGCCTAGTGCAAATATCAGCATCATCTACCAGTGCTCCTGGCAAGACCTCTGGGGTCACCACAACCATGTCACTGTCTGCTGAAGCAAACATGTTCCATGTGTAAGGACCATGAGATTAGGCATCATGTAATATGTGAGAAGGTGGACTAAAGAACTGGAACAATAAATTATATTAATAACTTGAATTTTAGCTAATTTATCTCTGCAAGGTATTATTCCATTTTATTTTGTCTGCATTTTTATTTTCAGCTCTAAGACATGACAAGATGTGAATTATGATCTATTCATTCATACCCAGTTTCAACAAAGCTGGGTGTGAATTAGTACTCCATAATTCATATAGTGGAGTGTCTTATTACAATTATAAAATTTTATTAGAAAATGTTTTTTAATATTTATATTGTTAATTAAATGATGATGAGTCTCATAAATTCTGAACAATGAATTAGGTTGTATTAGGCACTATTCAGATTTCATCTGTTAGCCAATCAAGGTACACAGACTTCTCTATTATTTAATGTGTTGTGTAATAAATTGGGCTATGAGAGTTTTCTTAAGAATGTGGAATTTCTTATTCAAATGGATTTATCAGAAAATTTTCATTAATGATTTCTAAGCATAAAGGTCAGTATGGGAATACTGTTTCCCTTTAAAGATGTTAATTCACTGAATATAGCAAAGAGCATTTAATTCTTAATTTGAAATGCAAGTAAACCTCAGGTCACATAAACCTTGGGCAATTAAGCAGTGTTGGTTTTGAGGGCAGCAGGAGTTTCTCCTGTCTGCTAAGTCTCCTAAAGCACTTTAATCTTTTGTATTTTGTATCTAGCTCTTAAAGTAGTGCTCAGAGTTGAACATATGCTTCAATGTATCCTAAATTAAACTGAAATCTGCAGTACTCCCAGGTATATAGAAATTGAGGATGAGATGCATAGTGGAAATTGCAGTTCAAGATAGATGTGAATTACGTGACATTACTAGGATAAAGACATCTTAATTCTGATCATTACCCCTGAAATGATGCCATCTATGTAAATGATACGGAGGAATGCAGCAGCAAACATTAGATAAAAAAGGTGACATGTTCAGTAAAAAAAGTGACTATATTTGGTTATAAAATATTGTGTGATATAAACAATGAGAAATAATTTAAATACATTCTGTATCTTAGTAAACATTTTTTTTTTTTTTAGATTTTCACATATTTTCTTACTGGTTTCTTTTGAGAATTTCCATTTGAATTTGATTGTACAATGAATTAATTTAATGCCTATAGAAGCTAAATTACTTTGAATTAAGTAAAGTGAAGACCTGCAGAGATACACCAATAATTCACCTCCTCCCCAGCCTTTGACATCCTTTTGATTACAGATGGCATAAGGGTTTAATCCCAGGCAGAGATTCGCTGTGCAAGGATTCAGGGCTGAGTTGTTTAAAGCAAGGATAATGTGTGGCAGCATTCTTCCCCCTCAGGTGTTGCTGTTATGAGAGTGCAGCCACAGTTGCCTACTGCTGCTTTATTAATAATGGAACACTCACAGAAATTCCATGCAAAATTGATTTTTGAACACTGTGTAAGAATATGATATGAAGTCTTAAAATGTCATTGAAAAATTTGTTTGTAATTTACTTTGTCACTAAGAACTTACTGCCCCACTATAAACAATTTTACTGTATTTCTCCCCATTAAACAACAATTTTTTGCATATTTGTTCAGCCTTCTTGCTGTGACATGCCACTGTGAGCTGATAGATAGATATTTAAATCCGTATGTGGGCTCTGTTTCTTTTGTTGCTTATTCAAATAACAAGTGGATATATAATTTTCATCACAGTGCAGGTGAATGGTGTTAATGGTTCATTATCTAACACAGAATGTTCACTGATGAATGGCAAATGTACTGTTTTGGAGAAGAGTGAACACACTTCTGTGGCTGCAAAAATGGTTCTTTTTTTAAGGTCTGGAAAAACAAGACTGTCAAGTACAGAGCAAAGATTCCTGGGGTTGAGGCCCAGGACAGGGGAGTGGGAGAGCCTCATTTTCATTGTTTTGGTTCCAGAGCTTTCTTTGGGACTTGAAGTATTTTACTTGTTTTAACCTTCCGTTCACTGACCAAAACTTTGTCAATATAATTGCAAGGGTAACTTTACATGCAACTCTTAATGTTGCCACTGATTGATAATAAGCATGAGTAAATAAACCCTAGGAACTTTTAGCAGTCTTAAAAGGCTGAAGATACTTTTCTGACTCATTTCTTTATCTCAAAAATTGACCTGAAAATATGTTCACAGTTGGCACAAATTCCACAAGTATTCTGTAAGTGTGTGGCATTGTTATTTTCAGTATGGACAATGGAAGCTTGGGATAAATGTCATTTCATGTGCTAACAAAACTTGGGGGAGGCTTGATAATCAGAGGTTATGGCTCTGTATTTTCTACAAACAGCTATGCCATGCAGATATGTTTCTTGAATTTCTGTAACACAACAAGATTTTCTTGTAAAACACAAAAATTAACCTTCAGGGTATGTTGTTTCCCCAGAGAAAATAGAAAGTTCTTCTCTTTTCTGTCAGAGAAAGCTCTTAACATTTCACACTTCTCCTCATTCCTTTACTAATACAATCCAGGTTAAAAGATGCAATGCTGGACTGGATTTCAGGAGATGTGAATCCCATTTGAATGTCTCCCACAGTCTTTTTTGACCTGGGAAAGTCACCCTCCTATGCCCACTTCTTACCTGTATGTTTGGGATGGTAATTTTTTGCCTTAATTGCCTAACTAGACCATGAGCCATAGGAATCCAAGCTGTATGTAGAAAGTAGCCAGTAATCCTTATTTTAGTAGGCACTTTTGGCTTCTCCCATATATAAAAATATGTAACAGAGGTGCAAAGCTCTTGTGGAAATGATGGATTCTTTTCTGTCTTTCATGAACAGTCTCCTAAGAAACATATGGAAGATATGAGGGGAAAATATGGTGATACTATGGAGTTCCACTACAAAACCTTGAAAACACTGCATAGGGTTGAGACTTACTGGGTTTTTTTACCTTTCTTCCCAGTCCATGCAACCAGTAGCTGTTTTTGAGAAAAGAAGTACTAAAAAGTGCTTAGAAGGGAAGACTATATGCATCTGCCTTGTGTGCATACTGTTTGTTTCAAGAGTAGGAACAAAAGTCTGAACTTTGGCAGGAGAAATATGGACTATGGCTTGCCTTATGCATGTCTTGGCTTCCTGCACTAAAGGAAATAATTTGGTAAAACTAAGCAGACCTCTTTTGTTTCCTACAATATTTGAAGAGTAAGAAAAACTAATGTTTGACTAATCTTTCAAAAACTATATTGTGCTTTCACTGTTTCGGGAAATTTTTAAGTTAGCGTTAGCATGAAAATCTACAGATGTTATCTCTTTGTCTGAGATCAGATTTATCTGAGTAAGCAACATTAAAAATGTGTAAATTTGTGGCAAACACAATGAATCTTGAATATATTAAAGAAACAAACAGATGAACCATCTGGAAATGAGACATAGATCTGAAATAACTGCCAGTGGCACAATCCAAGCATAATCCCTGGAATAATTTACACAGAGCAACTGTATCAAGAGCCAGAACCTATTATTTTAGAAGGCTGAGTTTAATAATGACTGCACATTATCATTCAACTTGCTGGGTAAATATTGACGAAGGAGTGACACATGCTGTAGAAATATATCTATATCCTGCATTCCCTCTAGGGAAACTTCTGCATTCTGAATTTTCCCTACTATTTTTTCTTTCCATTTGTTCTTTCTATGCCTCTCTCATCTAAAATGATTGCAGTAGGTGTAGCTCTGCAACTACAGGAATCAGCTTGTTAGCGTTGAAATTAACTCATACATACACATTATAGGGCATTAGTGATTATGCCTACAAATGCCTATTATGTAAAATAGGACAATTTGATAAATAGAGAAAATTTGGACATCACCATTAAGTAGACTTTAATTTTGCCATATACCATTAAGAATTCAGATGTAATTAATCAGCTTTTCTCCTTCTTCTATCACCTGAAAAATATCACAGTCTCACATAATCCCAGTGCAAACTACTCATGATGGAAATCAGAAGGTTTTTCTATTAGATTGTTAACTAATGTGATTCAGCAGGGTTTGTTTCCCTGTAGCCCTGGAATGTTTTGACAGCCTGCAGTTTCATTGGTAGTGATCATGGGACAACACAAATTAGATGCTGTGTTCTTTACACCTTTACATTGCTGGCAAAGATGAGACACCCCAGCAAACAATGCATATTGAGAAATGTTTGCAGGGTATTTTAATGGTGAATATATTGCAAACCTGGTTAGAAACTAGGTTGCAGTATATCTGAAGTGACTGATTTAAACCCACACCTAATGTATCTTGTAGGTTAGCATTAATTTGACTTTCTGAGTGGATGGAATTTATGGGTATAATGCATTGCACTAGGCAAATAAAAACATCCTCCTTCCGTAATAAAGGTGAAGGCAGGCTCCATACTGGCAAGCCAAGCATGGTCTTCAAAGCTTTAGCTGTGTAATATCCATCTTACTTCTGTGGCACAGAGATGCAACATATTGCAAGTGACCCATCAGGAAATACCATTCTACAATTCTGCTTCAAGCTTATATATATTTTTTTTTTAATCTGCACTTAGCATTTTTCTCTTCAATACAATTACCACTTCCCCCATCTTTTTCTCCTTTCCACTTTTGATTGTTCTTAGCATCTTAGCTTTCTACTCCCTCAGGTATTTCAAATTACCTTATTTCAGAAGGTTTTATCACCTTCCTCCTCACTTTTGTTCTTGTCTGATTGGGTATATAACATACAACAACAAGCAACATTAAAATATTTGTGCTGGTACTTACTAGTACATCATGCAAACACAATCACAGCAAGTATAGACTTTATTCTGGAAAACTTACTGCTTTAATTAAACTTGCAATTTTAATTAGATTTCCAGAACAAACCTTGGAAATTAACAAGGAGAAAAGGAAGAGATTTTCCACATTAGCAGGTAGCAGGGTTAGAAATAGAGCCTATCTATATCCTTGACTTATTACAGTACTTTGTCATTCTACTGGTACTTCTTTTGCTTCTAGTCTTTCCATAAAGAAATCAGACTCATTTTTCCTTTCAGGAAAAGATGATGTTTTTATTGTGAAATCTCTTCTACAAAGGCAAAGCTTGACTTTCTGAAATGAGGCTCCATTACACTTGAAGCTGAGTCTCTAAGACCTTGTTGGGACTGTACTCAAATTTTGATGTGTTTGTCCAAAATATAACCTATTTTGTAGCTTGATCCTTCTCTTCAATAGGAGTTTGAGAACAGTTAAATAATCAGAATAAAGTAGTTGTTTCAGCCTGTGCAAATGGATTGGATGATGGTTTAAACAGGTAGATGAGATTTGTCTCCATTTGTGAGGAAGCTGTATGTGTGTATTCAAAGATTAAAGATGTGTTGAGTATTTTTATTCCATATTCCTCTCACTCCCCCACTTTTTTTCTTTTATTTATTTATTTATTTATTTATTTATTTATTTGTTTATTTATTATTATTATTATTTCAGGATTACTTTTTAGAGGCTGGCAAGTGTTTGCTCTTTCTAAAATCTGTGGAAATTATGATCTCTCCATGTGCCTTTGCCTGTGAGGTCAGCCAAAGGATTTTGCCATTGCTGAGATATATTTCTTTTTAAGCTCTAAATATTTGACAGCCTAACAAATTCAAAAAACCTTTATCTTGCAGGAATGACCCAGAGCTTTGTGAATCAAAATAGGGTCTTCCCTCACTAATAATGGCAAACCTGTGGGGTTTTGGCAGCTGAGTTTTGTTTATTTGGCATTTTGACCCTGAGCACTCTTAAGCCTAAACAGTTATATCTACTCAAGTGAACTAAATGAACATACTCCAGCAAATGAAGTTCCACAAATGCTTAAGAGCTTGCTGGCTGACTTTTCAAAAGATACGCTCTAGTTCAGCCACAAATTACTTGGCTAGACACTGGAATTGCTGGGTGAAATTCTATGGTCCGTGTTTTGAAGTACTTCAGACTAGATGATCACATTGGTCCCTTCTGACCTTGAAATACGTGATTGGGTGTTAACCTATGTTAGCAAAGTCAGGGTGAGGAACATAGGAATTGGGGCTTTAACAAAGCTTTTAGCAAATGCCCTTATCTAAAGAAATAAATCTGGAAACCCTAGAAAACTACTTACCAGTACTTAGTCACTGGCCCAGATCTGTATTAAGGGAAAAAAAACCCTATATGTTAAAGAGGACGACTTTCCTAACTGCTTTTCTGTGTTTTGCTCCAAGTCTCCATTATATCCTTTAGGGACTCCTAATGTTCCTGAACCTGCATGGTCTTAGCTGAACATTTGCTCCTGAGAGGTTTATTGAACCCAACATAGTATGTTTGAAATCAAGCATGAGGAATACCTCTGGAATTTTCTGTCCTTAATTTATTGCTATTTCTAGTTATAGATGGAGGAATGGAGGTTTCTTTTTGTTGTTGTTCTATTAAAACAATTCCATAATAATGTTACTTCAAATGAGAGGGCTTTTTTCTCATGAGAAGGTGTATTCTGGAGTGCTTACTGGCCATGCTTCAACAAGATTCTCTCCTTTTTCTTGAGATTCAATGGAAAATGTATTTTTTAGTTTTGAATTTTTTATACTTGAGCATTTTAAAGCACAGTGCTTTAAAATAAATGTCGGGTACAACAGTTTCTTTTGCTCCTTTTTATTATGGTAAGCATTTAATTTTAAGAGAATTGGCATCTGTCGTGTTTCCAGTAGATGTTGGGGATATAACTATATATCAAGCCATCAACTATATATCAAAATATATTAACAACTCTGCATGTAGGATCCCATTTCATATTCCTCAATAGCTGTGTGTGTAAGCTCCTTGTTACGCTGCTTATTTGTTCTCTGTAAGCTGTAGTTTAGAGATGTTTCAAATGCAACTTCTGCTTCTATTGCCTGTTCTGACTTACTAGTTTTGAGGATGTTGACTTTCTGATACCACATCAAGCAAAGGTATAAGAGAGTCATTTTTGCATACTTGTTTTTTTCTCAGGCTTCTAACTGTGTTCCTCTAAGCTACTCAGAAGTTACTAAAACAGCACTGGCGCACAGACTGAAGAAATAAAGTCCATCTCTCTTAGCAGTGGTTTGAAATGCAGAGTAAAAAGTAATCTTTCTTGTAAAACAGGAGAGGGCTGAGTGCATTTGCATGGTGTTTTGGTGGAAAATGTATCCTTCCCCAGCTGTAACTGCTGAGAGTTATTGGCATTTCTCTCTAATATGAATTTGGAATTAGTTTTCAATTTCAGTCTGTAACTATTTCTTTCTAGTTAGTGAACAAGACTGAATACTGAAAATAGAAAATGCTAGAATGTGTTTAACAGTTTAATTCACCCAGAAGTGGTAGATACTTGGAACATCTCTGGTGCTGGTTGCTGTGGCTGATATTGGTGGCTATTGTGTGATGTCAGCCCACATCAAATTCAAAATCAGTCTATAAAGCAGTCTGTGTAAAGCGCTTGTGACAGCTTATAACTTCCAGTGGAGGATTGGCTCACTTAGAGGCTGGGCTTGATGCAGCTTATATTTCTGCAGCATGAAAGACTTAGTGCTTTCTCAAATTTTACAATTTTTGTCAAGTAGGTTTTTATGAAAAGAAAGTACTGCTGATTGTACAGTGATATACAGAGAGATAAAATGATGAAGTGTTATATTTTTACCTCCAGACTGTGGTGAGAAATAATAGGTGAGTTCATGGTCTTCATGTTGTTTCACTGTAGCTCATCCCAATACAGGAATACTATGTCTTAGGCTACAAGGGAGCTCTCTAAATCAAGCCGATGTAGTCAAGAACATAAACCATGTTCTTATTGATCAGAACCACATAGAACTGCTTTAAAAGTCTGTCCCTGTATGCACTGAAGTCAATTTATTCCTTGATAATTTCAAGGTCTGATTCAACATACCAGAAGAAAATGTGCCTAAATGGAACAATAATCTAACATCTCAGCCTAGATATAGTTGTTAGTTCCAGAAGAAACAACTGGCATTAACCCTAAAATAGCATAAGGATTTGTGATACTTGTTTTCTTAATTTTTTTTACCCTATCTCATTTTTCTATTCAAAGTATGAAGCCATAATTTTAGCCACTTTAACACCATGTAGTGATTGGTACAACTCATACACTTCAAATTTACTGTACAAAATGGTACATAAAATGTAACCCCACAGATGTCCACAAAAATGGTGATGGAAACTGTGTTGGGATGATGCTTCTGCATAGTGTGCTTTCTTTGGTCACTGTACTTGAACACTGTGTCAGTGTTTAGTTGTTGTATCCCATTCATACAAGAAAAAAAAATATTTCCAAACTATAGGAGAGCTACCTGTTTTACAAATAAGTTCAAAGTTTGCACTTACACCAGTTTTTTTTTTTAGAAAACAGCAGGGCAGTCTTTGCACTCTACTTTCTGCAATATGTTCAGTAGCAAGACATTTCTGCATTTTCTTAAACACATTTTTCCAAGACACTTCCATACAAGCAGGAATCTGAATGACTTCTGCAGCTGCAACAGAAAGTTCCCATTACCCGTGACTAACACTGGACTTGAAAGGCACTTATAACTTCTTTTTCTTCTCTCTGGTAAGCAAAAAGAGAGAATCTTTAAAGCTTTTAGGTTGTTAATCCTTGATCCTTGATCCTCCAGTGAAAAGGTATCTGCATGTGTTCCCTGCCTTTCACTTTGCTGGTTCCAGTACAACATCTGTCTGTTCTGGATTGTGTATCAGCCAACCAGTGTCATCCAGGCCTCAGCCTTGGCTAGACATTGAGATAGACAGGAAACAACGCAGCCTGAACATAATGAATAAAAGATGGGGGACCTGCCAGAGTATCTTAGTGACATCATAGATTGATCTTTTTGAGCCTCTTTGGGGAGAGAATGACAAAGAAGTTAAATGAGAATAGTGACAAACTGAGAATCTTACTGTCCTCAGAAATGATTGTTCATTTTCTCTTCATTCCCTCTAGCTTTTTCATTTAGGTCTTGCTGAGCTTGGAAGTTTCTCCCTCTCTTATTTTTGGAGGTTTCTCAGTTCCTGGTGAATTTGTCTGCTTAACATCACTGATAGGTAAATCCTATTTTCCCACTGATGCACTCAAAGAATAATGTAATTAACTACATTATCTCTGTGTAGGAGTTACATAAATCTACATTGGAGAAGAAGACTCAATGAGGGGATAATTTCCTCTTTTGATATATCTGACTCCTATTGATTTGAATGAAAATGTATGTGCATCTGGAGCACAATTTACATAGAAGAGGGCCTGAACTAAAATTTCTGGGTTGACCTACTAAAATAGTGGAAGAGCAGGAGACAAACTTAGCTTCCCATAAATACTTCATTTCGCAAATATCTGGAGAGTATAGGAAAGTATTTTTTGAAGTGCATCATGTTAAGAAATCTGCTAATTCTGTGAGTACTCATGAATTGATACAACTAGACAAATCAAATACAGTAAATTGTTTATTGTTGAGTTTTCCTCAACAATATTTCCTCAACAATTCCTTTAATTTTCCTGTTTCAAGCATAAAGGAAAATTACTGTGGGAACAAAAGGACAAATCATAGGCTGATGTGTGTGATGTTTTTAAAATTAAGAAGCAAGCAATCTGTTCAGTCTGCAGCCCTTCACAGTCAATGAAACAGAAGCATTCTTAGATTAGCATCATTGTCTTGACATTCTCAGCATTATTACTCACCACAAATTCTTAATTAGTCTTCAGACTGGCCATTTTTGCCATTCAAATCACAAAAGACCCCCACGCTGTATCTGTTTTCATAAAGGAAAGCAGGTGACATGAAAACTTCCCTTATGGGCTCTGAAATGTGGCAATGCCCAGATGCAGGGATTGTGTGTGAGGAGAGTAAATGCCTCAGTGCCATTTCTGGAGCACACACGTTTTACAGAGGCTTTTCCATTTGGCTGCTGACAGACGTGGGAGAGGAGCCCCCATCCCCCCGCACGGGACCGTGTGTGCCTTCCTGCTCTCCGCTGGGAATGGCCCTGTGTGTTTGTCTGCTCTCCTGCCAGAATCACCTTATCTGCTGGGCCAATGAGACCATTAATGGAAACCCTGTACTATGCCAGCAGAGCTCCACTTCTTGATCAATAGTTATTTACTTCTGAGAGGTCAGAGCGTGGCTAATATAGCTGAATAATTTTATTGATAGATAATGTAACAATGAAAAATAAAGTTTAAAATAGAAGATGAATGAATTCAGCACTTTCTTTGGGGATGAATATTATTATTTGAAGATTTTAATAGCTGGTGGAGTGATGAAAGGGCAGACAACAAAAGCTTTGAATAATTGTTCCAGGACTATAATCAGACTTCCATTATTGACCTCTGCTAATATTCTACTGTAACTGTCTGCTAAATTGGTTCCTTGGGGCCTGAAATATACAGTGATGTTATGAGTTCCTATTGTAAATTGCCACACAGAAAAGTAGCAAGTCTCTGAAATAGTGCTGGTCCTAGTTTGATCAATACTCAATTCTAAGCAGTGCAAGAGGCAACTGTTGCCATAGAAACATTGATGTCACTGAGGTTGAACAGAGGCTCTTACAACAAATCATTTCCTTTGAGCAGTTGTAATTGACTATATGTACAGTTTGCTGTCACCTGAGACTATTTACATCAAGCCAGTAACTGAGCTGCATTAGTTATTCTGGGAGTAAGAGGGTTAGCTCTTCCTTTTGTGACCTTACAAATACCTAGGAGGATATTGCCATGGCAACCACAGATGTAACAGGATGAACATTAAGGTAGCTACATAATACAGTGGCATTCTTTTGGAATATGAGGGGTAGTTTTAATAAACTTTATCTAACCATTGCTTAATTAAACCGTATATTGGATATATCTCTGTCACAACTTTTGACTTCTAGAAATGTTGCCTTTGGCATAGGTAAAATCAAGAATATTTGACTACTGAATGCTGCCCGTTTTGTACTGAAATGTTACAGAAACACAGTTTTACAGGACTAGGCCATGAGTTTGGGATAGAGGGCATTTTTTCTGCTTTCAGATATGTGCATGTTGATCTGCAGGTAGTGCTTGTTTCAGAATTTGTCACAATTAGTAAGGTCCATTTTCTCAGTTAGATAGGTACTACTTACATGTATTTTTTAAACACAAAGTCAGCCATGTGCTTAAATATCTTTGAGTTCAAATGTCTTTTACTTCAATGGAGGTTTTTAAGTAGGTACTGTATAAGCTCCTTTAGTACTTCCCCCATCACATTTGCCTTTGTTCTCTGAATGGTTCCTCTGGAGCCAGTGGAACATCATCATGCCCTGCATTGATGTGTCATTCCACGGAAGGGCGAGACTGGGTTTTAAAGCACATTCAGTATCCAACAGCCTCTAAGAACTGTAAAGACTGGGTTTTAAAGCACATTCAGTGTCCAACAGCCTCCAAGAACTGTAAAGAAAATACTCATACCTAATTTAGAATGCCTAATTTAGAAGCTTTAAATGCAAATCTGGCTTTAAATGCAATTATGCAATTACGTGGCCATGAAAGTACATATCATAATACTTAAAAAAAGATTGGTATGTGATGTGATATCATAATTACACAAACCTGCTACATTCTGTAGTGTAAATATAAATGTAGTCAGCTGTCGGTCACATTCTCTGATATATCAATAATAGATATATTTTTATATGTCAGACCGACATTCTCTGATATATCAATAATAAAAATACTGTGGGAGTATACTCGAAGCGCCCAAATTTCAGATATAAATAGCCTTCATATGCCTAAAATTGCATGTATATACACTGTTTTCATTCTTTACACTGCAAAATTAATACAATTGTTTATTCTCATGGTATGTGGCCTGATGGCCTATGTGGTAACTATTGAGGAAAAAGATTGTTATGTGAGCTTTTAAAATACAATGGAAGTGAAATCTCATATCACTTCTTTCAAAAAATGCCACTTGCATGTGTGAGTTCCTGCTTATGATAATGTGTAGATGACTCCTGGAAATTCATGGGCATAAGAGATTGAGTCCTCAAAGACCTTTCTAAAACAATAGCAGCAATAATGCAGCCTGAAACAGCTGTTTTAAAATGTTACACTTATATAAATAGGATATACAAAAAAGAAGCTTGTTTTCATATTCTAGGACAAATCTATCTGATGAGAAGGAAGAAACCCCCCTTCACCTACCCAGTGAGCATTTCGGGCTTTCTTTTTCTGAAATTTCTATTAGTGCTTGCTGTTATGGACTAAATCCAGGGGAATTTCACCATTGGTACAGTAATTTGTATACTGGAAGGGCTCAAAAAGATATTAGACCATAAGTATTGTCTGTGTTCAGGTAAAAGTATTGTGATACTTTCTGCTATTTAGAAATACACTTCATGGAAATGTATTTTTGAAATGCAACATGAAATCACAGCTGCGTAATATACAGTATATAAAAGTAGCTGAAAATAAAGTATATGCTGACATTTTGATTCAGGTGCAATAAAACTAATTTACAGGGAAGAATGGATAATGCTGCACTCCTATCTTCCTTCAGTTTCAAGCACAGGCTTCTTTCCCTACCTACCCATCTTTTGTTCTAAGGAAGGCTGTGTAACTTTCCTGGGATAAAGAGAAAAATCTTTCATGTTATATCATTTTTGTGATCCTGTCACATAGGTGACTGAAAAAGAACATTACCCTGTTGATACATTTAAATAATCCACCACTAGAATCCAAATACAACCATGTTTTTAGTATCTAGAGACTGTGCAGATGAAAGTCTGGTGGTAGCTGTGTTCAGCTGCTTTCATTTTGGTTTGGGGTGGCTATGTCAGCTGGTATTTATTTCTGGTCTAATTCACATTTTGGGTTTAGCACACCATTTTGTGATATTGGTTTCCTTCCACTGTGGAAGCTGTTAGCATGCTGTTAGTATGCAAATGACCTGCTGCTTGCTTAGATGAGTCTGCCCTTCCTGAAGTGCTCATGACTGCTTTTAATAATTCTGAGGAAAAAACTTGCATTAAAATGATAGATGAGACTGGGATCGCATTTGAGATGTCAGTATTAGACAAACTAATACAATGGAAATATCTGAATTCTGAAAAACATTGTCAAAATGTGAACTGTAAACATTGTCACAGAAGCATCAAACACAAAGGAGTTGAGAAAACTGTTTAAGTAACAGCCACTGTTTTGGTAACTGAAAAGCTGCCCATCCTTTGTGCAGTCAGAGCAACATTATCAGTGCAGACATGTTAAAAATACGTGGTGCTGAGCAGCAGGGAGAGCCCTGGATGTGGAAAAGCAGCAGTAACACAAATACAAAAGCACGGAGATTCTGCTGTCATTACAGATATCCCTGCACCCTTCATGATTCAGTGAGAGAGAAATGCAGGCACAGCACCAATAGCCTCTCCAATGAAGTGCAGGGTTTGGGACAGGAAGAGGATTTTTGTACTTTAGATGTGCTAATGCAGGCCAGGACTGTGAGCTGTGAGTGCAGTATAGCCAAGGGATGGCTCTTGGAGCTTGATGAGCTCTACAAATGTGCGTGTGAAATCCTCACAGAAAGTCTCAGGTTGCCAGTAGTCTTTGGCGAGCATCGTACATAAACTTTCCATGACCCACAGAGACAGAGATGCTCAGAGAGAGCGCTGAAGAGGTTGAAACTGAGCGTAGGATTCTCAGGAGATGGAGGCCTAGGGCAGGAGAGCTAAATTCTCAAAACTGTATCTTACAGTCTGTGTAATGAATTCCCACAGTCTGATTAAAATGAACCCAACCCAAAATTTGATCAGCACTGTGGCCTCTGTTTTGGAACAGGAATGAGGCAGATCAGTTTTGCTCCTCTCCTTGTCGTGTCCCTTTTTGCAATTGATACGGTTCATTGCAACAGCTATTTCTAACTGTCTGCTCTGCTAATTGCTGCAAATGTAACACACTCGACCAAATATTTTGTCTTTAAGAAGCTTTGGAAATGTTTCCAGAGGTCTCATGGAAAGAAATGAAATTGTTTCCCAAATGTGAATGCAATAGAAAATCAGTACGGAATTCTTTCTTGGCTCTGGATATCTTTTATGGCCTGTAATTCTGAAAACTGCTATGCTCTCTCCTTTTCCATCTCCTTCTCTCCCCTTGAGTAATTTCTCTGAATTCAGCATCAATTACTCTTGATCAACATTGCTATTAAGTCAAGAATCAGCCCCATTGTCTTAAGTGGAATTTTCCTTTCCTCATCCTTCCTGGTACTGCTGTTATATTTTAATTTTGATTTGTTTGTCAGAAATACAGCCAATCAGACCTCTGGCGTTACTATATTTATGCTCTTAGTTACAACACAAACTACTACATACTTTGTCTGAGTGAGGAAAAAAAAAAAAAAAAAAAAAGACTGGCTACAAAGACCAATTTCTTCTGTTATGGATCTCATAAAAGTGTCCATATCCTGGAGAGGCAATCAGCCTTAAACTTCTTTACTAGTACTGGCCAAGTGTATGCAGATTTCTTGATTGCCATGATTGTTTGTTTGTTTGTTTGTTTGTTTTGGGGGGGGTTTGTTTGCTTGGTTTTGGCTTTGTTTCTTTTTTTTTACACTAAGTTTTTTCTATCCAGCAGCAGCTGCCCCCCACCACCACCACACACCATCCCTTCCCACAAAAAAAAAAAAAGAAAAAAGAAAAAAAAAGTTTTGAGAAATCGGGAAAAATATCTAAATTGCATGTTAAATATCTGCTAAATTTATTAGTTACCCCCTGGAGGGCTAGACATGACTTATTATATACAACATCTCATTAGCTATGGCTGTGTCTTTTATGCAAGAGACTCCTCTTCGAATGGCTTCAGGCATGGAAATATGTTTGATGTCTAAATTGTGCAGCTGTGGTAGCAGTAATCCTTAGTGTATCTCCAGAGTTATTGGCTGGCATGATTTGTTTGGCCTGTAAGGGGTAGGTGTGTGTACCAGTAACAATTAGAATTTGCTTGGTATAACCTGAGATCAACTTCCAGCGCACACTGTGACATAGTTTGCTCATAGTCCTATGATGGTAAAACCCTCTTGAGAGGGGTTCATGTACCCTTCCATCTAGGGTTAAAAATTCTGGTGTCATGATTTAGCCTATCATTTAATGCCAATTCCTCAGGGAATCCACTATCTCTGACGTGAGCAGGTGCTTTTACCAACTTGCTGTTATCAATTTCCTGCCATGACAGACTGGGTGTGGTATTGCCTGAGCTCATGGGAGTGTTGCAAAGGTCTGTTCCATCCTTTAATTATGGTATTTCCATCAGAATCAAGTGGATTTTCAATTCCCTTTCTCTATGCCAGGGATTTTATTTGGCTGAGTTCCCTTTGAAGTTCTAGCTACTTCTTCCTCGGGATGAGTCTCTGGGGCTTGGCTGAGAAGTCTCCACATTCTTGTAACTACTTCCTCTCTCCATTCTCTTTAGTCTGGTGTAAGACTGCTAAATGTCCATTTCTGAGGTTTCAGTTAAGACATAATGAGACTAGAAAAATGAAAGGTTTCCCCATAGGAGAGTACCCCAAACTTAAGAGAAAAGGGATGAGTGAGTGCAAAATACTGACAGTTCTTTGTATGGATTACAAGTAGAAATCTCTTGATAAATGAAACAGTTGCCTTTTTGGTATGAGAAAAGAAAATAAGGAAACAAAATGAAACAAACAAACACAAACAAACCTGTTCCAGAATTAGAGGTCTTCTTTCTCCACTCTTCCTTAACGTTTAATTTTCCATTGATAAAGGTTTGGTATTAACAGTTGTCATTGATGTATATTTCGAGGGGCAGATCTGCAGTGGTACACAAGGCTGCCATCTAGCTGGCTGTCACTGGTGGATGGGTGTCCATAGTTAATGCCTGGAGAATGTCTATGCCTAGGAAACTGAGAGAGGATGCTGTTCTCCCTGAGAAAGCTCTGCCAGCACAATATAGTACTGGCTTCATACTGTCTTAAGAGCCCTTATTGCATGCTAAAATGCCCATAGGCTTTTTTCCATGATTGATTCTTTCATTACTGTGACCCTGATAGTCAGGGTCCAGTTTTCTTTCCCAGTTTTCTGGAAAAGATCTTTGTTTCTCTGCCCTGACCATACAATGGACAGGGGAGGAAGACGAATCTTTTGTGGCCTAGATATTGCTGAGAAAATGTTCTGTAGGGGTTCTCGGGGCTGTGCCATTTCCCGGGGCTGTGCCTGTCAAAAGTAGAGATGCTGTGTGTGTCCATTTCTAGGATGCCAAGCCCTGACTCCTCTAGGTTCTCTCACACATTTTTATGAGGGAAGTAATGAGTCTCATCTATCCTTGCTGTACTGAGACCAAAAGGATGGGGAAAGAAGAGAAGATGAGATGTCCTGTGTCTCACAGCTTCAGTCAGGTATTCTGGTCCACTCTGGTTCCCATCCCTGCCTGCTGGGCATAGCTCAGCATTTATGTCCCAGTGCCTCCCCTCAGTCTGTACTGTTCCCTGAGCCCTTGGTCACACTGTCTGAGCAGAGGCAGAGAGCGTGAGCATTCAGTCAGAGTCTTTTACAGAAGGAACTTGTGACAGCTATGATGAATTTAGAAGTTGTGAAGAAACTAGAATCCGGTGGGGGCATGAGGGCAATGATGGGAATAGTTTCAGACTACCTTGCTGGGCTGGGGCTGCCTGGCTGTTTACTTTTGTGAAAAGCTGGGTTTAGCTGTCCTCAGCACAACATCCGATTTTTGGAGCTAAATTGGCCAGTTGGCATCTATGTACACATTGGCTGTCTAATGCAGAGGTAATTCCTTTGGTCTTTAGTGAGGTATGTCCTACACCAAACCTAGAAATCCAATGGCAAAATACCCCATTGCAGCCAGTATTTTTCTTTATTTATTTTTAAAGCACCTTATCACACCATTTACTTTATCTCTTTATCAAGGCATTATAGGGGTCCATTTTCCCAGCCCTGGAATTCTATTTTCACAGTATTTTTTTGTTCTCAAAGTATTTCCTAGACATTCTACATTTGGGTAACTTTCAGTCATCCTCTCTGGTCATGACAAATAGAAGTACATTTTATATAAAGAGTACTAAGCATTTTTATTGACGCTATTCTTTTAATGAGTTAACTTTCTTCTCCAATGCTCCAATATAAAAACTGCTGTCTGGCAATGGATGATAAATTAGTCTTCCTTTTTAAATTCCTTCTATGCAGTTAATTTTTTTTTTTTTTTTTTTGTGTGTGTGTGTGTGTGTGTGTGTGTGTGTGTGTACAAATCTCTGACTGTGCTATCCTTTTACCATGGCTATATAACAATCTTACGTCTATACTTGTGAACCTGTCCATTCTCAAAATAGGAATAGCTGACCTCAAAACAGTATGAGTTATGGATTTCTTTTAGTGGCAATACATGATTGACTTTACCCAGGGTGTAGGAAGAAAATATAGCAGAAGCCATAATGAAAAAAATTCACCCCATTTGTCCTTCATGCAGACAAGCGTGGAAATCATATCGTAATATATAATGCATCTACCTTGATATCAATTTAAGATTATTAGTGGGTAATAATATTAAAGTTCATCATGATTAACATAATTAAGGAGCATGCAGAAAGCAATAAAGATTTTTCTGTGTTACTGGAAATGCTTTTAGATGCCATTATGGTCTCCACCATTGTGTATCTCATTTTTAAGACTGTTCTTGCCTTTATCTGGAAGCTTCCTTCCCGTGCAGAAAGTGGAGATGGACTGGACAGTTCATCTGACATAATATACCTCTGGGCCGGAATACTATGCAGAGGAAGGAACTTGTTCACTTAAGAAAGCGGTGGGTATGCTGCCTCTTTCCTGGACATGTGTATGCTGTTATTAAATAACATAAATAATAATAATAAATTATTAATAGAAAATTATACTTAGTGCTTAGATATGCAATTTATTACCAAAAGGTGAAGTTAGGCCTTACTTGATAAGTGCAGTAGACCATTTTCTCAGCATTTAAGTTTTATTTTTTTAATAACCAGACTGGCCTATTGCTATAATTTAGAAATTATCTCCAAAGCTCAAACAAGGGAGTTAGAAGAGGTTCCATGTTTGTCAGTTAATCTGATCATGTCTAGAGTGGTACCATGGATGCTATAAGGAAAAAATGCAAAATGCTACTACCACTGTGAGTTAAGAACTTCACAGAGTAGATTTGTGAAGGTCTATGTTAGAAAGTGGAGTTGGTCTGGGTTAAACTCAGCTTTCTGTGTCTTTGGTTTATTATAGAGATATTTTGGGTTTAGGGAATTGAATATGAACTGTCTCAAAAGGGATTGACTTTAGTTAGGAGAATGCTGGTCTTGCATTAGTGATGGAAAGAGCAAAGTAAGCCTGTTGTAAGGACAGTAGTGAAGGGTAGTAGAAGAAATGTTCTAGCAAGACTGAGGAAGGTCTGTGGATTGTTGAAACACTTGTGCAGCTGTCTCTGATTGTTGGTGTCTACAGAGAACACAATGGCCTTTCTTCTTGACTACATTTGCTTACTTCCATCTTCATCTCTTCCAATAATTCTGCAACTCTGATGAACTTCTGACAAACCTCCTGTTTAATCAGTCCTGGGAAAACTGGACAGCTATGCATCCCAAGCATTAAAATATTGCACTGTCAATCTGGTTTGCTGTTATAGTTGGCTTTAGATCAGCCATAACACTAGTTTAATTTTGGACACTTTGTGAAAAGTTATATGTTAGGAAGTATGGTTGGACCTGCATCCCAGGCTTGGTAATAAATGATGTTCATTAGATGCAGGTGTATTTGTACAAAGTGAACTCTTTTCTTTCCAAGACTAGAATGGGATATGCTACTTTGCAGTAGAGAGCTTGACTGATGTGGAGTAAAGCTTAACACATATCTAATTACAAAGCAGACTTCCCCTTTTGGAGATTCAGAGACATTAATTAAAGGAAGAAATTTATTACAACCTGCTCCATTATCCCCAGTCACCTTTACACAGGTGAAGACTAAATTATCTCTCTTTCTAACAGAGTATGCACACAGGACTACAGCACTTTCACAGAGGTTTTCTGCAGTATGCAGGCAGGCAAAACTGAGAGACAGTCCTCTTGCTAGGTTTACTTTGTAATTCACTTTTCTTCTCTGTCCATTCTCTGTTTCTGAGGAGTATGAACCCATGAGTTAACACCTTTTTTGGAAAAAAGTATTGGCTCCTGGTCAAGCATGCTGGCAGGAACATTCAGAGCAGATGCCATGCTTGTGCAACTGGCACTGGCACCAGGCTCAGGTTGAATGCTGTCCAGCACATTGTGTGTGTGGCACAGGTGCTGGAGGCTGATGCCTTTGAACTCTTTGAATGCTGTGTCATTTCGATCTGCCTTGAATCACTATAGCCTGTTAGAGAGATTACTTTGCTCTCCAGATGAGAAGGGGGCTACTAATTCCAGATGTGAGGGCTAGTTTCATGGTTTTTATGATGAATTGACGGTAGCTCCACGGCAGAAACAAGTGTTATTCCTAGGAAAGAAAGTAATGGTAGTGAACATCTCCCAGATGGCCACAGAGCAATTTAGAGTGGTAAAAGAACAAGAGGAAACTGCAAAGTCTTACAATAAGAATAGTATCTAGCAGAAAGTCACTTGCTACTGATACAATTCTTAAAAAATCCCCTAAAATTCAAGGGTTAAAATTTGTCAAACATCAGAAAATCTCTTGCTCTCCTTACAGAGAGACTGCCGGCGAAGGGAACAGCCTGGATCCCTTCAAACTCAGAATATTCTGTTATTCTCTGTATGTTACATGGTGTTGTCTCTAGGGATAGGTCTACCTCCCTTCTCTTTGCTCTGACAGAGATGTCCAAAAATGCCCTCCCAGGTTTGTGACTCATGTACACTCATATGTGTGCTGGAGGCAAAGGACACAGGCTACTCTCAGATGTGCTTCATATTCTTGAATTCATTCCTCAAGAGGGTCATATGCCATATCCCTTCTCAGCAGCAGCTCACAGCTACCATCCTCCCTATGCCAGTCTTTGGCTTCACTGTTTTAGGCTTCCTTTTGCTGTTTTACTCTCATCTGATGCCAATCCTACTTGCATCTGTGTCTCTGCTGGGACACCTGGGTACAGCAGATCTTAGAAATCATGGCTTTGGAGCAGATTATTGAAAGCATGAACCCATGTGTTGGTGGCTAAATAAAAAAAAACATCATTGCCTCATCTCTGGCCCAGATGGCAGCTCTGAAGATAACTCCTGCTGGTACAACACAAGCAGCTTCTAGTAGCCTCTCTCTTAATTTGGCTGCCCATGTTGTCACAGCTGTAATGTCTTTGAAACAGCTCTGGAGGGTGGAGGCAGTGTTCCACAGAGCATGAGGACGCTAAAACAATTAGGCCACAAAATTTTTGGAGATTGGTGCTGGGGTTGAAATTTTCGACATGTAGAGTGTGTGAGTGGGCATCTTGCAGCCTGGGTCCAGAGTTTGCAAACTCTTCACACAGTTGCCCCTTATTCCTGCAAAAGACAAGCAGTATTTATCACCTAATGAGAAATTTATCACCTAATGAGAAGGGACTTCAGGGTGATTCTTTGTGTACCAATATTTGCTGTGATGAATAGCAGATTGAACATAGTCATATGAAGGGGCTCTCTCTATAGGAGAGCATTCAAGTTATCAGTGTTACAGGGAGTTTGCTTTATTAGCTTGTTCCTAGCTCGTCTAATGCATTTTCAGCTTTCAGGACCCCTCCATACAAATATTTCTCACTGAAGGGCAAGGAGAATAGTTTTTAAAATCACAGGAGAAGTAAATAATTTTGAGCAGTGTTGAACCCTGCTGCCTAGCGTTATGCTTTATAGATAATTGTTCATTGATCTGTCTGGTGGGATGGAACTTCTGATCTCATATCAACATCCTGTTGATTATTTCCCTGTCTCTCTTTTCTCCTAAACTGTACATTTTTTAGATTTCTGTTTTTGAAAGAGTGCCAAATAACAGGCTAAATAGGTCAAAGTCTGTAGGAGAGGAGAAACGTGTATGGAAACTTAAAACAGACTCAGTGCCAAGGTAAAGAGCTTTTGGAAAAAGAAAATGCATCTTGCAGTTTCTTTTCAGCTCCGGCATGTTTAGGATGGGTGACTGATGGCATAATTAATGAGTAGGCAGAATTACTGTGCTAATGTGTTGGCATTATGTGCAAGTGTGCGGTGATATATTGGAGAAGAAGTGTAAAGTACCTGAAACCAGACAATTGTATTAACCTTAGGCAAGTTTCTTTTCCAGTCAGAGCTTTCCTCCTGTTCCAAAAGACAATGTTTTCTTCTTGCACTGTGCTCAGTATTTTTTACCATTCTTTATAACTGAGAGGATAAGTAGGATGCCCAAGAGCTTTGTCTAATCATTTAGCTAATGATCCTGCTCTGTCATATCTGTTCAGGTGTTTAATTCAGTTTAGATTACTAGTCTGATAGTCCTTTCTGGCTGTTGGGTTTGATAGGACTCGTTTCTACATGCTACATCCCCTGAAAAAGGAAGGTCACAGTTCAGCTCTGAATTACTAAGTGTCTTCTTTTAGATTGTGCCTCAGTGTTAACATTCAACCCAAATATTAATCTTTAGTTTATATTAATGTGCCTTTAATTGTGACCCGCCTGTTTTGTGGGTGAAAATATTTAAACCCCCATAGTTCATAGCATGACAGGGTAACCAGTATCAGTAGGGATGGAAGAAGCGCTGGTGCTCCAGGCAGTAATCATGCCCAGTCTGTATAAGCAAGCAGGAAAAAAGCCCCAGAACCATCCCACCCTGAAGTGTTTAAAAACATGGCTCTGTAATATGTTGGAGTGTTTACAGGGTACAGCTGATAGAAGAGCCAGATTAATCTGTGAGCAGATGCAGAGACTAGATTACATCATATTGTTCCAAAGCCAAGGGAGACAACCTCATGCCCTTGATGCTTTGGTGCTGTCTTCTTGTGTATTCGAACATGTGGGACCAGACTCCTAGCTAGCAATTTAGAGTACTTTGATGTGCAGCACTTTATTTTATTGTGCAGCACGAGCATCTTGGTGCTTCAGACTGCATGATTTAGAATATCTTCTGCCACATCACCACCTATATTTTTCTCCAGTATCTAAATACATTGGTTTGGTGTTTATTAACTGGCGGTGTTCAAAACAGAGTAAGATATTCTAAGGAAGAGTGTTGTGATTCATTCATTATGTTCTTTTGAAAATTTTTAGTAAAGACAAAACCAAATCAAAATGGCTACACAAGCATGAATGGAAGAGTCCCCAGGTCCCCATTTCACTTCTCATTGAAAAGTCATTAAAGTTGTGACTAGTCCAACTAGTCAAATCCAAAATCTAGCACCTGTTTGCCAGAAAAGAGCCAATTGCACTGTATGTATATTCTTTAAGCCACTTGCAATTTGCATACCATGTGCAGTACCATTGTTCAAGTTGCTTTTCTTAAGGTGTTTTGAGATATTATGTTTTTATCAAAGATGAAAGATTGATGCAATAGAGTGAAACCTGTAGTAAGACTGTGATATCAGTATCTTGAAGTAATGAGGTTATATGGGGATTGAATTTTTGACTTCTCATTTCTTTGTTTTTTCATTTCAGTGACCCAGCTTAATTTTTTTGCTCTAAAAATGTGTTTCATCTTAGGTTATTTCCTCACTGGCTTTGATTAGGACATGACTTACTGAAGTGAAATTAATTCTTCTTGTTTTTATTTCAAAATATTTTTTAAAAGACAAGTTTCCTGGGCAAGCTAGTCTTTTTAATGCACGCAGGACATTCCTGTGGTATGGAGTTCATTTTGACATTGTTTCTCTACCTTTCAAACAGAACTAGAATGTAAAAGTATTTTCCCTTTTTCTGAAAATTATTGTCCTCTAAAGTGTCTGGAATTCTGAAACTGAAGTTGCAGATAATCTTTCTTGTCTGCATTCTACTGGCATTTTCTGCCATCCTGCATTTTGTTGATAAATATTGGTTAAAGTCCTGTAAGTTTTTCACAGCCTGTGAGGTAAGCTCAGGTTTACCTCAGTGACAGTCTGAAATGGCATGAGAAGATGGGCAGAGAGCTTACATCCAAGGCCATTAACAGACAGCAGGAAAGGAGCCGAGTTCAATCTCAATTTCATACTGGGAAGCATAATGCTTAACATTCCTCATATCTAGTATTATATTCTGAATTATTTTTCATTAAACTGTAAAAACACTGATTATAAAGGGTGTGTTGTGACATTGGAAGGATTTTAGGGCTTGACAGACTTAAATTCAGGTTTTATTTCTGCTATAGATTTACTGTATTTTCTTGAGCAAGTTGTTTGTTTTCAGTGTGGCTAATTCTCATGCTATAAAAAAGTAGAAAAATCAATACTTGTTTACTCTGACCCACCATGATCAAAATGGTGGTACTGTATTACTTATCTGATATGTAAGATGCAGCCATAGTCTGTTGTCTAGGGTTTGAGGCTGACTGTCAAACTGTAGAAAATTAGCAGAAACTAATATTGGATATTCTGAGTGTTTCCTAGATCCTTCAATTTCACACATGTTCTGTGGAAATTCATTATATGTCAAGAGATGAGGACATAACTGATGAAATTTTATGTGATTCAGAGAAATTGCGCCACAAGTATAGTAATTGTGGTTCTTAGAAATTTCACATTGTCCTGGCTTTTCTTATTTTTTTTCCTGGTGCTAAATTATGTTGGACATCCGTAAATCCTTCACTGATACCTACTTTGCATATAAGGAATTTCCAAGTGATTATTGCAGAGCTGTTTGTCAAGAAGGGAAGAAGCAGGTGATCTGCATACCAGGACATTGGTTCATGTCACCGCTCAGGCGTTAAATATGGGCCTGGTGTGTCAGCACCACAAAACAAATTCCATTTCTTAACAACTAAGGGCAATTGCTAGAGGTATGTCTCAGTCACTTTTTGCAGTAG
Source organism: Hirundo rustica (assembly GCF_015227805.2). Lineage (NCBI taxonomy): Eukaryota > Metazoa > Chordata > Aves > Passeriformes > Hirundinidae > Hirundo > Hirundo rustica. The sequence goes on along the minus strand of NC_053456.1, from coordinate 22,206,725 downwards.
CATAAATTTATGTAAGTTTGACTCTGTCAGCTTAGACAAAAATAAACGACACTTGCTTTGTTTCCTAAAATTCATCCTATTTTAATTGACAACATATCCTTCTAAAACTTTTTTTTTTTCATGTAGCAATCTTAGTCAATGTCTGCTGTCATTAAATTTTCAAGAGAAAATCTCTGAAAAAGCTTTTCTTGTTGGAAAGCCAGTTTCTGCTGCATAGTTTATTTTTGATCTCCTTGTACAAGCACAGAAGAGTAACTTCTGTGATGACACTGGTGCTTCCTTAGAAAAGATAGTTGAGCTAAACAGAAGGGCAAAACAAGGTCACTGGCATTATATATCTATGGTGTGCCTTAAGAAATGAGTCAGACTTACAGATGGAATGATAGTTTGCCTTGTCATGAGAACACACATCTTCAAAAGGTTCCTGCTTTGGAAAAATAAAGTAAAAACCATAAGGAACCACTTAAGGAGGCTGCATAAATAATTTGCCATTTGTGAGCAATATATGCAAAACGATAGGACTGCAAGGACTGTATTTGATGGAAAAGCTTCTAACCATTTAAGCTGCCATCCTGGTGTTTATTACCTGAATCACCTCCGGGAGTCTGATAAACACCTGTGATCTGCTGGTAATTCAGGAAAGGAGGCAGCACTCTGCATGACCTGCTTTTTTTCTCCCAAGCAGTCACGGTGTAATAAACAGTGTACAGTGATTTTGAACATGAAAAGAATATATTCAGACGAGTTAAGGCTACTACTCTTGGTTTAATGCTTAACAAAGCTAGCAGCAAAAAGTGGTTTAGTACCTCTACATGGTGTACATCCAAGGGGCAGGAGTGACAAAAGACAACAGGAGATAACTTGGAAGGCAATTCAGTCATTTCATTTGAAAATGAGTGTAAATGGTAAACACCTTAAAGAGAAATAGAGAAAAAGCAGGTGTCCCTTTTAACCTACAGATTTTAAAAGTTACTACATGACCAGTAAAGTAATCATTTCCCGGAAAGCAATATTTAAATATATCCATCTTCATTTAGATCTTGGACACATACTTAAATATTATTGATTATTTGCAATTGTGTGCATCCATGTGTAAGTATATTAAACAAAAAAGTAATAGTATCATGTCACTGATTGGGATAAAGTACAAATATGGAACTGGAGTCCCTAATTACTAGTTGTTTCATTGTGGGGTTTTTTTTTTTTTAATTAAGAAAACCACAAGAAATTGTAGACATCCAGTTTACAGCATTGCAATCTTACAGGCTTGCTCTCATGAATATGGTAATTTTTTATTTTATGCCCTCTTGAGATGTCTTGTTAAAAACATTTTATTGGTGATCCTAAAATTCAGTAAATTTGAAGCCCTTGGCACCCTGAAGATAGTTAAAGTTCTTCAAAAAATGTCCGCAATAAATATTTGGCAAATATAAAGAATATGCACATTTTTCCCAAGTGGGTGATATATTTTTTTCACAGTTCTTATAGTCAAGTGATGACACTGCAGTTCAGAATATAAGTGTATATTGATATTCTTCCTCCAGAAACTGTGTGTGTGGCTTAGAGTGCTTCTCCCACAGAGTTATTTTTGTGCAGACACCTGAAAGTGGTTACACACTTGCTCCAGCTTGCAGACTAGTTTTGGATAGTCAGGTGAATGGATGAGCTAGTGGTCTTTATTTGGAGCAATTAAAATTCTAACATTCTCTTCTCTTGACATGCAATTACTAGGGCTCTGCTGTTCCCACTAATTGCTCTTGCTGGGGACATTGGTGAGGAGCCAATGATTTTGATGGGTAGTGGATTATCATTTTTACTCTGCTACCTGAGAAAAAAAATCATTTGCAAAATCCCATGTGTAATTAGCAAGACTCATGATTAATTGTCCTGCAAAATTAGCTTCACTGTTGCTTTTATTTTACTGCTCAAATATTAATTAATGTTAACTCCTTTCCTTCAGTCCTAGCTTTTGAATATTCAACATGGCTTTGAAAAATTAGTCGGGGCTTCGACTTGCATTAACATGCTGGAGCTTTGATTTCGGAATAAGTATTCTGATTTAAAAGATCACACGTGGGTCATAAATAATTTTTATAGGAGGACAAACAAAGCATCAAGGCATCATGGGAAGGCATTCATGCACTAACTGAAAGTAAATTGTTTCAGTAATGATTCATTCCCGCGGTGCTTTTAGGGAAACATCAGCAAATATGCAAAACACTGCATTGTGTGGGGCAAAACAATTATTTAACGCAGCAATCGATGTATATGTTTTCAAAGTAGCAGACTGAAAGGGGTAAAAATATTGGTGGAGTTTGAGCAGTTGCAATATCTGTTGTATTTCTAGGAATTACAGGTTCTCAGGTTTTGATGGTCTAAGGTAGAAAATTACAATGATCTGTATGTCAACACCATCTGCTATAGTGCTCTCAAAACTCTTATATATTTCCTGCTTACTATGACGGGGTCAGAAAGCACAGAAAGGACCTAGTGATGACTGTTCTTTGGTCACTGGGATGCTGATGAATTGAATTCATGGGACAGCTCATTAAAACTGGCACCAAGATGTCCTGATGCCCCAAGGAGCCTTGGCTTCTGGTTTAGCTGTGATTTCGTTGTTCCAGGATAATTCATAGGACTCCAAAGAGAGCTTTTTCCTGTCTAGCTGTAGCTTCACATGTAAAGAGCACCTGCACACCAGCATAGGCTGAATTTTGCCCCTGCATCAGTCCTTGCTTTATTTCTTCTCTGTGTTTTGAGCATGCAGATTAGATGATTTTCTCCAAACTTCAGCAGAAAAGCTCTTGCCCTTCTAGATATTCTTCTCATTATGCAATAATCTCACTGTAATCTTGCCATGCAACTCCAAGTTGACCTCAGGAGAGAGAAGCAGGGGTAGAGGTGACAGCATGGTTTATTGGGCAACATACTTGGCTTCATTATCAAATATAACAGGTGAAGCAAATTTGGGAAATTCTGTCTCACACACTCTTTTCGTTAACATGTACTGTGCTTCTGACAGCACATAGTTGATTTTACTTACCTTTTTTTTAATCAATTTCTTCTGAATGAGTTCTCTTAACCATTTTTAAAATATTGACTTACCTTTAAAACTGAAATAAATTAAAAAATCAGACTTGAATCTGACTTTTGTTTGGTCACATTGTCTACAAATGGTGATTCCAGAATTTTTTATAAGCTCATTTAAAATCTTTTGTCAGTCTTCACATCTTTTTCTATAAACTTCCCAAATCTCAGTAATTGGCTTCAGTGTAGAAGCCTTTTGGCCCTGTTAATACTCTCAGACACATCCTTCTCTTCACGACACTAAAAAGGCCATCGTAGATGCATATTTATTCAGAGTTTCTGTAGAGCCTCAGAATGTTTTCATATGTGAGAGAAAACTGAAAAATAAATTCCAATCTGGATTCAAACGTCAAGAAAGGTTTCACATTTTCCTTGGAACTTTGGGGACCTTTGAGTAAATAAAAGGATCTGTGAACCTTCTGCTCTTCATCTGTAATTGCTTAGTCAGACTAAGGTGTAACCGTGAAGCCGAAATTGATTCACATGCTTTTCTAATTTCAAGAGAAGCGTTCATATATAGTAGTGGTTGCAGAGAAGGAAGCAGGAACACTTTGCAGATGTGCATGTATGGGATGCTTGCTAGAAAAGTTCTAATTTTGTCTCTGTCATCTGCTCTTAGGAGCCTTTTCTACATGGAAAAGAATTGTCATCTATTCTGAAAAGAACACATCATTTTTCCTGTGCGATCATAGCTATAGAGGCGGGTTTTTTCTGAAATAATTTTTTTTTTCTCTTAAAAATGACACTTTAAAAACTGAATTTACTGTGTTAAACACCCTCATACCATGGTATCATCCTGCAGCACTGTACCAGAGAGTAACAGGGGCACTTGCATCACAGCTAGGGTCAGAGGAAGGAGTCTCACTTGGGATTTAAATAAGAAATATTTCAGATTGGGTCCTTTCCAAAAATGCTGAATCAACAGAAATTAATGAAATGAAAAAGAGAAGCCGAGATACAGAAATGATGAAGGTTGAGACCTTTCCATTTCCACAGCTATTATACTTACTGGTCAGATATCCCAGGAGCAAGTCTCCAGGGGCAGCAGGTTTTCCTGCACAATGGAAACAAAAGAAAGAAAAGAGGAACTTTTATCTTCAAAGTTGTAATGCAGCAAGTAGCAGTCTGCTATCACAATCTTCTGTCCATGAAAGAATTCATAGATCTCCGGCATCAACAGACTGCCATGCTGAAGTTTCTAGACTTATACATGATGCTGCATCCTTCATTTTCCAGTGATGCCCAGGGAATTTTCACGTGTAATTCTACAGGAGAAAGTGGCTTCAAGTTTAGAGTCCCAGGCACACTGGTCATTATCTGAGTTTTAGTTAGTAGACAAATGTTTGTAGAGACCGATTAACTGATTTTGCAAGGATCTGTTCAAGTACACCTGCTTAGGGAAATGTAAGGTTTTGCAGGGTGTGGGTGTAAAACAAAAGTTACAAAGTTCAAGCCCTCCATATTCTTTTACCTTTTTCTGAGGGGTTTTTTAATCCATAGTTGCGTGTAACATCCATTTCACAGAGTGGGGATTTGCATTGAGGATTATTTTGTTATTTGAAGGTCAGAATCCATCCTTAGTTACATTTAAATTTTTTTATTTATTTATTTATATATATTTTTTGGCATGAGAATTTAGCTTTAATAGCTGTGGATTTGGCTGTGCTATATAAAAACACTTTTTTTGAGAAGAGAAGGGTAATTCTATGTTTATGGAGCTTGGGCAGAGCTCCAGCCAGCACAATGCTGTCTCTGCCTGCTGCATTCCAATGTCCTGTCCAATTGGGGGAGGCTGGATTTCTCTTTTCCACCTCTCTTTTCATCTCAGTTTTTTAATTAGAAAAAACCCAAACCAAACTATAGGCAGAGAATCCTAACCTTGTCTTTCTCTTCTAAGCAATTGCCCCTTTAGCTTTTCCCACTGATTGGCACTCTTTCAGATGATAGCAAGAAATATAAAAGTTGTAAGATTTTCAGTTTAAAAAAAAAAATTATCATTTGACATGCAGGGAAGGACAGATGGGAATGAAATATTTTTCTTTGGCTCTTAGGAATTAAATACAGCTTCTTCTTTAAAATTGGCCTCCACCAGGAGGCTAAAGTACTCTGAAGGTTAGCTACAGCTTTATCTGCTGCTGTGATGGTATTTTCTGGATGATGAATATATTAGTTAAAATTTAAATTGATTATATGGAGTGGTAATGTTGGTACCATATTTACTGCTTTAGTGTAGTCCAATCATTAGCGTGGAAAGAGTGGAAAGAAAATAACTTAAAGGTGACACTGTCTGAAATGCAGGAAATGAACAGTCCTTTATAAATAATATATTTATCATATTGTGTTAATTTTTCAAAATAAGTTTAGAGTTAAGTGTAATGTTCGATCAGTCGGTGCATCTATTCTAGCATATTATTAGTCTGTTTAGTCACATCTAGAAATACGTTCTTCATATTTGTGGTTGCCAAAGTAAACAGAAATCAATGAAAGCAGCAAAAGTGCTGAAGTCATTTCAATAAGTGAAGCGGTCATTAATTTAAATTTCACACTTGACATTGTTACAGACTAATCATAGAAAATAAGGCATTGACTTCTAAATATGTTCCAAGCCACAGAGGAATCCTGCAACTTTGTTTTCAAAGTGGCATTGACATTAGAGGGAAAGACCCCTGACTGCAGCAGTTCAGGCAGATGGTAATGATATGGTAAACTTTCTCAGAAGCATGAAGTCCATTCATATGGGTGACATAAGCTTGAGGAGTTAGCAAGCAAACAATATTGAGGCACTGGGACTGAACTTGTTCTAAAACATCAAAAAGCTCTTCCTGCCGTTTTCAAACATCTAAAATATGTGTGAAGCCTGTTCACAATTTAATGGGAGATACACAGAAAGCTGGGGGTGGTTATACAGGAAATTAGAAAAGCCTCATCTCATCAGAGTGAAATAAAAATGCCATCATATAAGAAAAGTAATTGGAGGGGTGTGTCAGTTCTGTTGATGCCAAGCAGGTGTTCATAAATTAGAATAAGCATTTATAATTGATATTAGTGATAAGAAAGTATTTTATATTACACTGAAGAGAGATATTTGACTTGCCACTTTTTCTCCTTTTTAAAAAAGAGGTTTGGGAAATGCAATTTTCCCCAGTTATCTTGCCCAGTGTAGACTGATGCTCTACTCACTTGCTTTTCTGCGCAGTATCCAAATCACACTGCATGATGCAGCACGCAGTGCAAGTAACTTAGAAGGAAGACTTCATTGCAGTTGCAGTAAATAGCTTTGCTCTTAGGTAATGGGAGGCAGGTAGGTGACACTGAACTGGTGTTTTTGGTTTGATAGGTGCGAGGATGTTGTCTCACTTCTCTTTGTTGTCTAATCATGTTGTCCTTAGTCATTGAGAACTCCCATTTATGGAGAATGCATGTACTTCATTCTTCCCACTTTGAGGACATCCTCTGTTGCTTAGAACATTCAAGAGAATCCAGAACTCCTTAGCACCCATGACATAGACGGCACACAGATGCCTTCCTGTCAACCCTTTTTGAAAAGTTAACTTTGCTTGGACTTGCTTCTAATTCCAGACCCTGCCAGTGTTTTGTTCACTGTTAATAAAACACTATTGATTGTTGTGAAAATCTTTTTTGATGTGGTATATGAATCACGATTGAGAGTTTAAATATTGTTTTTGCTGTTACAATCTCTCGCTTAAAACAGGAAGAAATCAGTAGTAGTGGTAAGAACAGCCTTAGTATGAGATTATGGAGTGTGTCTGAATGCCCTGCTAGGATTTCTGAAGTCTAATATTTACTCAAATGTTTACTAATGGGTACAGTATTTCCTGCTGAAAAAGCAGAAGACTTTAAAGCTGTACATGGTGTTTAAGTGCCCTACCATATTACAGCGCTATGTGGTCTAGTTTTTTCACCAGTGTAAATTGGATGAACTATAATGATATCAATACAAGTTGGAGACCAAACCTGGTTGAAAATATGGCCTTTAATCTAATTTTATGTATCTGCTTAACATTACTATTTTTGATTATTTTGGTGGGTTTTTTTGGTTTTTTTTTCCAGTAACAAAAAAGTTCAAACAGAAATTTTTACTTTGTGAACTTATATTTGTGTATAAAACTGTCAAACCCACTGAGCTAGTGATTATACTATCTTTGCTTAGTACACCTTGAAGTTACTATGTAGTAACCTTAAATTTTACAAACCCATCCAGTTCCAGTCTGATATGAAATGGCAGTAAAACAGATTCCTCTTGGAAAGGTTCAGACAATATTTATAATACAGGATTACATTCCTAAAACAAGTTATTACTGAGAACTCTCCTAATAAATTAAACAGTTGGGAAGGTGATATACTAAAGGGCTTAAATCAGTGCAAGGTGGTGGTTTGCCTTCCTTTTTGACCAATGTGACTTTGAGGAATAAATATTTGTGTTGTAATTTGCAAGCTACTCTAAGTTTTTCTCATAAATTTAAAAAACCCACCCTTTTTTCCCATTAAATTTTTGTTAGTTCTTCCTTTTTCCTTTAAAATCTTCCAATAGTAAAAAGAAAAGCATTTTTAGTAGGAAACCCAGAGGCACATCATAGCTCATTAAAATATTATGCCAAATATGATATTTAATTTGCTGCAAACCTTTCATCAGATAATATCTCTATGGGAAAAAAAGCTCTCTTTTGCCCTTCTGATGGAATTTGTGAACCTTTTCTGACATTCAAGTGGAGTTACACTTGAAGCATTGACTGACTCTGCCCATGTTTACATGTGTGTATGTAGCTGGGGCTCCCATCCTGTATATCCCTGAATAAATGTCCTGATCTGCGAGCACTGGGATTGAGGAGGAGAAGGAAGGTTGCAATAAGGGTGCTTTGGTCCTTGAGTGCCTCACCTTACCCTACCTCACTTATCAAGTAGGTGTAAGACTTCAGTGTGAAGTAGTACTTCTGTCCCAAAGTTTGGCTCATGCCAACTGATTTTTGTGCCATGTATAAGCTTTGAGAACACATTCTGTTTGTGCAAAGAGTTTCAGTATCCTTAAAATAAAAGTCTGGAATGGAAAGGGGTGATGTGGGGTGAGCAGGAATAGAAGAGGACTTGGAGGAGACAAAATTATTTGAACCATGTGCAAGAGGAGGTAGGCAAACAGCTGCAATGGGGAGGGCACACACAAGCAAGGAATGTGTGCAATTAGATTCTGCTTCGCATAGGGAGACTATAATTTCATTTTATAACTTTGTTGACAATCATCTCATTTCTTTTTTATTGTGAATGATATCATCAATACTATCAGCTGTTTCACTAACAGATGGCTTTGCACCATTTCCAGTATAATACCCAGCATATCGTATTTACCTGCTTTCTACAAAGTATTTTACCTGGAAGGACTGCACTGCTGTGAAAGAATACATTTAACTGAGGGATCTTAGGTAGCTCTCAGTGGGACATAAGGCCATAAACAAAATCTGGGCAACATTTTGCTAAATAGTTGACGAAGGAAGTGAATTAACATGTTTTTGAACTTGCTTGTCCTTTTGCTTTTCATTTACTTGTTCAATTTTCTAGAAAGGAAAGAATAACTTTTGATTGGAACACAGTTCCAACTGCAGTGAGAAGAAGGAAAACTGTGCAACTGTACGGCAGGCTGAAGAGTGAGCAAAAGCCCTCTTAAATATTTTCTTTCCCCCTTGTAAATTTGTTTTCTATTCTTTTACCAGTTTAACTTTCAAGTAGTTTTTAAGTTATCTTTTAATTTATCAGTAATTTTGACACTTAGAGAACACCCTGCTACCTGTATGACTTCACTATGCAAGTAGGGCTAAAACCCTTACTGTGGATAATGTGTACCTGAACTCTGCCCACCATTGAGGTTTTAAGGCAAGATGGTACAGTGAAGTATAATTTTCTCTAGGGGTTCTGGAAAAGAGGCTGGGAATAGTTGCTCCAGAAATAGATGCTTTGGATTCTCTAAAATTAAGGAAAGGAGGAAGGGAGTCTATAAAATCAAGGTCTATATTCATATTTGCATTTACTTCCAAAATCACAAAATTTGTATGTCTAAATTAATGTACTCTCCTTATAGGTAATCTTTTCTCCTATATATCTTGATCTGCCACATGGGGTTTTGTGCTCTATTTAAACCAAGTAATGCACCCAGCCTTGCACAAAACTCATCCATTAATGATAATGCTAATCCTGTAGTGCTGGTTCCTTCTGATCATGCAGGCTAATGATTGGACTCAGTGATCCTAAAGGTCTTACCAAAATCACTCTATGATTCTACTCATCCCAATAATATAGTTTACAGTAACACCTTCATATACTTGGTCTTCTGCAGAAAAAAGGCTGTCAGAGAAGTGTGCTGGTTTGGTGATATATTCAGGGTAAGCAACACAGCTCCTCAAATTGCACTATTTTGAGTCAGAGGAAATGCTGCACGAAGGAGGACTGCACACTGCGGCTTTGTGTGATACAACTAAGAAAAACCTGTGATAAGCTTAGCAGGGAAAGAGAATAGTATGCTCTTGCAGAAACCAAATGATGGGGGATCCATTATGCCATGGATAGCAGATCTTTGGAAATCATTGACAGAGCATCTTGTAGATACTTACAGTTTACAGCGGCTAAAAATGAGGGTGGAGAGGTTCATTGGTGGTTTGTAAATGCGCAAGAACGACCTCTACTTCAGAATGTTACCAGGCTAAAAATAGAAAGAGGCTGGAAAATAAGAGAGGGAAGCATGCCTCCCGTCTTATTCCTCCATAGACATCTGCTTATGACCTTGGAGGCAGAGTAAAGCAGTAGCTGGACCTGCTGAACTGAAGCAGGTTGGTTCTTCTGAAACACAGTGGAGCTCCAGTAATGAAACCTTTAAATAACAACATGCTAATAGGTTTTCTGTTGTACAAAGTGAGAATAAAACCTACCCACCTAAGCTGGTTTTGGTATATCTAAGTAATTTTCTCACTGATTTTTACAAGGTAATAAACTTACAGATGGAAATTCTTTTAAGCCATAAATACCATGCACGCTGTGATGCCTAGAAGTACATATAAAGCCAATGGGATGCTAAAACCAGTTGAAGTGCATTCCTTCTCTACCTGGTTTGCTTAGCTGAAACTGTCTGCTGTCAGTTTGGGCGTACGGTGTTTGACCCTTGTCTGTAGATATAAATGAAATAGGGCTCCCATCACTTAGTCACAATGCACTGAATGACAAATTTGTACACAGCAGTTGACCTGAAAAGTGGAGGCTTAACCTCACACGAAAGCCTCTGAAGTTTCTTGTATCTGCTTTATCTCTGTAAACCTTCTCCAGTCTTTCCCCATCTTATTCTTTACAGATAAGAATCCTATAATTGCAGACCCGGTCTCTGAATTTTATATTCTGGCACATTCTTCTTATTTTGTGTTTTTCATATGATGTGGCTCTGGAGAAAAATGCAACATCCACGATACTTTGTTTGAGTTTGTGCTACAAACAAATGAATTTTTTAAAATTATCATTTCATGTATTGCAGGATATGAATTCTATGTATACTTTTTGTCATGCCACAGTATTTGCAATATTACTTTAAGGCTTCCCCATCGCAAATCCCAGTAATATAGGTAATAAATTGTAGAACCTGGTAGTGCCTGATTGAAATATAAAGTTGTGAGTATAATACAGAGAAGTGATATGTATATTCATTATTTTTACTAATCATCAGATCCACAATGTGAAACCAAAGGTGAAAAACAGTTGATGTGCATACTGTTAAATTTCCTGAATATGGAATTCCATGAAAATGGAATTATCAGCTGTAGTCTTTGCATCGCACTAAACAGAAAGAGAAGAGAAAAAATTACTTCTGGAGCCAGTGTCTTAAACCTCCAACATTAAACATGTGCAAAAAGAGGTATTATTTGTTCTCATCCTTTCTAAAATTCCCCACTGAGTGTAAAAATGCCAGTAGTAACATCGAGTTCCAAAAATATGGAAATTCAGGGATGATGCACAAATAACTTGTAAATTTGGGATCATTGATTGAACTCGTGGTAGGAGAAAATTGATATTTGACATCAAGAACATTATTTGTAAAAGTGTTTTCTGTTCACCTCAACAAGGACAAGAGGCAGAGTGTAATGTACCATTATCATTCAGTTCTACTGTATCATTTCATTCTTAGAAATGAGACACACCTAATTTCATATTTAAATCAAGAGATTGAAATGTTATTGTATTTCATTTATTCAGATGAAAGAATTTTTCCTCTCTCTGTTTTCTTTCTGTATGCTGTGGATTTTTCTTGGCATTGGGCAACATTTTAAATTACATCCCAGAGGCTAAAAGTGAAGGATTCCAAGCTAGAAGGCAGAAGAAATTTTGTGTGTTTTGGAGAGGTTCCTGAAAAATTTCTATACTTGTTTTGCTCTCCAGTAATGGAAAAGGTCAGCCCTAGTTGTTTCCACAGCTGCTTGTTCAAATTTAGAGGGAGAGTAAACAGACACAGTTATATTCTTCAGTTCAATTGTAGCAGATTTTTCTGCAAAATCACAATGAGGAGTTAGAGTGGGGATTTGACTGCTTATCTTGAAGTTTTTATTTTCCTGTTTGCTGTACTGAGTGGCACATGAGCAGCTGGGGAAAAACATAACTGAATTTCTTCAACTTTTTACCATATTGTGGAAGATGGTAAATATATCACTTAGAGGGGAATAGTCCTGTTCTTCTTCCTATGTGTGCTTATAACCGTCTTGCACATTTATGACTATTTAGCCTGTTTAATAAAGTGATTTATTTGCATATAACATAAGAGGAAATGGACTGCCTGTACTACATTAGATCAAGTATTTTGTCTATGCCTGGGCAAGACCCAAAGGACAAAACAAGGCTGCAGTGAGTATTCCCAGAATATTCTTGCTGTGTTGCCTGAGCTGTGGCACAACACCTTCCATGAGCATTTCTATCCTTTTCAAGGGCAGGCAGACATTCTGTGACCATGAATACTTGCATATAAAAGACTAGAATGTTGTATTTATTACAGAAATTATGTAGTTATTGCAAAAATCTGTGCTTATGATCCCGCTTAGAAAGTTCCGGTTTGTCTTCTTGAAGGCTGTGAACTTCAGGTTCCAAGTCCCTGTGGCAGCCAGACTTGATGTAACTGTCCCACAGAGACCCAGTCCTCCTTGTTCTCTTTCCTACTTGACAAGTCCCTGTAATGACTTTCAACAAGGTAATGTAGAGGAAGGAGCGTTGCATTAGAAATCCCCCTCCAGCTCTCCCTCCTTGCAGGCACAAGCCTGAGAAACAAATTCTCTCAACTTCATCTAAAGAGGATCAAACACCTTCTGCTGTTGTTCCCAGGCACTGTTAATTGTTGTTAATTTCCAACACCTCATTAATTATTTGCTATTAAAGATGTGAGTGAGGCAAATGCCCTTCACCCATGGATAGTCACAAGAATGGATCATTAATAACTAGAAAAATGTTTTACTTTTGAAGTTGAAAGGGAGCTTGTATGAAAGTCATGTTGTTTGCAGGAAAAGCCTGCTGCAGCATCAGGGTGTCATTTCATAAAGGGCTGGGTGAGAGCAATGCCTTGACCTGCCAAAGAAACAAAAGAGGAAACAGTGATAAAACTGGAGTTGATGTAATCAACAGTGGTTAGAAGCAGCCCCTTCCTCTCTACACTACTTCTCATTTAACTTTTTGTAAGGACAATTTTGATTCAACACGTGATGGTGATACCACGTATAGAAGTTCTACATCCTATAAAAATGCACAGTAAGGTTTATTCTTTAGTATGTAAAGCGGTACTTTCTTCCTTTTCTGCTACTATCACAAATAGCCCCTTTCCAGCTTGTCTTTTAAGCTGAGCTTGTCAGAATGGTTTCCACAACAGCAAGGTTTGATCTTCTTAAACAAAATTTTGAGTAACTCTATGGGTAGTGTCCAATAATCTCTTCATTGTTAGCTTTGGCTCGTGGGTCTGCTCTGCCTTACCTACCGTGCAGCTGTTGTCAGAAATCCACTAGATGTCATTCCTCAGACTTACTTGTCTTTGGCTGTTGATGGCTGATACTCAAGTGAAATAACAAGCTTTAAGACTATTATTTCCCTCCATTCTCTCTTCTGGATAAGGTACCATCAATTTAATTTTAAAATATATCCATTCTGTTGCTTCTTTCTTATTAGTCCTGTCAGCTTTCACTTTTATCTAGAATATTTGGTCACTCACTGCACAGACATTTGATAATGACAGCTCCATGGCTGGCTAAAAATCATTATTAGATTCTAGCCTGAAAACCAGAACTGGATTATAGGCTTATCATCTTTCACCATTTTAGCTGCAGTGACTGAGCAACTGCCAAAGAGGGGCAGTAACTTCTGCAGTCAAATCCAAGTAGAATTGTGAATCAAAGCCGTCATTTGCCATTGTTCACAGCCTGGTATATTCACTTTAATTCACTTTTTTTTTTTTTTTTTTTTTTTTTAATATATTAATATATAAGGCAATGAATTTCAGCAGCTGGGAAATTTACACACCACCCCTCTGTGTATCTTTAATGGGCTCCACTCATTTATTAGAGGCGGGGGGACAGGGTTGCTCTTTCAATAATTTCTGGAGCAGGAATTTCTTTAGCTGCTGCAGTTTTCCAAAAGAGACTGTGAAGGAAAGCCAAGAGGTTATCTATGCAAAGACTGAAGAATCCTGCTCTCTTAAGTCAAGTCACTTGTGAAAATAATTCCATATACTATCCATTGCACAAGAAATCTTAAGCAGAGCCAAGAAAGGTATCTCTGCCTTCTGAGCTATGTTGCACCTTTAACACCAGAGATTATCTTCCAAAGCTAGATTTGAATTCAATGAGCTGCACCTTAGACATCCACCTACAAACCAGTCAGCGTAGGGGAGTTCAGACTGCCCCATAAATGCAGTTCCCAGATGCTGCAGAAACTCCTCTTCTCTACTCTGAGATGAGAATGGGGATTCATAATGTTGGATCTCAGCTAACTAGGACAGTACATGACTAGCATTACTTTTGTCTTTTTTTCTTTGCTATATGATGTGAAACAATGAAGTAAATAACACAGACTTAAATATTTTCTTCTCTAAAACCTTCTGTGAATATTATAAATCTAAATGGTGCTAGCCTTGTAGGCTGAAAAAGGCCATTAGATCATCTGTTCATTTCTACATAATAATTTCAGCTCTCCTGAAATTGTCTCACACCTTTTACTGGGCCATGGCATCTTTAGGCCTCCAGCTTTGCTTTGGAGAGATCAATAGGCAAGACATCTGCTACTGTCCTGATTATTTTACCCCCAGAGCTGATAAGCCTCAGTGATTAATGATTTGGTAATCAAAAGTAAATGTTTTCTGTAAAAAATACAGGGACTTTGCAACCGCTTAAGTGTTATCCTCCAAAAATATTCAATGCATATTGCAAACTGAGAATTCGATTAAAACAGTAAATTATATCCTATAGCCTTGTCTCGGGTTTCACTTTAAAAGAGATAAAACCTTCCCAGGAAGTGTTTTCACCAGATGCCAGATCTGTATTTGTTTTAGAAGAGCAGAAGCATAATGAAGTACCTGACTTAAGACTTTACAAGATAAGAAGTGCCTGGTTGGTGCTAAAGCTTCATTTTTAATTCATTCTTTATTATGGGAGTTGTTCTCGCTGGGAGGGTGAGCTGTGATCAGGAGCACAGCCAGGACAGATAAGGCACATGAACCTGGCCTGAAAGCTGACAAACTACCACAGCTGAGCAGTCACTTATACTGGAGACAGATCTCTTTCAGGGACTAGTTCAAGCTGAATTTATTCTCAGTCACCTCCAAGAAAGACTCACTAAAAATGGGATGCACCACAATGATATATGACTTTAAAAAGTTTATCATTTATGTGCCTACAGGTTTCTGTCAGGAGTTAATAAGAGAATACAGGCAAGCCTTTCTCTACACATGAGCATATCAATATGTGCACGTGCTAATACAGACATAGAAGCTCATATGTGTATATATAATAATAATTACATATTACAATATTTATTACAGTGGACTTTAGACTTAAACAAAATCACAACCAACTGGGTTTAATGAATTAGAAAAAACTAAACACAGGAGGCCATGAAGCCATATGAATATTCTCTTTAACATGTTTTGTTGGAAAAACTTCATATTTGGTTTGAAAATTAATTTTGTGATTCCAGTTTTAGTGTTTATGTGTTCCACTGTGATAATTACTTTCTTGGTTTCCATCATGCCTGACATGTACTCATTAGTGTTCTGTTTTTACCTTGCTTATATGGCAATGCAATTTCTTTGTGGAGAAAGCAATGTACCATTGCTTTGTTATGTCATCCAGTGCCTAGCATGGTGCCTAAATGCTCCTATGAACTACTTCAGTATAATTAATATATGGTCATGATGCCTCTGTTTCTCCATTTCCCTTTGTGCTGGAAAGTGATTTGATTCATGAATCCTGTAAAAAGTTTAATATTTGGCAGTCCTGAGACTCGCATTTCCATGTTGGAGAGACACCAAGAGTAACAAACAAACAAACTACATTTTTAGAGGAAGCAAAATTCCTGGAGATAAGGTACAGCTATTAGATGTTTAAAGAGAGATATTTGCATACACAAATACAATAGCTGTTTCTCCAAAAAGTGTACACACGAATGCACATTTGTTAATAAAAGCTTGATCGTGATGGACCAAGATTTGGTTCTTTATATCCTATGAATATATTATTTATTATGTTGAGGGTGTGTTTACCTTCAATCTGACCAGATAAGGGGAAGTCTGTTTTTTAATTATCTGCATAATATTTTATAGTACTTTAGTTCTAAGCAAAACTCTTTTTCATTGCAAAACAAAAGCAGAAATCTTGCAACCAGTGTATTTATCTCTCTTCAGGGGCTGGGGGTTAATATCCAATAGCTCATAACATCTTTATTATAATGCATTTATAATGATTTACTGGAACGACTCTGTAGCTAAGTATCTAATGTCAAAGACTAGATTTGGTGTGGTGGAAAATGTCGTATCCTTGGGTAGCTCTAGGGAAAATGAGGCCTCAGTCAGTGCTTTCCGTATAATTCTACTAACTGTAATAAGAATAGGGGTAATTGCATTAATGTCAATTAAGCTATTAATAATGCCCATCTTGTCATCCCTAAATATAGCAGTCACTCATACATGCTACTGTCTCTTGTAAAGGCTGTACACAAATGAAAGCATGGCTTATTTATGCTTTAAAGCCTGGCTGACAGCCAGTCTTGCATCTCTTGTATACCATCAAAATAACAACTGTTTTGGAGGGAAACCACCTAAGGCGCTTGAAGATGCCGTGTCCTGCAGCTGGGATGTCGATTACCTCATACTACACACACAACTCCTTCGTAATTTGGGGGTGCCCCAGGATGCCAGCAGGGCCCTCTGTGTCCCTTCCGTTCATGCCACAGGAAGTTTTGCCATGACTGACAGCGAAGTTCTTTTAGAGCAATGCTTGCAGCATCTCTGTGCACTAAAAGATATGTCATCTCTGTTGATGACTTCAGGTTTCCCGTAGCTAGGGGTGCAACTGCCCTTGCTAAGCATCTGTTGTGGGCTCTACTATTTTGGCTGCATTTGTGAAACAAAATTCTGTTTCTAATGCCAAACAGAGGGTGTTAGTTTGTGTTAAGCAGGATTACCACTAGACAATTTAAAGATGGAGTTCTGAAGTAATGCAAATGGACTCACAAACTCCATGAAACATGCATAGGTCTGTATTTATTTTAAAAGTTGCTGGAGATTGAATCAAAGAATCAAAGCCTTCTTGCTGTGTTGTGCAGTGCTTCAATGATGGTGGTCAAATGTTCATCACCTGCTGCAATGTGCAGAAAACCAACATTAGCAAATTTCAAGGGTTATCCAAGCGGTCACTTGCAGAATTGCACTGTCCTTCAGGCAAGAGGAGAGAAAAATATGAGAGGAACATTTCAGTCAGAGCTCACGACAAATGAGGCCATGGCCAATTCCCACAGGAAGACAGTGAGAAGTACCATGATGTGCCTACATCAAGGAGCAGGAAAGGAGGCAACAGATGATATGTGTGCATTAAGGGCAAGAGAGGAAAGGGAAGTGAGAATGAGACTGGAATTGTTTGTGAACACCTCTTGATATTCTAATGCTGCTCAACCTCCTCCCATCTCCAGAGAGCCCAGGGTAAGGTTATAATAGGTGAACTCATTTTTGTAATAAAGTTGGCTGTAGCTCTAGGCCATAAATCACAAGTTCAAGTGCTCAAACTTATACATTTCTCTCTTGCCTCACTCTCTCTTTCTATTTATACTTTGATATGGATGAATCGCTGAATTGAAGGCAGGAAGAGAAAGTAATTCTTTCATCCCTATAGAGAATAATACATTTACATATGAATTATTAGGCATAGTTTCTGAAGAGATACATTCTATTTTCTTCTACCAAAGGAAAATATAGTTTCAATGAACCTGCTATTCTTTCCATATGATTTTAACCAACTTCCTACCACAAGGTTTTAATGAGCCTGCAACCACCATGAGTGCTAGCCATTAGATGGACTGCAAGTTTTTATCCTGTGCAGCTGAATCTTACTCCTGACTCAGCTTTCATTTATTCCTTCCTTACTCATTTATTTCTTGTTCCAGTGAAGTTCAAATATCCTCAGTGATGCAGTGTCTCAAAATCATGTAATCTTTGCAATTATTAGCATTTTAAGAAGCATTTAAGCATTTAAGCTTAAAGGAGGCATTGATATCTCCTTGTCCATTTTTGCCCCTTTTGAGTCAAAATGTTGCCACCTCTGTTAACTGAGCATATTTGAAACAGCTGTTTAAACCTTATTCTCTAATTTTAATTTCTTTCATAACTTCTCCCTTTAAGTACAGGTCCAGTAAAAATGGCTTCTTCTGTTTAAATAAGGGTCCGATGCAGAATGAGAATGAATGTTGTCATATGAAGTGCATTTCAAATGTAATAAAGCAGAAAGGAGTTCCTGGCCCCTGTGTCAGTTGTAAGAGGGTGCATACTGTGATCACTATAGCTCAGTGGCTGCAAAGCAGAAAATGAAGATTGTAAAAACGTCACATAAAGAAAAAATGCACAGTGGATTCATTTTGCGATGCTCATAATTCAGTAATGCCTTTAAGTAGCTAGAAGAAATATAATAAATGTTTTTCCACAACATTGATCATACTGTATCAGAGGAAATATTAGTGTGCAGGGAGCCATGATTATGCTGGTAGTAATTCTCGTTGCAGAAAACTCCTAGAAGATGGGACCCTTTATAGGCTGAACTTTTATTGGCTGCCGTTATTTACCTTTAAGAATACGCCTAATACACTGTCCTATAGCTAAATATTTTTGTGAAAACTCAAACCAGCAACTGTCAGTAAATCAAAAAACCTGCTACCACTTTATAGAATTTATGTTTTATTATGGACAGTCTGATAAGTTCTGAGATATGAAAAATGGCCAATCGACCAAAACAAATTTTCCTGCTGTTTTCCAAAATCTGGATTTGGTCAGACAGGTTTATTGCGCATGATCTCATCAAACCATTGCCTGTAAGTATAAAGTATCCTCAAGAAATGTAATGCAATGGTAGATTAGCCAATAGATTAAAGTGCACGGTTATCTGAAGGTTATAAGCAAACATACACGGACCACCACGGATGATCTCCTTACTCTACTGTACTGTAAAACCCACCCAAAGTCACCAAAACATGTCTGAACTTTGGGCTGGGTGAGGAGCCCAGTGTGAATTCCCAGTGCCAGATTCCAGCTCCTCAGGCTGGCAGGATGCCATAGTGCTGGGGCAAGGTGTGGGTCAGCCCTGCAGAGCGGAACCACTGGGCGCCTGGGGGAGGCCAGCCAGGGGTGGCACATGGGCACTGGGAAAGGAGAGCAGAGGCTGAGGTGAGGAGCATGGAATGTACCAAAATCTCCTTCCATGGATGCTGAGATGACTCTTCTTCCGCAGTGTAGGGGATGGAGAGGCTGAATGCGATGTGAGGAGAGCTTGTCTGCCAAAGCATATTCTGCCTGTGTGCTGGCTTCTGGGCTCTGAAATACCCTGTTGACTCTAGAGAAGGCACTAAAACATTCATGTTCATTTATCATTAAGCTCCTTTTCAAGGAGCTCCTTTTCATGGTTGAACATGGTTACAACTTTAAGCAAGGAATTATGCTTATATATTTCCAAAGTGCTGCTCACAAGCCTGACTCCTGCAGCAGGACCTGCTGGGCCAGGGCTTGAATGAGCAAGTCCATTCTGCTTATCATTGGCTCAAGCCCTGCAGAGGAACTGATCCTGTAAGATAGGAATTGGTTTTGTTTCCTTGATAGACATTTTAGGCAAAAGTTTGATGTGATTGTTTCCCTGAGCAGACGTTGCCTCCGTCTTGAAACTTTAACCATGTGCAGCTTTTTTCCTGAAAGACACTCTGTGACTTTTCTTACATTTAAAATAGCAGGGTTGCATTTTCTTGCTGGGAATAAAAAAGATCACAGTCCCTACGGTGTGCGAATAGCCTGGGTTGGAAACTAAAGGTCAGTTCTGTTCTTTGGCTGTATCATTGCTTTGTGACATGATCTTAGGCAAGTCATTTAAACTTTCCGTGGTTTAGTCTATCTATACTTAAAGTAATTAAAACAATAGGAGTATCTCTTTGCGGTTGTTGCATGGGAATTAAATAGTTAAATACCTTTGGCAGGTTGTGTCAAAACAAGGAAACTGCAAGGCTGGGAATTATCGAATGCGCAAGTTCTGTTATGCACCTTCATATAATTTTTTTTAAGTAATGGGGTTATTTAATGTTCTTGCGAATGAATTACTACAACAATCCTTTATTCTGTGTAACTTTATGTAGAATGCATAGATATATGTTGGTCTGGGGGGGTCTTTATTTGCAAATGAATATTCGAGAATTAAGTGCACTGATCAAGAGCGTTACCTTAGTACAGAGAACAGCTGTTGCTATAACTTGAAAGGAAGAGCCATAAAGGAGGAGGGGCGGGATTAAACCAGAAGCCCTAAGTGGCAATTGATGCTGAGACTCGTCAGAGGGGAATACTCCCTTCAGGTAAGGCGTGACGTAGCGCCAGCCCGGTGCAGTTCTGCATCCTCGAGAATGCTCGCAGCCTGGCGCTCGGTGCCGGCCCCCACACGGGCACAGCCCCCAAGCGCGGAAAAGGACGCTGCTGCGTACGGCTAAAATCTGCCCACGGATACAATGAGCGGGTTTTACGGCTGCTCGGGACGCGGAGCTCCGGCTCCGCAGTGCCCTTTGAAGCGGCAGGCAGCCCGCTGCCTTTGCGGGGGAAGGGGCGATGGTTGGCTTTGTGCGGGGATGCCGCGGCGGGGCCGGTGCCGCTGGATGTCGCTGTTGCACGCGGCTGGCGGGAGCTGTCCCGGCGGGCCGGGGTCACCCGCGGGGTCCGCCCGCGCCGGAGGTTACTGCGGCACCCCCGCAGCCGCCCGGCGCCGGCACCGGCCTCGCCGCGGGAAACGCACCCCGCGCTTTATCGCGGGTTCCACCCGTGTCGGTCTGACTTGGTCTGGGTTTGTGTAAAATGAAACACCGGTGAACCCAAATATTTCAGTTGTTCTGCACACCTTCATCTGCCCGCGTGAACGGTGAGAGAGCTGAATCTACACGGATTTATTTTCAGTGCGACCTAATTTAAAACGAACCAGACCGAGCCATTTTCATTTTCACTACAAATATCAATGGAACTGCTGGTTTTGAAAATAATTTGTTCTTTTAAATATTTTTGGTTCTTTTATTTTAATTCACAGATGATATTTTGCATTTAAGTTAATTGACTACTGTATTTATACTTGCTACTGTTTTTTAGGAAACAGTAAAAAATGGGAAGGTTGTTCTTTTCCCCAATTCTAGAACAGATATGAGTCAGACATTGTCATTCCTCATTCAGTTCTGTTCTTAACGTATGAATTCTTATGTTTCTATGAGAATTTTCATTTGATATTAAAAAAATTGTTTTAATTATATTGAGAAATTGCCCACTGTTATGAATTCAGCTGAATGTCTGTGTTCTTTATTTCCCTTCTTTTTCCTTTTCTTGAATGTTAGAGTACATAAATTGTAGAACAGTTACAGGCTTAGACTCTAGCTATGGGATTTCTTTCTGTTCTTGTACATTATCAAAATTATGTTGCTTGCCATCTATGGGATGCTTTGATCCAAAATTTCAGTCATTGTTTCCACATTTAGGGGCTGGAATGAACATCAAAGAAGTGGGTGTACTGAATTTGCTGAATGCCAAAGCAGTACAATAACATGCAAAGGATATAAGCAAATCCCAAAGGTAAAATGTGCTGCCAAATCTTGCACATAATAGAAGCTCTAAAGTGACAGTCTGTCTTTGACAAATGCATAATGATATCAATGCCAAGGGAAGGAACTAGCATGCTGAAAGGTGAATAAAAGAGTTGGGAACAATTCGCTACATTTACACATTTCCTCAGTGTGTTTTCACACAACAAGGAAAGCAGATGAGACAAATGTATTAGGTAATCATCGGAGAAGACCGTAAAACTGCCGAGGTTTTTTAGCAACCTGGGTATTTCCTTGCCTTGTGATGAGTTTTTAAAAACAAAACATGGTTAGAAACAATTCATATTCTGAAAGAAAAAAATGCAGTCCACAAGGAATGTAAAAAATGGTTAATTCTCTTTTCCTTTGACAAGTTCACATTTAATGCCCATATGGTAGTTGCAGTATGCTGTTCTCTTTCCTGGTTGATGGATTCCTAAATGCTTCAAATAGTTGCAAAGACAAGTTAAGGATTCCATATGCATTCACCAGATTTTCCAACACTGTGAACTAATTAATTACAGGGTAATTTAAATGGGTACTGTAACGTAAAAACATGAGAATCACTGCACAAAACCTATCAATTTATCTTGTAAAAGATCTGAAAACCTACTTGTTATATTCATTTTATTTTCCTTTCTTTGAAAACAAAACCCAAAGCAAATAATAGCAGTAAAGCCTGTAACAAAAGGCTTCCTTCCCCAGTATGTACAACACTTAGCAGAGGCGAGTCTCGGGTGGTTTGGCAGATCTCAGTGCGTTCTGGAGAGGAGAGGTTTTCCCCAAGCCTGCATGTTAATGTTCATCAGAGGGAGTCCCACAGAGGCCCAATGAACTGCAGCACTCCTGCTGCAGCCACTCAGATATTCAGAAGGAAGTTCTGCTCTAATAAAACTTCAAAGAGATAACAATTGAGGACCTGCTCTTCCCTGATTAGCTTTCCTCCCTATCTGTGGTAGCTGAACAGTCACCTCCAGTTTTCATATGGCTGGTGACTGTAAGCATGGCTGCCACATGTCAGGAGCGCTGCTCAGGTGGTAGGTACATGGCCAGTCAGCATTTTGGCCAGGTGATAACCATGTTCTGATCATATGACAAAAAAAAAAAAAAAAGGCTATCTTTGACAAAGAGAGGGTTAGCCTTTGCAGGAAAAAGTGATATATTCTTGCCTGCTGTACTCCAGCTACAGAAGTCTAAGGAGCAGTTTAAAAAAATCTAGGTAGGGTAACATTCCTCCTGTTCAGTAACTGAGGAAAAAGCTTCTGCCTGGCATGGGGTTGTGTTGAGACTGGAGGGAGTGTTTCCATTACCTGGAAACATGGATTTTCACTTGCCATTGACTTTGGGGCAGCCGATTAACCTCTCAGGGTGCACCCAAACTTAGTTACTGGGGCTCTTGAAGCATCCTACAGAGGCATATGTATTTTTTAAAACTGCCTTTGTCTTGCTCTTCCTTCCCCTTTTCTCTTCTATTCTGAAACTACAGGTTTTCTTGTATGCTTTGGTGAAGTGTAGCAAATAATGTAATTCTTTATACAGATAACATCCTGGTTTGTGCAAGCAATTAGGAAACTGAATGTCGTGCCCAGATGGGGACCTGATCCTCTATGCCTTGGCTCCAGTCCTGCATTAGATTTGTAGGGAGTGTGACCTACATTCTCTTCCAAAGAAGGCTGGGTAGGAAGGGACATCTGGTTCGGATTGTGGTTGCTACTAAAATCTCTTATGAAGCAGAGAAAAGATCTGCAAGTGGTCAGGCAGAGAGGCATTGGTTATCATAAAACAGGATACAATCACCAGTGAAAAAAACCAGACAAATAGATAATGTACACTAGATTAGATGGTGTCCAGTACTGAAGGAGGGGATATTTAGTCTTTTGCATTTTGTAGGCAAAGTGTCAGAGCCCACAGCAGCCACCTGCTGATATTGAGAACAAGCCGGCTCTGACCACAACAAGACTGTCTCAGGGAAAATGGGGGAAAAGCTGAAACCCTGAAGAGCTGTGAGATTTATGGACACTTTGCTAAAAAGGGAAAATAATGGCAAGTCCCATCATCTTCAGGACAGTGGTAACATCTCCTGAATGTCCCTAAAGACACACTGCTTCCCAGAAATCAAAATATCACTATTTCTGCAGCTCATCTACTGCATTGATCTCTTCTGTTGCATCATTCTCTCTTGTCACAGAGATTCTGCTGGAAGCAATGCTGGGAAGATAAAAAGATCTTTGGAACAGGGACAGAGATTTGGGGGTCAGAAACTCAGGTGGAACTCCTGTAAATCCTCACGTTTGACAGTCTAGCCAGAGCTGAAGACAAACGTGCAGCTATGCCTATGACAATGGAAGGATGTTAGTTTACCGTGACTATTAGTGAGATTCTCTAAGTTGCTGGACAAATATTGAGCCCACAGTAAAAGAAGGAAAAAATGTTTGAACATTTGCTAGCCTGGAAAGAATGGTTTTAATTTAAAAGTTAAGGAGAGAGCTGGCAGAACTCCATACATTAAAATAATCACCAGCAACTTTTGTGAGGGTAAAAGACTACATGTCATAGATACATGTAATAGTTCCTAATAAAGTCACAAGGAAAAGAAACGAAACAGATCATGAGTATTAATAATGACTGACAAAAATAAAGAATAAACAAGGAAAACTGAAAACAGTAACAATTGATTATGAGCACAGATGAATTGGAATAAGAGAGACTTGGTGGGAGAATTCGTATGGCTGAAATATTAATATAAAGGATATAAAGGATATAGATTCTTCGGGAAGGAGAATCAGATTGAAAGCAAGGAAGGATATCATGTGCTCCAGATGTCCAAAATGGAGCTCAAAGCGTGTGCATGATGATAAAGAAGACATCTAGAGTCTCCTGCAAAGCATTAAATCTGGAAGTTGAAGCAAAGGATAATTTTGATAATTAAGTAGCAGAATCTTCCAAGGCCCCGAAATCTATGTGCTTTAACTATCAAACCCTTGGTAAAAGCATTGGTCAGCAAATTCTTGGTGATGCTAGTTAGAAGAGAAGAACTGAAGGTGAATCAGTCTTCCAAAAGTGTTGAGGTTTATGGGGTTTTTTTTGGTAGAGATTGTTTTCCAAATTTTTGTGAGTTTCTCAGACACTTACTTGCTTTCTACCTCAGCAAAAGGATCTTTTGGACTTGCTGAACAAATCCCAGACATCCTCCAAGATCTGACAATATCTTTGGTTTGTTTGAAACAAGGACAGCAAATACAACAGGAAATTCACCTTCCTCAGCACTGTTGTATTAAATAATGAAAGTGTACGGACTCTGTTTAAAACTCAGTGAAGATCAGGCTTGTTTTAATATGAATCTAGCTTAGCTGCAGAGCCCGTGTTTGGACTTTGAATTCAGAACCGGATTTATTTTAGATTTTGCCTTCATCAGGTAAATTATTCTCGTCAGATATCTTTTCAGTCCTATGACTTGATGAGACCTCTCAGCCAGGACTAGGTAAGTCACAACTCAAAAATTCTCAGTTTTCTGGTTGAGGGCCTATTCCACATTAGTTCCTTTGTTTTGCTGACATTTCCAGGCTGCCTCCATACATGCGCACTGTGGTTGGGGGTGCACACTGTGACTGAGCCTTGACTTTCTAAAATCCTGAAAGGCGTGTGTCTCAGGGAGACATTGTCAGGCAGATAATTTTGGGTTCTCTAAGTTCCTGTTCCACTCAGTCAAGGAGTGTTTATTTCAGTTTCAGACACTGAAAGGGCCTGAGCAAATGGTCAATGCATTCCTCTGTGTGAACAGTAAGAAGCTATTCCACTGCAGAACATTGAGGGCAGCAGAGCCTGGGTAGTGTGATTGTGACAGAACTCACAATTGCATAGGCCAAGATAAAGGTAAAGCAGGAAAAGTAAAATTATAGTCTCCAGGAAGATAAAGTCTTCTGAAGATAGACAACTAGGAAGAAAGCTCAAGAGAAAAGGATATATGATGCTGTGACAGCTGAAATATTTTCTACCTTTTATTGGATCAGACTCTACTAAATGCATCAACTGTAGCAGCTGGCTGCTGTAATTAACATCAGCTAAAGAGGGTAAATAAGTCTTTGCTTAGGATACCATAAGAGCAGGAAAATATTTTTTCATTTTCTTAACACACTTCTTTATTATCCCAGAATCAATCTCATCATGGCCACATGAAAATTGCTACCAATTGCTTGGAGAGCAAGGAAAGACTGATGAAAAAAATTTTAAAAGTCGAATGGACACCAGTTCTTGCAGAAAGGGAGAGTAAGAGAAAAAGAATTCTGGATGCTTATTTATCCAAAGTTTTTGCCACAATTCATAATGAATTTTTAAGCCGCAAAAGATGAGAAGGAAATCGTAGCAGCCAATATGAATTTTTGAAATTCATCCACTTGATGAATACTAATTCATCAGTAAGCAGTCATATCAAATAGATTCAATTTCCTCTTAAAGCAGAGCAACAGAGCACAACTAAAGGGGGAAAATGGTAGGTCACAGGTAGTCTGACACCATGTTCCATGGCATTGTCTTGAACAACAATCTCAGTACTGCTTAAGGCCTGAGCTGGTGTGTTATGTCAGGTTTTGGGGCACCAAACTCCTCGAAAGACACAAAGGTAGTTAGAATCCAGGGGAGAATAACCAGGTCACAGCAACATGACATGTATGAAAAATTGGAAGAAGTGCATTGTATTTCTTTCTCTAGAATAAAAAAGACTGATGGACCATGAGAGCAGCCTTTGATTTTATTTACAGCAGCCTTTTACAGGAATTATTTGTTCTCTGTGGTAGATAAAACAGATTTGCTCTGGCAAATTCATACTAGACCTTAGGAAACAGCTTTCTGGCTCTGAAGATAGCAAAATTGATTTTTTTAGAGGGCTGTGGAGTCTTCATCACTGAAAATGTTTAAGAATGGGTTTAAGAAGAACACCTCTTAAATTAATCCTGCCTAGAGAGAGGGCAGAGACCTTCCAAGGGAATCTTATTTTCCACTGATTCCCAGACACGAAGTCAAATGTCTGCAAGCTGTGGTTTCTGTGCCATCCAGGGCAGGAGATCTCTTTGCAGCACAGGAGAGTATCTGTGCTTTACCTCCCCTAGGCAGCAGCACACCTAAGTGATACACCGCTGTGCTGGAAGCTCAAGTGTCAAGCCAGGTTCCCTCACACGCTCTGGTTTTACTCTCACAGCCTAACACTATTCCTTGGCACTGTGCCATAGTCAGTCTTCTCTAATGCACTCCATTTTTTCCCTGTGGAAATGCACAGAGTTGTTAAACATTTTTTTACTGTCCTTGTGTTTTCTCCATTCCTACGCATCTTTCTACAGTTGATAGTGAGAAATAGTGAAATTTAGCTTAGCAGAAAGTTTTTCCTGGATATGTAATCTTTTGGAATTGTGTTTAGGTTTTCTGGAGACCCCAGTAAATTAGAGCCTTTGGGTTTTCCATTGTTTCAGAACTAATTCTTGGAGTAGCTAAATGTTCAAGATCATAAAAATGTACAAACAGGTATTAGTTGAATGGATGTAGTAAGATTTTTCTTCTGGCATGAAAAGCACAATATTTATGAGTTAATTTAATCAGAGAAGAAAAATACTGAGGAGATGATGAAGTAAAAATGATGACTGTGTATTATGTTTTGCCATGCAGCTGAACAAACACATTCAATGACAGACTTTGGCAGGAGCTGCTAAGATATTCTTGACGATGGCATGAATAAATATTAGGTGCCGTACACAATTCACTGCATTCCAGGCCTTGAGCAAAAAAAGGTGAGCTTTGCCTGGAAAATTTGGATGAAACAATATAAGCATGTTGGGGAAATGTAAACATCTACAGTATTCTCCCCAGCTGTTTTGCAGTAGCATTTTCATTTACATCAGCAATAAATGTCATTTTTTTATCTGCTCTACTTTCATTGCACTAGGAATCAGTTAAACTCTAGAGTTCATGTTAGGCGCTTCAGTAATATGCCCAAATGAAGAACTTTATACTTGCTAAACAACGTAAATTTATCAAGCTTCATTTCCATTGCTGCGGCTAGTTTACAAAAATAAAAAGGAAAATAAATACTTTGATATAATTACTGGTCAAAACAGAAGCAGAAAGATATCTCCTCATAATTTAAAATGGAAATTTGAGGAAATTAGAGAGAGGCTATACAACATGTAAGTGGGCTATTAAAAGAATGAATATGACAATATGGAGGAGAATTTCCTTTTAAAGATTATTATTTCTCCAAGACTGGTTTATAGTCATAGTCTCTTGCTAAAACCTACGGCAGTATTGGTTGCTCAAGCACACTTGACTGCTGAGGAGAAAGGGGAGATGGGAACATCTTGTAATGCTCCACTCTTTATTCTGACTCCATTGAGTGAAATTTAATTCAAGATTGGTCTTCGCATCTTTAGTGTTAAGAGGGCTGGTGCTGACAGTACTGTTTTTCATCTTCATTTTTTGTAATCCTGAGAATATTCCTAATTTGTGTTGGAACAATACTTTCCACTGACAAAAATTAAACTTAATGTGGAAGTTTCTCTCATCAGTTGTATTCTCTACTGATCTCATTTGCAAGTGCACAACGCTCATTTCAGAAGCAGTGTTCTTACGAGTAAGCCTCTTATTAATTCACTCCAGAAAGCAATGGGCACAGTCTACCTGCAATCTTTAAGCTGTTGTGGCCTGATGATTCTACAAGGGATAACAATGTCTCCTTTACAGCGTGACGTGTTTGTGTGCCTGGGATTCCTCAGTGAGTCCCAGCAAGAATAAGCCTGCAACAGAGAAATCACTTGTTGGGAAGGGGACAGTTCATGTCACTTCTGCAGTTTCTTTTCTGGAATGAGTTCCAGACATAACTCACGGCAGCTTCAGACTCCTTGACCGTCTCTAGCCTCATGGGTATGTTTTAGAAGCTAAGGATAGAGGTGGTATTAAGCTACCCAGCCCACAGCTGCCCTTTTTAACTTGTTCTCCCTATTCTGTGAGGGATGTGAGTGAGGATGTATATCACCTTCCTGTAAGAACTTCAAAGGGACTGGGCCTGGCACATTTTATTTATGCCATATTCTTTTACTGGAAATAATATTTACTGGAAATAAAAACAAAGTGAAAATCCATCTTCTCTGTTTGGCTTTCTCTCCTCTGATCCTCTCAGAAGTGAGACTCTTAAAACTCAGTGAGTGGAGCAGCAAACAGACTGCAGTGACATACTGGTAAAAAAGTCTAAAGGCCTTTTTTTTTTAATGAATGTAGTTTTCACATGTCAAGATGATTGATATTAAAGAAAGAGTAAAAGTAGGTCTCTTCAGTCTAGAACAGTTTTGTTAGCTGAGGATTTAATGCTGTATTGCTGTCTGGGATTGCAATTTTGCATTTGAGTGTGTGCCTTACTGATTTCTTCTCTAAGTTTGTAGGGAAGGTTGATGTGCTCAAAATGACCAATATATCTTTTTTATTATATCTGTTCCACAGCTGTTGGCTGTTATTATTAAACAGCTTGGGCGGTAATTTTATGGCTCAAAAAGATCCCAGAAAAGGAGATTAGGAGGCATCCCGATTTGTTTGCAATTGTATATTTTATATGGAAAGTTGAGTTTCATCTGAGCCTCATTAAGTGATAAATTCATCACACATTATTATACCTATTAGAACTGTATCCAAATACATATTACTGGTGGAAGTTCTTCTGGACTAATTATGTCCCCTGTATGGGACACAAGAGTTTGGTTTTTTTTTTTTTTTTTTTTTTTTTTTTTTTTTTTTTTTTTTTTTAATGGCAGATACTTTAGGAATTCTAGACTGAAATAAAATTTTGGTGAGAAGCCTGAAAATTCGGAGCCCATAGTCTGAATCAGATGATATGTTTGCTTCATTTGTTACATTAACTGTCCAGAGATCCATCACTTGTGTCACATCTCACTAGGATCTTGACGACAGGGATAGCATCAGCAGCATGTGCATGGCATCTGTGATGGTTAGATATGTGTGCGTGTGTGCAGAAAAACATTGTTTTAAGCTACCTTTTCTAAAATATTTTGCAAACTTTGTTTATCTGTTGTTATGCAGGAGATTGAAACATACGCCCTCTGAAAGAATTCCTCACTAAGAGAGGACTCCTATGCTTCAGTGAAAGGTTGTGAACCAGCTACAGGAAAAACAAATATTTCAATATTTTCATATATGAATCTTGGGGCAGAGGTTGCTATCGTATTTTACAAATTCTAAGTGAAACATTATTTTAAAAGAAAAAAGAAAAAAATACCAAAGGGAGGGGGTGGGGAGAGAAGTAAGATATCTCTAGCTGTTTAGACAGTTCCAAATCTTGAATATGGACTTGCAGATCTTTGCTTTTATCCTGTTACTCTTAACTGCAGAATTTAAAGAATATAGAGGCAAGATTTTGAGCAAATAAAGCCGTGGTTCATCATAAGTGTGTTTTCAGGAGAAAAAACAATAATCAATGAAAAATCAATACAAATTTCTATAAATGTTAATGAAAGCTGTGTTGGCAAGTTAAAAGGTGAGCAGACTGAGTGCATAGGAGCAACTCTGAGCCCGAATTAAGAGCCAGAATAAACGAGCCCTTCGGTTAGGGGAGATATGAATGCCCTCAGAACATGAAAGGGATAAGGGAAAATTGTTCAATCATTTTGGTATACTTACATCTCCTCATGCAATCTACTTTCTCCTGGAGACATTGCTTAGATATTGATATTTATTTTTTTTCTTTCCTGTATTTCATCTTTGACATCACTTGAATAAATTTAATAGGAGAATAGATGGGTTTTTTAATGTCATGGTTATTCTAGTAGGTTCAACTGATTATGGAGAAAATAATTTTTAGTTATTTTATTCATAAAATATTACAGAACAGTTTCCAAAAGCCCTTAAATGCAGATATTTAGGTTTAGCTATTGCATCTGCATGTACATCACTTTTTCCAATGTCACAGGCATATTTTGAAAGATTATGAAAGCTAACTGCAGATTTTATTGCAGGGTATTTAAAATTACAGTTAATATTTGTAATGATGCCTGTTTCTCTGATTAACTTTGGTACTGACTGGGACTTAAATGTGATTACACTGCCAGAAAGAAAAGTTCTTGTCTCTTTATGGTTCCTCTCTATTTCTGCAGAGTTAGAGAAGTGAAATACCAAAACAACTGCTGATCTATATTCAGATCTTTCCACCTGCACGTTTTGTGGTGAAGAATTTGTTGACTCAACTTCATTGTACTAATAAGCTGATAATACTTTATATTACTTTGGGCTCGTATTTACAAATTTCCTATAGAAACAATTATATTGTAGAAATTTCTCAGGAAAAATTATATACATAAGCATCAGTAATGATTCTAGTTTGTGATTAATTAATGATGCCTGGCTGATCATAGTACAGGAAAGGCTCTCTCTTGGTCTGTCTCTTGTAGTCTTTAAGAGATACAAGCAAATAAGACCTCGTAGCCGATAGATTGTGAGCTGTATGAATGGAGAAGGGATGTACAGACATGAAAACAGTTTCTGCTTGCATTATTATATGAATATCTCTTTAAGGATTTTAGTCTTAGAAACATCCTGTGTTATGTTTAGCACTAAATATATTTAAGCCAAAATTTTATTTCCAAGAGATAGATTTTACAAGACATGTGGATCCCCACATTCTCAAGATCCTCCATTGGTCTGGACTTGTAAGCCATAGGAAAAAAAACACTCCATTTCTCTAAGCTACTGTACAGTTTCTTGGCAACTGATGATAAACAGATATGACTTGTTAGGAAATCTGTCTGCCTTTTTCTCTTTCTTATTTTAGATGTAATCTGGAATGAAAACCAATGCTGTCATACCGGCTCCAAAACTAACAAATCAAATAATATTTATAATATAAATTGGGATGTAATATTAGATTAAGTCTTTAGGCTTAGCCCTGATACAGAAAAAAGTTGTAACATAAGTTTTCCAATTCCAAGCAACAATGGCAAAAAATCAGACTCCATGCATTGCCTCCTTCCTGCCCATTTGCTCCTGGATGAGAACAGAAGCTGATTTCTAAACCCAAGTACTTTGAAGCTGCTGTGATACATGAATATGTGCCAATATGAAACTCTAAGACAGCTTTGGAACCCTATCTCAAATCCTTGTAGATTAAATAAGCAGAGAAGGGAAGTGTGATTTTTTTACTTGTCTGAATAGACAGGGCACTAACTTTTATGAGAGCTGGAAATAACTGAATGGGAACTTAGAGTCAAAATGTAAATTTTATGAACCTTCAGCATCCTCTTGTCAAGCTGGAAGTCATTAACACCATCAACACCAACCTATGGATATTGACAGACATTTAAAAAGAGAGAGAAGCTGAGATTTGGGCCAAATGGCAATACCCAGTGAAAACTCAGCCGTAGAGACACCAGTCATAAATCCAGATGCCAGGGAATTGTTTCACAAATAGATATGTTAGCAGAGGACAACCAGCAAATAAGAAAAAGTGGAAGCAGACACTAAGGAAGAGCTCAGAAACACAGCAGGGAACTGAGGGGAAGGGCAGATTAAAAAAAAGTGTGCAAAAGAGTATTTGTTCTTATTCTGCTGATTTTGCATTAATACTTCATAAGCCTGGCTGTATGGAATAATATATTGTGAATTATACAAATTCCTCCTTTAGACAGAAATGACCCTAGGGATCCCTAAATGTGGGATAACTTTAGCTACTCTTTTTGTCATTGAGAGAATTTCAACCAGATTGTGTCTGAATACCATTAATTTTTTAAAAAATCACAAGAATTTTATGTTAGTGATTTTATGTTCCAATGAAATTAATTTGATACAGGAACCTGTAAAATTATGTTTTCGTTGTTTTTTTGGAAATTATTTTTTAGGTATTCTAAAGTAATTAAAATATTTACCAAACCCATAAGACACCTCTTTCTTGCTGCCTTGGATTCTAACTCTACTAAGAGGTATCCTAGGAGGATATTAAGTATTTCAAAATGTAGCCAAATATAAATTTAGGTTTTGAAAAATAAGACTCAAGCACCTCAGTAATTATTGGTGAATAGTACCATGTAAAAGTCCTAAATATGCTGTTCTAATGGAGCCAAGAATTTTGATTAAATTGTGAATTAACTGTGAAATATCTCATCTAAGAATTTGATCTGTATTTTTTTAATGACAATTAATCTTGAAAACTATGGGAAAACTAAGAAAACAGCAAAGGATGATCTTAGCAGACCAGGATTTTCTAGGAAATCTTTCTTTCTCCGTCAAAAGTTTCCCACATAACTACATTCATCCTTCTTTAAAGGATAGATGGTGCTCCCATCTTGAAGTACAATTTATTGCAAATTTTCTCCCACAAAAGTGACTTAGTTTCAGGTGGGTAATTCTATCATGCCTTTTTTTTTTTTTTTTTTGAGGGGAAAAAATCCTGCAAAAAATCATGTTACTGCACTACAGTAAGAACATATAATTAACAAAGCTGTAAAGTAAAGTAGTCCTCTGCAGCCCTTAAACCAAAGAAACTCACCATAAGCATGAAAAATTCTGCAAGAAAATAGCATTAAAATTAATAATTGTTTGAAATGTACTTATACTTCCTGCAGTTGCTTTGTTTAGTGAATACATTTCAAACACCTCTGGCACAACTCCAAGATTGGCTTGAACTCTCTCTTGGCTTTGTAGTTAATGGCAAACAGGACCTTAACCTTACCTCCCAAGCTCTGTATTACTTCTTTAACTGGCTAAATGCATGCCTGGTACAGTTTAACAGTGCAATTTCATGTTCTTCTATTTCAGCAATGATGTTTAGAGGGTTTCTGTCCTCAGCTGATTTTTCCTGACCCACACCTGCCTCTGCAGTTGTTTTGATACAAATCTTTTTAAAGATAGGAAAAATAGGTAGGGAGCAGGTTCAGATTAAAATATTCCTAGTTTTTATCTACTTTCTAAGTGCTACTTTAAATTGAAGCCCAGTTTCTTGAGCCAGTTCCTGGGTGTCCCTAGACACAGTCGTGTCAGCACAAGGGAAAGGATGGGGCAGGAAAGAGGATTGTGTGCAGAGAGAGAGAGAGCCCCTTATTCTAGAACTGTCATTGAAAATCATTAGAGACTATATCTGTATAGCAACCTAAAGCAGAAAAAAATATTTGGCGCCAGAAACTTAGTTTAAAAATATAAGAAAAAGGAGAGAGCAATGATTAATTCACTAGAAGTACAGTAAGCTACAATCAGTTCACATCAGTGCACCTGTTCCCCATTTTTTGGCACAGCATGAAATAACAGATTAAATATTTCTCTCTATCTATGTTATCTGGTCATACATATGTGTGTGAGAACACACATATGCAAGCAGGCACATATGTGCCTTTTCCCTCCTGGTTATGGTGCCCGACACAGCAACTGAGTGGAAGCAGGCAGAGGTGGCTGCTAACGTGCAGGATGCTGCTGGATCCAGTCCTGTCAACACCAGCCAGAGAGGGAGACTGCTAGAAACAAGGACGAGGGTGTGGGTTTGACTAAAGATACGTATCTGGATAATTAAGCTTAGGAAAATATATTCCTTTTGGATGGAACTGTGACAAGTTCTGTCAACTTTAGTTCTATCTGTATAAATTTTTGAGATTGTGTTTCTAAACAGGGATGTAAACTTGTAAAGTGGCCTAACCCTCTTACCACGTGTAGTCTGCATAAGCAAGCACCCACTCAGCAACACAGAGATCTCACTCTTGATCTTCCTAATTGGAATTGAGACTATTTAGATTATAATTATCTTATGTGACTTCATCTTACTACCTCATATTGTTGTTACATGATTGGCCTTCTGAAGTTTTAATTGTATATCATTTATTAAGATTATATTAATTTCTTTCTAAGTCTTGGCAGTAAGAGATTGGTTTAACAGGCTTTCAAGGAGCTAGTCAGGTGATTTCCTATTGTTATGAGGCATGTATCATCTCCCATTTAATTATTTTTATTTTTGTTTGACCACACAAATAATTGTCTACATTCCCCATAGCTCCTGTCCTCCTATAGCTGCATGTGTGACTGCTGTAACAGTCCAGGGGGCAACTTTTTAAAGCCAGTAGATTTCTCTTTAAACTTCTATGGAGTTTATGTGAACGGGAGTAGAGAACAGAAATCCAACTTGTACTTTCATTAGGTGCTATTATTTATTTTAAAAATAATTTATTTGACAATTCTTAGTCACGGCTAGATCCTGTAAGAATGTTTGCATGGAAAACACCTCTTTTTAGTTTGGTTTTCAGCATCCCTGGATGCACCGAGCATCCTTTGGAGGATATGTCCCATGCTGGGACAGCTGGGACAGCTGCCCTGCCTGCTGGAGACATGCAAGCAGCAAATCTTCCACAGCTGCTCTTTGCAAAACATTTGAGGGCTCACCGTGAGCCCAAAGCTTGCTCAAGTTTTTTCTACCTGCTACTTACCCTCTTACATCTCCCAGCTCTGCCCTCTCTTTCTGCTCTTCAGCGTGCCAGCAGTAAGGGAGTTGTCTGCAGTAACCCACTTCTCTCGGGCACCGACCGAGTGCGAGATGCTCCCCGGAGCTGCTGCACTGGTGCTGACTGAAAGGAAGGGTGGCTGCCCAGCGGGGCTGGGGCTCAGGAAGCAGCTTTGCTGGAGTAAATGCCAGTGAGGTAACAGTGGCTCCAGGATGTGTGAATCAGCCCTGGGTGGGACATGTAGGGGACAAAGCTGCAGATTATTTGTCCTCAGATGTTCCTTTCCACGTGGGCCACGCAGGCAGGCAGCCTGATATGGATGATAGGAAAACTACTGGTGGGTTCACAGAACTTTTCTGACAGCGCTTTCCACAGTGCAGCCATATTATTTCTGCAGCCTGCTGGCTTAGGGAGCAAATTTCTAGTTGTTTTACATCCTAACCGGTCCTACTGCTCTAGAAATTTCCTTAGCAGTTTTGCTGGGTGCTGTATTCATGTTTACAATACCCGTGCAGCCTCATCAACACTGTGCTATCTGATGTGAAGGCTATTAGCCCTGTTTCAATTATTTTTGTTTATTGACATGGTATTTTTTTTTTCCAGAGCTATAATGTTTTCAATATTATACTAGATTTCTCATCTGTCAGCTCTTTGGGGGGAAAAAAAAAAAATCCCATTTCAATAGCTCTTAATCTTTTCCTTATTCATCGGCAACCTTTATTTAGTTAGTTAGTTAGTTAGTTAGTTAGTTAGTTAGTTTGTTTGTTTGTTTGTTTTTTCCCAATTTCTATTTTGGAAAAAAACCCAGGAGTTCAAAGCTAATACATTGAAGTCCACCAGTGCTGGATTGAGTTTTGAACAAGTAAAGACAAAGTTTATAATTCCTAGATGAAGTGACAAGGTAGAAAGTAGCTGATAAATGGCTGTTATTCTGTTTTTCTTAGACACAGAAGATAGAAATAATTTTCTCTAAATGTAGTGCTATTATTATTAAGCTATTAAAAAAACCTCAGAATCTCTTCTCCCAAGTTGGAGATGGTACCTCTGCTGGGTTATCATTTTATATGCTTATGTATGTATGAACTGCAGGTGACTATTCAATAAATCCATTTTTCTTGTCATTAATATTAAAAGATTTCCAACTTCCACTTGCATGCTTTATTTATGATCAAGTTCTTGCAATCAGAAATGTGATCTTTAATAAAATGAAATGTATGTGTCTGATGGAAAGAAGCATTAATCATGCAGAAAGCAACCGATACACATTTATTTCCTTTTGCCATATTGTCACGTTGCATTTCTATAGGTTAATCATGATTTGTAAGAAATATGTAAGCATATTTTCAAAGAAGCGCTCTCCTTTAATGCGCTGTGAGTCCAAATAAAGAAGAGTATGTTCAGTTCCCTCTTCTATTCAGAGAGCAGGGCAATCCAGTGCCCATTTACCTCTGCTTTCCTTCTAGGTATTTCTATTATCTTGCAGGTTGTGCATTCAAAACTTACAGATGTGAAGTTTCCTAAAGGATACATCTTAAACACCAGTACCACAGTAAAGTGACTCTAATTTTCAGTAACTTTACTGAAAGTTAGCCCATTCTTTGTAACACTACTTAGTGCTGCAATGAATGCATAGAAATTATTTGTATTGATATTTCATTCATTTACATTATTCCATCATGATTAATACTCACCTTCTGCCAAAAAAATGATTTGCGAGTTTGTTAATATTCTGCTTAAGCCAACTTAGGATGTTTATTTAGCAATAAACTCATTTTAGAGCTTAGCCTTTTGGCAAAGAACATTTTCAGAACAATGTACTTCACTGAGTGAAGTACACCACATTTAAATCATACAAAGATAAATCATGTAAATTTAAAAATTACATACATAGCAGAGCTGTACCAGGCAAGAAGGTGTGAATGAAAAATGACTGAAAAAATTCTTTGAATAGTTGCATTAATTTCTACAGGAATTAACTGCACTTAATCATTATTTCCTTTTGTGCTCACTGTCATCAACTGCCACTAATCAGTTGAATCTCACAGGCCCACACAAAATGTAAAGTGACCCAGAGAGTCCTCATGCCAGGCTCAGTTTGGCTCTGCATGCACAGCTGACTGCTGTTCACTGTTCAAGAGGCAGAAAAAGCTTAACAGGCTCCGACTTGTCTTGGCACTGCAGTTCAGCCCACAAACACCGAGCACTTTGCGTTACCTAAACAGATGAAAAAATGAAAATTGACAACACAAAGGCATTTAGTGCTGGATGTGTGTGCCATTCCCATCACCTGCTCCTCCTGCTTGTACAGCCTCAGCTGCATGCTTCATGACGTTCCCTGGATGCTTGATGAAGCTGCAGGAGCCGGGGGTAGTCCTGGTGCTGGCAGCACCGTGGGGCTTTGGTGCAGGAATGGTTTCAACGTGCTGAGTGTGATCAACGTGAACATGTAGTGCCTAACTTCAGGCATAGGTAAGCCTGAAAGCTCAGGTGCCCTGAGACCGATGGCTGGAATGCTGTGGGTGGGTGTGGGCAACTGAGGATCTAAGCTTTGAACTTGAATGCCTGCAATGGCAATAGGATCCTCTACCCACCTGAATCCCATCCTTAGCCTTCAGTGGGTTGGGAGACTGCTGCTACGGGAAAAGCCCTGAGGATGAGATCCTTCATAGTTGTAAGCTGGCAGAGTTCCACTCTGTGTATTGAAGCTCCCATAATTTACACTACAGGAGGATTTGGTTCTCTTCTTTAGCTGGAGTCCTTAATCAAATCAGCACATAGCCAGTATTAGAGGCAGCTCATTATGGAGGAGCCATCTTCACCCATGCTCCCTTTCTGGGAGGTCTTACTCTTATTCTTTCATGATTTCTGTAGCTGTACCAATGGTGAGTAGAGGTCACTGCCACTTAGGAAATAAGTTTTGTAGACTGAAGCTACACAGCAGAAACTCTGGCATATGAGGCTGCTCTCTGGGCCGGGGCTGTGTGTGTTTGGAAGGAGGGACTTGCAAAGCTGTGCAGCTGACCAGGGTGAGTAGCTGTGCCATCTAAGGATCTTTCTCTTCCTTTCTTTCTATTTTTCCCTTCTCCACATTTCTTTTCTGCATCTCTTCTTTTCTTGCTTAGTTAAAGAACAGTTCCTATTCTGCCACCTATTCCAAATCCATTGGGACTGTCACTTGGTGAAATACAGAGCTTGCAAAACAAGCAGAGCTCTTGAATAACTGATGTTTGAAAGGTACTATTTGGCAGTGCTAGTTGTACATAGAGTATTGCCCAACTGCACCCCTCTATCTAATGACTTGTCATTGTATGTATTTTATAACCCTTTCTTAGTCTTGAAAATTTGCTTATGCTGATACCCAAAACTTAAAGTTGGCACCACAATTTTAATTGAATTATTAAAATATTCCAAGACTCTGCTTTATCTGATTAGTGGCTGTGGTAAATTCCCTAGAACTAATAAAACTCCCAAGTGGTCTTTTCAAAATGCTGTTGTGTATAGCTTCAAATTATGGACCAGAAGTTTTGTATGATTTTATGCAGCAGATGTACCCTCAGAGTAAGGACTCTGGTAAAGTAATTCATTTACTTCAGAGAAAATCACATAAACTTTTCCCATTCCTTTCTGTCTTTTGATACTAACTTACAATAATAATAGCAAAAAAATTCACGGATGCTGAAGAGCAGTTTGGAAGCAGCCCTGTTTTAAGACTGTTTAGACATAAGCAAAAAATAGAGAGTGAGTTTGTCCATGCTTTGAACACAATGTAGTTTTGCTTGCATTTTGTAAGTGAGGCTGCTGTTCTGAATTTTAAGTGATACTTTCTTTTCACCATCAATATCCATCTTCTGTGGTACTTGCAATAGACTTCAGTGTGAGTTTGGCACATCATGCCTTTATTTGTGCATTTCTTCTTCAACTAGAACTTAATAATGAAAAGATTCCCACCTTCCCAGCAGCTGGGAAGGTGAGCTTAGTGTAGAAAATTTACTCATGTTATTGTACTTCTGTGGCTTTTAGAATTGGTGTACAGTAACTTAAATAAGGCACTTATAGGGAGGCAGCTCTGGGATATACTGATCATACTGATAGAACTGTGGTGATATAATTATACCACTCTAGTAATATGAGTGCATTTTCTTGCATAAGCAAGCCTCAAGTCAAACCCTTAACATTATTAAATTGTAGTTTTGCATTATGAACAGTAACACTACACAAAGTTTCAAATATTAGAAATACTGAGTCTGTTCACAGGGGGCTAGAACAGGATTATATCCTTAGTGTGTAATAGTGCTTTGTTTCTTCTAATTTTAAATGTCTCAAGGGAACAGAGCTTTCACAGTTTCTGTAGAGACACTATTTCACAGCCCATAGATCTTTCTGTCAGGAATATTCACCTTACAGTCTCACAAATTTTTTCCTCTATGCAAGTTCGGTAGCATTTTTAGCTCCCCTGGATAGCTTTATCTGAGAGAGGTGAAAGGAGAGTAATTAGAGAGAGAGAGAGAGAGAGAGAGAGAGAGAGAGCAAAAACAGTGAAGTCTGAAGGAAGCTCTAAATTACTTCC
Source organism: Hirundo rustica (assembly GCF_015227805.2). Taxonomy (NCBI): domain Eukaryota; kingdom Metazoa; phylum Chordata; class Aves; order Passeriformes; family Hirundinidae; genus Hirundo; species Hirundo rustica. Next base: position 22,167,251 of record NC_053456.1, on the reverse strand, counting down.
CCATTAAAAAAATCACAGCACCACAGGCTGAATGTTGCTCTCATCAGCACCTTGAGCAGTTTGAATCCTGTTATGATAAATGTAAACTTAAAAGGATCATAATGTCAAATGAGGCAGGAATTTTACAAAACCAAGAGAAATTTCATCTAAGGATAAGAATAAAATATTGCTTTGATTTGATTCACTCTAGTAGGTTTCCTCCCTTAATCTGATATATCTGCTTTAAACCTCAAGGAATTTGTGCTGGCTTATAGAGAGTGAGACCTTGCAATGAAACGGAGAAGTGGGAGTTAACTTTAAAAACATACTGGCTTTCTCCCAAGCAGTGAGTGCTGACAAGTATAACCATATTACAAAAATCACATCAGAAATGTGATATATTAAATAAAAACATGATCATCTACAGCCAAAGTAGTTTGTATTTTATCCATGAAAAAGCATCATGTTGCATCAATCTGTCCAAAAAAATGGGGCACGTCAGAAAACAACGTTAAGAAGGCTTTTAAAACACATCATTGAGATTACAGCACCTTTAAAAATAAACAGCACTGAATACCAACACAGGTAAAATGTCATTGTGAAGCCCAGATCTGAAATTCAGCGGCATGCTTTATAGCTTTCCAGTGTGTGATAAAATCTGTTCACCAGATGTACTATCTGTCTCCTGTGTAGCATACTTGAGTATCATCTAGGTCTGAGGCCCATTTATTTCATGTAAATGCCTTTCCTGTGCACACCTTAGGGCGCCCTAATTCTCCATTTTATTTCAGGCACTGTACAGGGTACCATCTGGTAGTGTTAAGCTCATCTCATTTTATTGCACTATTGCAGGGGCTATATGCAGCCCTATAGCGTTCTTTCAATGAAGAGAGAGTTCAGTTACTGCTGGCTATTTATTTTTGCCAGAAACACTATATACATGCGGAGTTCACATGTATATCAGTCTCACCTGAAAAGCAGGTCACTGCTTTTCACCCCACGTGGTTAAAAATAACTAAATAAATGGTGACTTGCTGATACCGTGTAAAACAGCAGTTCTGGCATGGTTCTCTTTGGTTAAGAGTAGGAGATCTTAGTAGTGATGTAATGATGTCTCTCTAGTATCTTACTTTTATTAGTTCTATTAAAATGAGGGAAAAAAAAAAAATAAAAGTCATGCCTTAAAAAAGCACCTTACAGGAATAGCTTAATATTTAAAGGTAGCAATATACCTCTCAACTGTACTGTGTTACAAAGTTCATTTGCTATTTTAGCCACAAATTTACTTCTTTCTGTCACAATTCCACTTGTTTATTCTTGTAAATCATTGCCATTATAAAAAAAAAAAAAAAAATTGAACTTGAAGTTATAGAAATCTTCACCCTTTTCTTGTTTCTTCTTCATTGTCTACTATTTTTAATCATCTCCCTCCTTTTGAGCCTTTGTCACATATCTTAATTGCCCGATTTTTTAAAAATCCCTTTTGTGCAAGCAGTTTGTGCTCTTGGTTATTGCTACTTAGACATCTAACTACCTGCTTGAGCCTACAAAAGAGGGAATTGGAAGCCTAAGTGACAATAATTAGTCCCATGGCTTTCATGTGCAAAAAGGAGCCGGGTTTTGCAAACTTAAAATTTTGCTGGCAATAGGTTTGAAGTATGTCAGGTTTGAAAGTGCAATGCTGTCATCTTCTGTAAAACCTAATTTTACTTTCCTGTGAACTCTGCTGATTTCAGAAGGGCTGCATGCCATTAAGGCAGATCAAAATTACCCTCACTGCCACAATTCCAGCAATGTTGGAGAGGAAAAAAATCCCACCTTAACTTAATCACAATGGAATCATGATGGGAAACACATTCAGCACCAAGTTGGATGCCCTACAACAAAATACACAAGTTTCCGTGTTTCTTAGATGTGTGAAAGAGATTCCATTCTTGATGTCAATATCAGCATGAATTAAAAAATGAACTGTTTTTCTCCCCCAGGCTTTAAAAAAACTATTTAAGTCATATTTACATTGTATCCCCTTCCCCCAGTGTTTTCTCCCTTGGCAAAACCAAGACCAGAGTACGGTCATTTGGATGCAGCATAACACCTTCCCTCCTCCCTCCACCTTTAAAGTTCTGTCTCCTCTTTGGAGCAGTAGTTGGTTAGGATATTACCCTTTGAAGAAATATGTGTAAGTGTCACTTGGGAACAATAGCTGTGTTAGGGAATGCTTCTAGATGGAGCTCAGGCAGTGTAGATTCTCTAGTAATCACAGCAAGGGGTGGCATCTGTCCTTTCTCACCCTGGGCAATGGTGAAGTTTCCCATCTAGTGAACAGCAGAAATGTTCCAGTATGGTTCCAGGCTTTGTGCACACTCTGGCTGATGCCATTTCACTGGTACCACTCAGTTCATGTGTCACGCTTTTCAGCCGTGAAAACCTGGATGAAACATTCATGTGACTGAATGCTCCCAAGAGCTGGGCAGTGTCAATTTTGATCCATCCTCAAACGAGGCAACAGATGAAAGAAATTGAGGAGAGGGGAGATTTGAAAGTGTTAATTTTAGAATATTTGAGTTACTCAGCAGCCATTTCCAGTGGTGGAAATTGCTCTCTTTCTATAATCTTCTGCATATGACAAGGAGATGACAGTGCACTGCTTCGGAAAATTGCTTGGCTCGTCTCTGGTGAGCAGCACAAACACACCATCATAAAACAAAATCACTGTTAAATGCATTCTCTCCTTTCTCCTGACTTTCTCAAGTCATTGATTACTAGTAGCCACAGCATGGCACTAATAGTCATGTCTGAAAATCCCACTTTCCAGATAAATAAATTATAACATAATGAAGCTTTTAAAAGGTGGAACTATGTTCCTTAGTGTGAATTCTCTATGGTTTTAGTTCACTGGCAATGACAAATGTAGGTAGAGTCACCTGGATTAGCTGTCTGTGTTGATACAAAGGACAGGTGAATGGAAATAATAACTCTCTTTATCATACATTGTTGTAGGAAGCATTTATTTTTCTGGTTTCAGTCTCAACTGAAACTGAGAGTACTGGATTGTGACTAGACAAGCTGTGATTCTCCATAGCCAAAGTACTTTTTTTTTTTCCTGGTGGTTTGTAAATAAGTAAAATCTCAAAAACAAAACCCAAAAAGCCTTCATATTTACAGAATCACAGAATGTCTAGGTTGGGAGACCTCCAAGGTTATCTAGTCCAACCCATGCCCTAACATCTCAATAAAACCATGGCACCAAGTGCCACATCCAATCTTTTTTTAAAATGCATCCAGGGATTGTGACTCCACCACCTCCCTGGGCAGACAATTCCAGTATTTTATCACCCTTTCTGTAAAAAAACCCTTTTTCCTAATATCCAACCTATATTTCTCTTGACACAGCTTAAAACTGTGTCCTCTCATTCTGTCAGTTGCTGCTTGGGGAAAGAGACCAACCCCACCTGAGTCCAGACACCTTTCAGGAAGTTGTGGAGAGTGATAAGGTCACCTCTGAGTCTCCTTTTCTAGGAGGCCTCCATCTCATCTAGCTTTCAAGACACTTGGTCTGTAAAAATGTTAATTATTACAATCTTAGTATGAAAACTCATTTCTCCCCTTCACCCCATCAAGCAGTTCATCTCAATAATTCCAAATACATTCCTCTGTGAAGAGCCAAGTGTCTGAACAGGATACCATAGACCTTTGAGGAGTCAGAGCTCAGAAATTCTGGTAGATAACTGAGTACTGAGATTTTCTATATACCAAGAAATGATGCTTTAAGGAAAGGAAGAGAACTTGGCAAGGTGTAATAGACAGGTGTGGGTGCAGCAGGGTACCAGACAATATCTGTTGAACGACTGGAGCCTTAAATATAATTAAGACTGTTCATTTGGCTTAGCAAAAAGAAAACTCATTTTTATTGATAAAAATGCAAATGTGATCATTTGAACTAAAAGGAGAAACATAATGGCACGCACTCATATCTACATTTATTTTCCATTAGTAAAATGCTAATTAGCCATTAATTATTTGATAATGTATATGTAGCAAAAAGCAGCTCAAAGTCAAATTGTCTAAATAAATAGCACGGTAGCCAGTCAAGGTGAAAAATACCATGATTCTTTCTAAAGACGAGAGGTAGAAATCATTGTTTCCCCTCACAGAAATTGTAGCTGTGGCATACATGCAGCTGTAGTTATGACACTGGGAATTATGTCCAGGTAGTCAATCTTTTCCTACAAGTGGCTGCAGTTAAGTGGAAGGAACATTGAAGCAGACTCACCCATCTCTGCAATCAAACTAGGAGAAAACTGTTCTGAGATTCATTGGACAGTGGAATTTGAAAGCATCAGATTCCTGCAAAGGTTCCCTCTGAGCTGGTTCCCTGGTGCCAGTGACTTCTGCTCTGAGCTAATTTCTGCTCGGCTCCCACTGCACATTTTTGCATTCATAGGCCCCTGGAGTGCTGTGCAGCCAGACCTGCCAGCATTGCCTGTTTATTTCAGTCTCTGGTATGATATTGAAAGTAACATCTCAGCCTGGAAGTATATTAAATGAAGTGTGAATGCAAATTACTACCAAACCATCTTTTCCATTTTACAGAAGGTTCTTGTTTGATTGGTTCATTTTAAAAGACTTAATTCTGTAGGATGGGCTAGGCATTTTTCCCATTATAAAAAATCCCTAATAACTAGTTCCACATCTGAGATGGTGAAGATTAAAATCAGCCATTGTGTAGTATGAGAAGTAACTCTTTTTCATAGGGCTTTTATTGTACATTTGGGATTATGATTTTATATTATGCAAATACGTTTTATGAAACCATAACACATAAATGTGTACTATTGTTAATACACGTTTGCAGCCTAGCATGTGAGGCCTCCAAAAGAGCCATTCTGGTGTCTTCTCTCATTGTGTATTATGAATAATAAACAAAATGTAGTTAGACATAGTCTATATTACAGAACAATAATAGTAAAAATGACATCCTGTCATTAATATGCATCAACAGCGTGTATCCTGGTAGCTCAGAAAGACATCTCAATGTGAATGCATGTTCAACAAAAAGAGAAAGTTGTCTAAGTCACAGCAGGAACAGCAACTGTTTGGGACAGCTCTGATTGTTGTACTTGGAGGGAGGGATGGTAAACAAAATCCTTCTTATTCTTCATTTCTTTCAGCCTCACAGAGGCACTATCTTTGCTGCTGCAGTCACTACCTGCATGTTAGTTCCTGTGTCATATTTTACAAAGTACTTTAATAAGCCTCAAAATAGTTGTTCTTATATTTGTTTTCTAAAGAACTTCAAAGAAGGAACTGGTGTGTGAGCAACATCGCTGCTACTGACATGCCTTGCCTGGGTGCTCAGATTTTAGAAGCACCACATGCAATGCTTACATTGATAAAGCCATTCAGACATGGAATCACAACTATATATCCTTTCTTCTTAAATTATTAATGGAAAAAGAAGTAATTTAGATGTTTTTCCACTTCAGTCTGATTTTTTCACTATAGGTGCAAAAAAAATAACTATCAGTATTCCTGAAAAAAATGTTTCAACACTTGCTTGTAACGTTCAAGTGTGATTTTATTTCCACTTACTTCATGGATCTCAGAACTGTAGAGAGTATACATTTTCCTTTATGCATGGGCAAAGTCACACTGGCTAGTTTTAGTCTGTTGTAATGTATAGAAATGCATCCCTCTACCTCTTACCTGTTACCATCACTCCAAGGAGTTACAGCTTGTCAGCCACAAATCTGTGCCAACATATTCATTATTCATCTTTCTGATATCCTGGAATGGTATCTGGAGCCCTTTATGGGCTAGGAAAATCTGAGGGAAAAAAAAAAAAGAAAAAAAAAATTTAAAAAGAGTTGGTAGGGGAATGGAGCTGTTCTGCTGCTGTACCCCAGGTGCAATCTTTAACAGGGCACCTTCCAGGTGTTCTGGTACTGAATGAGGCTTATTCTGCCTGGTAGAGCTCCTTCCAGTGTAATCCTGTCCATATAAGATGAAATATTACAAAGACTTTGAATGTCCTTTCACAAGCTGAGTTGACCACAGGTTCTGGGTATTATTACTTGAATATAGTAGAGATTTAATTAGAACTGCCTTATAACCCTTAATCATAACAAGGGGGAAATATTAACTTAATATCAAATTTCATTAGAAAAATATTACTTTAATTCAAACATCTGTATTTTGAAGATACTTACAGGTATCAGAAAGATAAAGAAGATTCCATGTCTGGGTGGCATTAAAGCATGATAAATATCTATTGAGCAGATGAACACTTGAAATTACACCTTCCATATGATGAAATTTGTCTATCTATAAAGCTCTTTTTCTCATTTTGAGGTTTTTACCCAACTGCAAAAAATATTTGTAGAGGTAATTTCATCAGGCACTTGGAGACTTTAAAGTGCTTTTCTATCCATATGGTTCTTTATGAATAGGTAATTTTTATCTGTGCTCTACTCAACTGAATAGAGCTGAATATAAGACTGTCTGGTCTCAAAGATGCCTGCTTAAAACTATAATTGCCTTCAAATGACTAACATAAGATTTATTTATTTATTCTTTCAGTTCTTTGCAACTCATTTCCATTTTTTCCTCCCTCAGTTTTGCCTCCAGTAAAATCCTCAATTTTTCTAGTTTGCTGTGCTATTTTAATTAGACATTTTCACTTATTTGTATAAGTAAGCAGTCTTATAAGTTTGAGACTGTAAATCATTCCTCCATTAAAAGCTCTATTTCCTCATATTGCAAGTTCGATTCATTGAGGAAAGAAATAAACCTTGCTGTGGAATAGAATTATGCAATGTCATGGACACATTAACATTTGGATCAAAATTTTACATTGTGTCAGCCCGTAAACAGTATAAATGGTTCAGATTTGCAATAAATAATTGTCTATTAATACCTTGGCGTGGTGTAGCAAATTAAAGTCTCACTTCAGTAAGCACAGATGTAGGTAAGAGCCGGGGCCTAAAGAAAGCAACTGCTCTACAGCATTAGAGTAGAAAGAGCATCATGAAGCATTACTGCATCTTTCCAGCAATGAGAATAATGTATACAGATTTAAACAGTAATAGACGAACGTAGGGGGGAGGTAGGTTGTAAGTGCGGTTGAGTCTAATCAGGCAAGATTTAGAACCATTTGTTTTAGATGCTCTGGCAGACGCTTCCCTTGCAGAAGATTAAGAGAAGCATTTTAAAATACAGCTTTGTGTGCTCTTGCATACGAAACAGAGCTCATAATTCAGGATGATCGGGACATTTGATACTCAGGGACCCCCTGGGTCATTATGTTGGGTCCATTCCTGTTGAAGTCAAACAGCCTCCAAAATATTATCTGTTTATTCGTTTTGTGAAGCTGCCATATTTTGCAGCTTGCAGGTTGTTGACAATTGTCTTGAGGTTTTCACAAATTTAATTGCCAACTGAAATTTTGTCAAATTACTTCAGTAACTTCCTGCCCCACAGACTGTGAGCAGATGGTCCTGAATGATCACTATCTGAAACTCAAAGTTCAGTTTCTCAGTGTGGTTTATGCCACTACTTTAGTGCTGAAATTCAACACAAATAGGAATATGATAATAGATTAATTTTGAAATTTAACTTTCTATGAACAATTAGGTGTTAGTAATTATTTGAGAACTCCAGTGCGTAATGTTGTCTCTCAGCTGTCTCTAGCGATGTCCCCCATGAACCATAATTGTTGTTACTCCAGTTTTCATCACGGTTTTTTCTTTTGTGTTACCAACTCAGCCCATAATCCCGTAACACAATCTAGTTTGTCCGTACACTAATGGGAAGGCATTAATCAAAATATTGTTTTCTATTACATTAACTATGGAGCAATAACTTTTAGAGCAATATATTTTTTAGAAGGCATCTTTGAGACTAGACAGTATAAACATTTGATTGAGTAAAGCACAGATAAATATTACCTATTTGTACGGAACCATATGGATAGAAATACAATTTCTCCTATTTCTTATCACTCCTATTTCTTTCTCCTTATTCTCTCGCATTTTTAATGATTTCTTTGTCCACAAGTGTTTGAAAACGCACCTCAGTGTGCAGGACTGCAAGTCGTCCATGGTATGTGCTTGAATGGCTGAGTAATCTCTCTCATTTTCTTTGTCACGTTGTTTCCATGTCCTTGGTGTCTGGAGCACGAGTCAGTGCATTTATAAGCAGAGTACGGGGTCTGTTATTTTGTAGATCTGAAGCTGGTTGTGCTAGCTGCACAAGACAAGGGCTTAAAAGTCTTCCTCCACTCCGAACAAAATTTGGGTGTCTGCTCTGATGGAAGACAAGAATACTCTGCTTTCTGCATTGCCTCATGCAGTGGGACTGTTAAAGGGTTAGAAATGTACCCATGAGAGCCAATCCCTCTGTGCTTCAGAGCTCCTTGGATAGACTTGAGAGCTTCTTCCTTAGCTCCTCTAGCAGTGCTGTAGCTCTTCTCCACACCTCTGAGGCTATAAATAAAAACCTGAAAATCATTGATCTAATAAAACTCATGTCACTCCTTGGAACGCTTAGACCTCTTTAACTTCAATTGATTTGTTCTGTTTGTGCAGCATACTCTGTTGACTTGAGTCCTTGCATAGTTACTGTGAAATAATGCATGCTATTACACAGTGATCCACAGAGTAACTTCACTGGGACCAATGGTGATTACAGAGTAAATTGTGTTAATCTTCCCATGCTATTGTTTGGGAGCTGCGTAATTATTCCAGGTCACCTGTACAAATTAAAGTTGCTTGATAATTTTTCTTTACTCCCTTCTTGCAACAATTGCCCTTGGATGGTGTCTCAGCCGGGCATGTGGATCCAAGCCTGCCAGGGCTATGCATTGCTTTCTATATGCAACTCTTACTTTTATGTTTTCAGTAGAAAACTGATTAGAGGGACAAAGGTTAAATTTGTCTACATGAGCAGCTCCACCTCCATTTTTTCCTCACTGAAACTGAGCTTAACATTACATTGAATAGACTTCACTCACACCCTGTTGTTGTGTAGGGACTTCTGAAATTAATTATGCATTCTGAATTTACTGCTACTCTTATATGTTTTGAATTTTGAACAAGTTTGGTGAAACAGTAAAAAATCTTGAGTGGGATTTGAAGAAGGCTGTGGCTAAGGCATCTCAGCAATCAAAAATCAGCCATAATCCGTGGTCAATGAAGTATTTGTTCTGTGGCCAGAGAATGCAAGTCACCAGAGATGACAAGATGTGACTTTTTTAAGCAATAAAATCTGCACATCCACAGTGTAACAAAAAACTGCTAGGGACATGACATGACATGACATGACATGACATGACATGACATGACATGACATGACATGACATGACATGTCCTGACATGATTTTCTTTAGTACCAGCCTGAGATGCATGTTAGAACACAAAGAATAAATTACGATACATAACCAGCTCCCATCAGTGCTCCAGCAACCTATGAAGCACTATTTAGGCATGCCTTTCCAGTCCACTCCTGTCTCCAATATATCACACAACATAAAGAAGCACACATATCAATGTGCACAGTATCATCCTTGTGCAGAAAATTTCACAGTTAATTAAAAAAAAATCAAATATAAGCAGTCCATCTCCTTACTAAACTAATTAAAAATATAAATACAATAAACCCTGACTGGGTTTTTGACAGATCATTAAAAGACACAAAATTGAGTCAAGTACAAGGATTGGTTTCAATATATAACAGGGTGAAATTATGATATAAAATGCTGAGGCTGAAGTTATAATCACACTCATTTTGTTTCCATTGTTTCTCACCCTGGTGTCAGTATCTGAATTTACACAGTGCATTTCACCAAAGGTAAAGCCTTAAGCAGTTTGTTCTGTGAAATCAAATATGCCAATTACTGTTTTCTTCTGGCTTTTAAATATGCATCCTTAACAGCAATAGCAGCTGTGTGTATTCCACACAGTGTCTTTTTGACCAAAAATTTTGACATAATTTTCAGGCCTCTGAAATTTTTTAGCAATAGATATGTACTCTCACCACCCCAAGTATAGCCTTTAGAAATAACTTTGGACAGAAGTGAATCAGTGGTTTTGGTGGATCATCTTAGGATTCCTCACTGGGACTAAGATCTATCAAGCATTTTCCTTGTAGGAGCTTTGGTACTGTACGATGGGGCTGCACTGGGCTGTCATCCTGGTATTCCCTTTCTTTCACATGGGAATCCTAGTCCTGAGGATACTCATGGTGTGTACAGCTTACCCAGGCTCTTTTCAAGGGCAACTAAGTATTTCTCTTTGTGAATCAGAATAGATCTGACTTCAGAAGCTTAGTTTGGTGCTTGGCTGTAAAATACCCTTCTCCTTTTACATTGGCAGTGTGAGGAGTTCTCCAACATAGCTAAAAAAACCCCAAACAAACTGAAAACTCAAAACCACTGAAAGTGGGTGTAGCCACTGTTAATATTTTTCCATTGACCTTGATTTATGAACAGCATAAAGAATGTCCTGAATATGTTTGAATTTCCTTTGAACTACCATTTAGGGCGCTGCTTTGTGGCATGTTCCAGCTTCCATTTACTGACATCCCACATATATTCACTTGTACACAAGATCCTAGAACAGTGTGTAATACAGTTTTCAGCTGAATTGATTTTCAGCATAATTTGGCCTGCCTATAAATTGGTACAAGCTCAGGTTTATGGATGTGGACTTGAGGGACCTTATTTTCTGGTGCTGGGAGAGGAGACAGGATCAAAGCTGTGGTCATGGGTGTAACAAGAGCCTCTATGCTGAGCCACCAGGATGAGAGAGTATCCCAAGAGGAGGTTTAGCTAAGGATGTAGAAGTTTCTGCCTCAGAGCTTGTGTGCTTCAGGACTTCCCCTGCAGCAAGCAAAAATGTGAACTCTGTTAGCCCAGAGTTTTGTAACACCCCTTGAACAAGCTGCCCTAGGGACTGCAGTGAAGGAGATGAAATGCTATGAAGTCACATTCTTGCTTATTGCTGTTTCCCACTATGCAAAAATTTTCCCCAGATCTGTTTCCCCAGCACTCAGGGTCCCTGTCCAAACAAGTCAGGACTATTAACAGTTGTCCTGGCTGCTGTGGCCTTTAGGATTTTCCTGTGTTTGTGCATGTGTATGCTTCAAGAAGCCAGAATCCTGCACCAACCTGTGCCTTGAAAGATGGGATCAATGCCTAGAAGATATCTTAGTCAAAAAGTTTAGTCAATGGTTTTATAACTTAGTTAATGATCTAGTACGGGAGAGGCCTGGGAAAACATGGCAAATATATATTAATGCAAGATCTTCCTCATTCTCTATTCTCTTCTACTGCCTCTACATCAGATGAGACTCCTTTTTATCCCTAGCATTAAGTTTTTATCACTTTACTAAAATACTATAAATCAATAAAATAGGGCAGAAAATTGCTTTCTTACATCATTGCACCAACATGCTGCTTGTATGGTCTGGAATGACAATGAGACATCCATCTTTCTGTGGGAAAAAAAAAAAAAAAAAAAAGCCAGTTCCAAGAACAAAATGCCAAGTGGTATATGGCTAAAAAAATTACAGACCAAACATTTGCTTCTGCTGAGCTGAGAAATGCCTACTTCCCACTTCTGATTTTTTGAAGATGAAGAGAAAATTCTAATTCTCTAAACAAAAAATATTATTTATAAATTAATATTTATATTCTTCTGTCCTAAAATTCACTTCCTAGCCATTCTTCTTCCTGATAATATTTGCTTGGTTCTTATGCCAAGATCTGTGAAGACCTCCTTTTTTTTTTTTTTTTTTTTTTTTTTTTTTTTTTTTTTTTTTTTTTTAAATTTTTAAATATACTCACTAGGGGGGATGCTCATAAAATTCAACCTCAGCCACAATCTGGACTGTGGTCTGCCAAGCTCCACATAAATAAATCATCAAGTCATTTTGGCATCTTCTGAGCCAGGAGGAATATCTTCAGGGTAGATTTAAAGAGACATTATCCTGTAAAGTATATCCTTTGTGGAGAAAACTAAGCAGCAGATTAAAGACTACTTTGAATTTCAGGTATAGAAATTTTTACAGGTTACGGCATCAAAATGCAGGGAAAGACATTTTAAGTCCAAAATAACAATGGTGTTAGCTAATCTTCCCTGCTGCTGTCCCAGCAGAAATTAAATCAAATACCCAAGACCTCAAGGTACTGTGAGAGATGATACTGGAGATGCCGATTTTGTGCTAAAATGTCTGCAGAACACACAGCAAGTGGCCATTTGAGATTTTCTCAGCAATCTGAATGCTGAAACAGGGACAAAACAGCCAAACATTTATTGGCTTTGCACTTTCCAAAGCCAATCTAAACACTGAGGCACAAGAGCGCTCCAGCTCCGGAAGAGCAAGCTGGGCTTGGCGTGATAGTGTGCTGGCCTGTCAGCTGGAGGCACTCGTCCCTCTCTGCCTCTCTCCCTCCCTTACACCCTGGGGAAACAAAACCTGAGCTCAGTGAAAGCGAGCAACAGTGCCCTGCAAGGGCCTCAGGCAGGGGTGGCCAGTCAGGAGCACCAGGAAGGACTTGTGCCCTGCAGCTCAGGCTCCGAGCCGAGTCCTGGTGGTGGGACGCCCGTGCTGGCTGGGAGAGATCTCTGGAGCTGGCTCTGAAACAGAGCTTTGTTCACCTACCCCGTGTGGCGGGCATCTAAAGCAAGGACATGGGAATCAGATAATAGTCAAGAGAAAGCAAGCTCTAGCTGGTTTGTCAAGAGGAGGCCTTGGGCCACAGTCCTATCTGCCATTCACAGGTCACTGAAATCAAGGGAGTTGTGACTGCAATTACACCGCAGGGAACCTGGATCCTATTATTCGAACTGTGGGAAGTTACAGAACAGTAACGACATGGAAGGAAATTGCTTAATTTTAGGTTTTGTTAAAATCTCCAACTGGGACCAGGTTCATTGACGGTTCTAAACTGTTGTTGGCTCCTGAGAACATTGGAGAGGTTTGGATGGGCAGCAGATATATAAATCAGGCAAAAATAAGCGTCTTCAGCTGGGTTTTTCTTAATATCGCTTTTTTCATAAGAGCTGTGGACAGACAGGAGGAGTTTGAGTTTCCTGAAATCATTTGGAGAGTTAAGCAAACAGTTATGGGTGCACGGAGATTGTGCTTCTGTTTCTGGAACCAGAAATGAAGTGCCCAATCTAGAATGGCATCCTTGCGCAGATCAGAGTTGCAGCTGAACCAGTGATTGCCTGAAGGAAATTCCCCATGTCTTTTACCTTCTGAAATGCAGAGGAGAGGCTTAGCTGCAAAAAATTTGAAATTTAGGAATGATCTTGGGAATTGTGATTGGGTCCCTTGTAAGTAACAATGACCTCCTGAGAAAAATTGAAAACTGAAAATCAAATTAAAAATTCAAGGAGTTTCAGGTCATAGCTTCTCACAAAAATATTGTACTAAAACTGTACTTACCATCAATGATAATGGCTAGAGATGCTCTTTTAAAGATCATTTACTTGTTTTGAGTGGTCTAATGATATTGAGAATGCAAAATGGAAAGCAGCATCAGATACCCTTTCTGGGTTACTCTGAAATTAAATCTTTGGGGTTCGGAATGGTAACACAAAGTAATTAATATGCTGTTGGTACTCTTTGTGTGTGTTTCTGAATTGAAAAGAGGCATTCAGAAATACATGCCAGGCAGTTACAGGTTAAGGATCGTTTACATAAATTAGCAAATTTGCAAATGAATTCATCTAGTGAAAAGTAAGACACGGGACACTGCATTTTAATAATTGACATTCCACATGAAATGCAATGTTCTTGAGGAGGAAATTGAGCTCCAGGTTGCTATTAGAACCAGCGGAGCAGCAAGAGCTGGAAAGAAATGCCATCTCATATTATGTGAGTTACTGCTCCTGCATAACAACTATCTTCTATTCTGATAGACTTTACTTTAATAAAACTAGTACTAGGATTTTTACAGGGGTAAAATTCCATCATCTACAACACTGGTCAAGAAACAAAAATGCAAGAAATCTTTGCGATCTGGTTCTAATAGTCAGCTAGTGATTCATTGTATTCTAAAGTTACCTTTCTTGTACTGTTTTATTTGGCAGCCAAATCTCTTTATTCTTCAGTTACACCAAGTAGTTACAATCTTAGCCCCAAATATGCAACACTGACAGAAAAATATAAATTATCTAATTTTTTTGTTCCCTGTCATAACATAGGTTAAATTGCAAAATAAAGATAAGTGATCCACTTAGCTGCTTCCTGCTGTCCTGATCAGTTTAAGAACACATTATGTTACAAATATTGTTCTTGATACAAAAGTAATGACTTTCATAAGGTGTTAGTCAGTCATTCAAAGTCACAATACTTCCATTGTATGCCATAAATACAAATTATACCCTCATGGAGAGCTGAAAGCAAATCTGTCCCTAGTAATGTTTCTTAGTATACTTAAAAGATTAATTTAAAGTGAACCAAATAATTCTCTCGGTGATACACATTTTTCCAAAATCACACAGAGTGAGTGTGTCATTTCAGTGAGTGCCAGTAAAATTTCTCCTAAATACTGATGAAAGTGTTTGTTCTTAGTCTGGCTACAACTCTGGCATCATTCATACGGACTACTGTGCTAAACTTCCTGAGATGGAAAGATAAAGCAACTTGTATTGCTACTTGCAGACACTGTTTGACATTTGGTTGTCCTTACATCCTTTTTACTTCTGTTCTGATACAATTTATTGCAGCAACCTGGGCAAGCTTACTAAGTTCTCTCACCCTTCATTGCTTTCCCCTTTTTTAGGAACCTGAGACATTTTAATTCCTGCGTATGTTGAGAAGTTCCTCCAAATGAACCAGCTGCATTAATAATATATCTTTATCAAATGATTCAGCTGTTTGAAATACTAAAAAGATTCTTACCTATGATGAGTTCAGACTCAATAAATGGGCTGGCTGACACCCCTCCTTTTCATTATTTTGACACATTTTAGTACATGCATACATACAGGTGGAGCAGAGAAGCAGGTTGCAATGATGCCCTGATAAGGAAAACTTGCTTCCCTCACTGGCCCAGGAACAAATTTATGCAACTCTCGCGCCCTTTGGTATGAGGTCTTACTGAGAAGTATTCTCCTGTACTTATTAACAGACTGAATTTAAAAAGCTTCCATTTTTAACTTCACTCTTCGTGACATAAAAATAACTATGTCATATTAATGGGAACACTGATGTGGTGGAATTATTTTATAAGAAAGAAGAAAGAAGGCAGCTCTTGGACATTTTTCCCGACTTAGAATATTCTTTCCCCACCAAAGCAGCCCTGTAACATAGTGCCTGTCCTGTATCCTAAGCAGAGCAGTCCATAGCTTTGCAGAAGTCCATAGCTTCACCAAAGACTTTACCTTTAAGAGTGCAGTAACAGGGTAAGTGCTTTCCACCAGGATGTCACTGATGGATCTGAGCAGCTTTTCATGTATGCATGCTGCAAACCCTTTATATTTTTACATTCTAATAACAGTGAACAGCATAAATTATCTCTAATTCTTGATTCTGCAAGGAAGCAGCCATCTGGTCTAATACCACTGTGACAGTGATATAGGACTGAACACTCTGTGCTTGGTCTGCTGCACAGGAAAGGACAATAGGACATATTTTAAAATGTCAGGATACATCAGAACCATATTCAGGAAAGTTTGCATTTATGAAAATTGATAGTATTGGAGATATATCATGATGCAGACCTAATCATGGCTGCTGGTATAGTGAATTAAATTAAGAGCTGATTTGAATTTTTCTAATTAAAGATGTGTTATTCCTTCTCTCCTCATGTTTTCTATTTTGGTAAAAGAAGCTTATTAAATAATTTTCAGGAAAGTGTTGTGGTTCAAAGTGTTAAGGCTTTCGGGGAAAAACAAACAAACAAACAAAACAAAACAAAACAATTAAAAAAAAAAACAAACATCCACCCTAATGTCAGTGGTGGTTTGACAGTCTCAGTGCAGTATTCAAGGGCATTTATTTGTATTCCAAAATCACTGCTGGTGTTTGCACAATTGTTATGGTAGATGGACTTGGTAAGAAGCCTACCCAGGTACTGCAGGGTAGGGTGGCGTGTAGGCACAGCAGCTTAGCAGAGCTGGGTGAGGGAGACTGCTTTCAATGCCTAAAGCACAAGCACCAGAAATAAAGGAGGAGCAAAAAGAAAAGGAAATTTGTCTTATGTGGGAGCACCCCCGTTTTAAAAGTAAGCTAATTTAACATGAATTAGGTCAAAACCTATCAACTCATGGTTTGTCCCAACAAACCCCCTTCAGCTCTGCTGTAGTACTTAGATAACTAAGTTGCTGGTTTATGTAACTTTTTTGAATAATGCTGGATATTTTTCAAGGCTTCAAGACATCAGGAACTTAGACATAATTTATAGGCATCACATAGAATGTATTTTCATCATTAGCTGTAATGATTTTAAGAAATTTACTGTATTAGTTAAAAAAAAAGCATTAAATCAGTTTTTTCACTGTGTGAATATTTGTTAACCTAGTGAGGTCAAAGAGTTAAATATTGTAATGGGATTTTTCAATAGACTTCTTAATTTTATGACCAATAATATAATTTGTAATTTTATGTACTGGGAGGGGCCATCAAATTCATACTTGAGAGTGTTGGCTGATCATAGCAATAAGAAAGAGTCATCTCAGCCCTTTTTGCCATGTAGGACCTAACATAATTAACCACCTTTTTTCTTTGAAGCACCTAACCCAGGCTACTGGCAAAAGCAGAATTCTGAGCCTGCAGAATAATTGTTCCAGTCTGGCCTGGTCTTTATGTTCACTTGTTTACTCTTGAATACATTTTCTTCAGATCAAAGATGGGGCAATTTTGAGTTCTTCATTTTGCCTTCTGCTTACAAGCATGCTAGAGGTATAAATAACATGAGTCCTTTCAGAAGGTGGTTCTTCTGAGCTTGTGCCAGCATATTTCCGAGTTAGAATTGTCCAGTGCTGTGACTAATTTTAAGGCTGTATATAGAGAAGCTCTGTTTGAAGAGTTTTGTTCTTAAACATGCCAATTTTGCTAACTCAGATGATCAAATGCTAAGGCACACTTGTATTGTTCAATCCTTCTTGCCAGCTCACCTTCCTACTACCATAACATCTCATAGGTGCTGGAATGCCACTTTCAGGAAAACTTTTTTGGAAGCAAATGCAAACATAATATTATTTGTGAGGGAGAAAGTAGACATAAACAAAAGCAATTTAGCCCAGCTCCTGCTTTTGCAGGGACCATCTCCTGTCATGCTTCTGCTCCACAGCATCAGAAATAGTCTGTTACCCTGATTTTTCTGAGTTTTTTATAGCCTTTTGAATTTTCATAAAATGGAGTTAGATCTTTTAGCTATGGTACAATATTAGAAGCAGTTTTACCTTTTTCCCACAGAAGTAACATAAACAAATCTTTTGTTTTCATTCTCTGTCCTTTGTTTGCATATTTCTAACTTAAAAACAATTGTAACTGACAGTTGGGATAGCCACTTGGCTGGAAGGTGAAAAACCCCAGAAGCCAATCTTCTGCTAGACCCACAAATGT
The DNA here is from genome assembly GCF_015227805.2 of Hirundo rustica. Classification (NCBI taxonomy): domain Eukaryota; kingdom Metazoa; phylum Chordata; class Aves; order Passeriformes; family Hirundinidae; genus Hirundo; species Hirundo rustica. The sequence goes on along the minus strand of NC_053456.1, from coordinate 22,149,695 downwards.
ATAAAAAGTAAGAAATAAAACAAAGAGGCTCTCTCTCCACCCTGTCTCAGCCTTGAGCTGGACAGAGGAACCTCTGCTCTGCGAAACCTCTTGTCTGCGTGTGGCTGCTTTGTGTGTCGTAGTGACAATAGTCTTTGCCTATACTGTAGGCAAAGAGAGCACACCTTCAGAGGTAAGCATGGAAAAGTGTGTAAAGGCAGATCTGTCATCATTTTGCACAGCACATTTTTCAGAAAAAAAGCAAGCTCTGGCTGGAGTCTTGCATTTTGTATGAAGGAATGGGGAAGATTCTGTGTGCCACAATGGAAATTGTCAGCACCTACAAGAGTAGTTAGAGGTTTACCAAAGATGAATGGGAAACAAACTGATTTATCTTTGTTTAAAGCTTCATATCAGAGTCTGAGGGGAAAAAAAAAAAAAAAAAAAGCAATGCTACCTTACGGTCATGATAAAGTTTCTGCAGATATTTCATTTTCCCTGTTAGCTATCAGATAGATCATATAAAGCAGAGTTTCTAAAGATTATTTCCTTGGGGGATTTCTTCTGTTACAATACCAACTGGTTATAATCTTCTAAATTCACACAAACAATAAGAAAGGTTCTGAATTCAGTTATTCTAATGCCTTACCATTACTCTATGCCGTAAACATATGCCAAGAAACCAACTCTTTGGTCTTCACTCTTCTGTTGCTTTGCTGTTTCAGCAAATCAAATATGTCAGGATCCATTCAGGATCCATGAAATCCTAAGCTCAAGCTACCTCCTGTTTCTGGCAGAAAAATCAGAATCAATCCTAGTTCTCCAAAGCCCCATCAAATGGTTTCAATACCAAAAGTTTTAAAATGCTGTCTCTGAAGTTAGGAGACAAAAATTGGATAAGAATTTGTGCTTGTGTCCCTGTGTGTATTTTTTGACACCACCATCAGTTTTTTAATGCTGAAATCAAGTTTCAAAAAGTCTGTGAGTTTTGAGCTTCTTTTCTCCTCCTATATCTTACACAAGGATCCTTTGTGACTAGGCAGTGCACCAAAAGTCATACCTGAACTTTTCTAGGTCATTGTTGCCACAGAGAACCATAGGGAAAGCCGTGGTCTCCTTCTGATGCTGCCTTTGATGGTTTCTTACAACTATGTGAGCACATTCAAAATACTGAACTAGCAGAAAACTAGCTTGAGAAGAAAAATGGTATCTTTTAAATTCATTTTGTGAACTGAATGAGGCTACAGAACAAAAAGGGATGGGGGGCGAGGGGGGAGAAATTAGTGAGTTATACAACAGTGTCTTTGTTGACAGTAAGGTTCAGCCATGGAGTTCAGCGTGACCCAAGATGTCTGGAAATGGATAAAAGTGGTTTTTGTTAAACAATGTTACTATTGAGATTTTGTGCTTTGATCTTACCAGATTTCTTAAGACAAAGAAAATCATGGCTGGTCAGATGAGATCCCTCACTTTGCTTTCCTCTTTTCCTTTGAAAAGCCAAAGCTCCTTACACTAATTTCTACCTGCACCTTGTGCTGCATTCCCATTCAGGCAGAGAGGCAGGGAATGTGCAACAGTGAACATACTTCTGGATGAGATATCAAGCCAAGGTCTTGACTTTAGATAGAATCAAACAACGTGTGGACAGAGATCTTCCAATATCTGTTAAGCAGACTCAGGAAATTATAATGGAAGTTTACAACAGAGATCCTACTACCAGGTTGCTGTGTAAGCATGTTATTTGTCATCAGAACTCTTCTACATCTGGATAGAAGTTGGAGCTGTTCATTAGCACGAATTCGTGGATAGTAATGAACTAAAAACCGGCATTATTTTCCTAGTCTAGAAAGTGCAAAATAGGTTTTGTGTGCAATTAATTCAAATTTCTATAGGTTTAGTTGCAGAAACTCAAAGCATGACCCATATAAAAAAGTTGTTGAGTAATTTTCTGTAATCTGTTTATTACAGGGGGAATTTGAAAATCTCTTTGAAAAGCCATCACTGCAGTAGTTGAAATATTCATTCTCATTTGTTATTTATGCCATAGAAACATGACAAGAAAGGTAAGGAAAGAAGGAAGGAAAAGAAAGAGGGAATCAAAAAGAGAAAGAGTCAAAGATAAGGTGAGGGGGAGGGGGAATGACAATTTCCATAAACTTTCCAGTAGAGTTTTCACTAAAGGATTCATTAGACTATCAGAAGATGGATCAGAGAATAATTACCTAAGAACAAGTCAAATTCTGCAACAACATTGCTGCAAGCCCAAAGAAGAAGGCTATGAAATGCTTTGGGCACCTACACGCATCAGAACAACTAAATGGGGCTTGGAATCAGAAATACAAATGACATGGTTTTTATGATACCCTGCTGTCCTGCTAGCAAGTGCTTTACGGTCCATCAATCAGTCACTCAAGTAGTCAAAATCTTTAACCACATAAAAATCTATTGAGAACAAGTTTTATTTACAATGGTGACCTGGCCAAGAAAACTCACAAACAGCAGTATGTAACATCACTACAGACATACAATCACTGTTGTATATTACTAGAAAGCTCCCAAACATATCATGAGGCATAAATCAATTATATAAAATACCACAAACATCAAATAAACCAATAAAAAAGGGAAGGTCATAACACAACCAGACATGTCATGAATAACGGCTACAAATATCAGCCAGTGTTTCATCCACGGTATGAATAAAACCCCAGAAGATATACAAGCAATTTTTTTAGATCCTTTTGTGTTCTGTTAAAAATGTGATACTGACTTTTGATACTGTCTATTTTTCAAAATTACTTCTTTTTATATTTCACTAAAGGCGTAAGTTACTTTTAAAGTCTGTATTAATTAAAATTGGCAGGGTTTGTTTGTTTGCAATATAAATGTGCATTTTAGCATATGTGTTTTGATTAACAGTTCATTGCATATAGTTCTGTGCTTGCTTATAATTGGTAATACTTTGCATTTAGTAATAAAATTCACAATATTATTAAGTTCAGTATGCTTAAAGAAATTGGATGTAGAACATGGGAGACACAGTTTGGTGTCATTGTCATTGTCAGTCGTTGTCTTGTGTGTGCCTCCCCTCCAACCCTGCCCTGGATTAAGAGCATAATTCAAAAGCCATGATGTTTTGAAGAACACTGCCTCCAGGTATCCAGGATATCTTAGAATGTGCGCCACTATTTGTATATTAGCAACAAAGAACACATACAAAACCATTGTTAAACTTGGTCCTTAGAGAGTTAAGAGCTTATACATGGAACAATATATCTGTAATGATTAGGTGTGATGATTGCAATCAATCCATTTTGAACTGCCAGATCATGGTTTTTTAGTATTTATATTTATATGTCTTATTCCCAGAAGTCCATGTTAAAAGGTGTCCTATTCCTCTGTACTCACAACTGCAATATACATTTATATTTTTGCAAGAGTCACAAGATTTTAACTTTCATAAATTCTGGTTTATTTGATGGTGTTTGACACATTGATTTTCAGATTGCATTCAAAGTAGCTCATCTGTTTGAATGAAATTTTATTACATAAATAATATAGAATTTTAAAAATTCTAGTCTCTGCTTAGTACTCAGAAATATTCAGCATTAGCATAATGTAAATAAGCTTTACCTTCAGCCAAACTTGACAGAAAATGATAGCTTGTCTCATCAGATCATATTCTCAAAAGGGA